>NW_027526203.1:187470869-187828369 GCF_048455015.1 Haemaphysalis longicornis
GGGTTCGGATCCCACCTGGCGGGCATTTTTTCTTCACTTTCTTTCTTTCTTTCCAAATTCTTAATCTGTTTCAATTATCTACCACATCCTCCCCTTTGCTTTCAGAGGTTTTCTCGACTGCCAACCCTTATTTCTATATATATATATATATATATATATATATATATATATTAGAAGGTCTATTTCATGTGGGATATTATCACTTTGAGGCTTCTCTGGGCTCAGCTGCGCAAATAGTGCAAGATGTGGAATTCTACCCTACGGTTGATGTTTTTGCAATAAACGTGTGTTGTCATTGCATGGGACCTGTCTCCCTCTGCATTCATGCGTTAGTTACGCTTCGCTCAATTATACTTAAGGCTTGTATTTGGCGTTTTTTTTGTATGGAACCGGAATAATATGTTTTAGGAATATGCGCGTTTGGTGACCCTGTGTTACTAGACGGTTTCGTATGTATAGATGTATATATATATATATATATATATATATATATATATATATATATATATATATATATATATATATATATATATATATATATATAGATGTGTGTGTGTGTGTGTATTGTTTATTAAGACAGTACAAGTTTTGGACGTTATTTTGATTTGATAGCAGAATGTATTGTGCCCTTATTATCTTCTTTTTTCTACGACCGACTGCCCTGCCCCGCATATAAGCAGAAATTGGTTACGCGGGCTGGCACTTGTATCTGTTTGTCATGAAGATGAAATAAAATGTATGTATAAATAAAATGTATGTATTTACCCACCAAATCGATATATTATAACTTAAAAAGAAAAATAAGACGTATGTCAATTTATTGAAGCCGAAAAGTGATAAAAATTTGGTTGGGGCCCAGGAACTTTTTGTTTTTTACTGGTGGCGTATAACAACCCACGAAAAACGTTTCTGGCTGCGCCACTGAAAGAGGGAATGGGATTCAAGCGCTGAATCCGAACTTTCTTTTACAGCGAAGCTGCCGATACGGCTATGAGTTCGTGTATTTTTTATCTCCGTCGGCAAAAACAGTGCTCTCTCTCTCTTTGCTCGCACCCGAAACACGTTTATGGCTGGTTTCCTTTGGCTCCTCAAGGCAGTGATAGTCGTCTACGCTGGAGCACAGTCGTGAGGCTGCACGTGCATTTGAAGCGACAGGCGCTCGTGTGTCTGCGAGTTTGTTTCTTTGTGGGCTTGCCTGCATGCTTTACTGGATTCTGCACTTGCTTTCACTCGAGAGGCGTCTCGAAGATTTGGAGCTGAGACCCCGGCGTCGGCGATATCTACGTTCCCTCCACCCTCGCTTTGTCGTCGTTTGAAGCCCTTGAGTGCCTAGTTTTATTCCCTTACGCCCTCCCGTGCTGACGGTACGTTGCCATGCGACGGGGACGTCGAAAATTCACGCATGTCTACAGTGGCGTAACTAGATGGGATGGCGCCCATGGCAAATATATTTTCGCGCCCCTCATGATAATAATGATAATGATATTATTATTTTTACTTATAATAATATTATTATTGTTATTATTATCATTATTATTATTAGTATTATTATTATTATTATTATTATTATTATTATTATTATTCACGCTTCTTTAGTGGGTCTTATACGTTGCTATCTGCAGGAGCGATATTGCTATATAAGTGTTAACGGTCAAACATCATTTAGGTACAAAGCAACCAGTGGTGTACCCCAGGGCTCCGTTCTGGGCCCCCTTCTTTTTTCCATTTTCATTAACGATGTTGCTTCTGCCATTCAAAATTCTTCTTTTTTGTTGTATGCTGATGATATGAAAATCTTCAGAGAAGTACGTAATGTTCAGGACTGTAATTCTCTTCAGGCTGATATCGTGTCATTCTATCATTGGTGCACCAAAAACGACTTAATTTTGAACCCCTCAAAAACGAAAGTTGTTTCCTATAGTAGGAAAACTCAACAGCTGCAATACTCCTATAAAATAGCAAGCACTGCACTGCCGAGGGTGACCGAAATTCGGGACTTGGGAGTACTATTTGATTCTTCTCTGACTTTCTCTTCCCACGTTACACAAATTACTGGACGCTCTGTTCGATGTCTCGGTGCTGTTTGCAGGTATTCTAGAGAGTTTAAAAGTCCTCTTCCTTTCTTAAAGTTGTATTCGGCTCTCTGCTTACTTCTTCTCGAATACGGTTCTGTTGTTTGGAATGGAACTTGCAAGTCCAATAGTGACCGCATCGAAAGGGTTCAAAATAAGTTCCTTTCTATCTTTAGGCACCGTTTCCGTCATGTACAAGAAGACGCAAACGGCAGCATGTCTTGTATCAGAAGTATTCCTTCCCTTTGGTGTCGACGAATGAGAGCTGACATTATCTTCCTTTATAAACTTCTTCATGGTGATATTTTGTGTGGTGACTTGGTTGCACTTATTAATGTCAACTTGCCGAACAAAACTTTTCCGAAGATTTCGAACTTTCAGAACAGATGCTTTAAGTAGACGACGCTCGTCCATCTGCAGAATACAATGTGCATATAATGAATATTCTGATCGGCTTGATATATTCCAGAGCTCTTTGTCTTTGTTCTCTAATGAATTGAAAAGTGTTGTAGCTTAAGTGCCTTTATGTCATTTATGTGCCGTATTTCTGTTCCGTATTTATTTTATGCAAATCATCATCTTGCTTGTTTGTTTTTCACTTTTCCTGATTTTGTGTTGCTTGAATTTCTGTCGGTTTAAGTGTCAGTGCTTGTAACGCTGAACTTAGTTTTTCCATGTTGAAACTTCCTAACATTTTGTTACAAAACCTTTGTTTTATGTGTATAATCTATCTCCGTCATGTTCATTGAGTATTTGCTTGTGTATTTTCAATTTTTCACGTGCCTTCAACGTTTTGCTGGCCGGGTGTCATGGCTTCTAACACTAGGCTTCCTTTTTTTTGCTGTTTTGCTTTCTGGGATCTCTGTAACTATTTTTACTTTATTGTTTCTTTCATATATATGGTTTTCTGTGTTGTGTTGTCTTGATTTTAGTTTGTTTTTATGAATGCTTGTATATGGTGTACCAGTACCAAGGCCCTAGGGTTGTTCCTGGGCACCGAAAATAAAGGTTTATTGATTGATTGATTGATTATTATTATTATTATTATTGTCATCCATGTTGAGAAAAGGCCATCTGGCTGTTTTGGGAAGTGAATAAGTGATTTTTTGATTGATTGTTCGCTGCAGTGTACTATAGCCATCATAGCATATGTATTCATAGTACCACACGCCAGATGTCCACAAGGTTCGAAAAAAGTGAAAGAAGAAATGGACCTTGTCGGTCACCGGTTCTTGTCTCGCTTCACATAAAATATGACCAAGAAATGTATTTCTCAACTGATTTACTGATTTATTGCAAACTTAATATCTGCATATTATGCCCACATTTTTTATTAATGCTAATGATGCGTTAAAAAACTCCTCCCAGCTATTCCTGTTGTCTCCTCGTCGCATATCACTGCCGTTTGTGACGCCAGTGCTGATGCTCAACGTCAGAAAGATGCCAAGAAAAAAAAAGTTGGCTCCAATCCACGCTGTGAAAGTGGTTGGAAAGCAAAGCCTTAAACGAAACCCACAACAATTTCCCAAGCGATGTCACTTCTAGATTCACACACGTGGCTCTACAAAGAGTGAAACAAGAAATTCTGCCAGCCGTTACCTAAAATTCAAGGAGCGGCGTCACGAACGCAGCGTTGTCGGCCACGGCAGAGCTAAAGTTGCGAATGCCGCTGCGGTAGCCCGGCCCTGAGTCAGCGGAAAGAAAACGGCGAGGAGCGTCTTTCGAAGGGTGGGACAGCGGAACCTAGCCATCCTGATGTGCTAGGTCGGGGCTGCGGCAGGAAATAGAACGCAACCGCGCAACCTCAGGAGCGCAATGCCTTCCACTGAGCATTCGCGGCGGGTATAGGTTTTGATGAACACGACCATAATGGTTTGGTGTGAATATAAAAGAGGATCCCTAAAATATACTTCATGTGGTTCACCTCGCATTTTAAGAATACCTGCAAAGGGTAAGGGCGCAAATTTTAAGAGCGCCACCCTCCACACCGCCCGCTTCTGGAATACAAACGAAAACAGAAAGCACGTGCATACATGCAGCACTCACACACACTGAATATCATTTGGGGTTGTATCCTGGACTCCCTACCTAAGTATTTACACATCGGTGGCGCCGCTTCGTGACAAGTAAAGCAGTAAGGAAAGCAGAAAGCAAGAACCTGCTTGAACAGCCACATTGCAACAAAAGAAGAGGGCTGAGGAAGACAAGGACGGACAGAGGCGTTCATATACGAGGCGCTATTCCGGGTGTTGCGCGGGGCGCTAGCCCCCCGTGTGTGTCCCCCGACATTGTGCCTTATTCCGGGTGGTGCGCGGAGCGCTAGCCCTCCGTGTGTGTCCCCCCGACATTGTGCCCCATGTGTGACCCTCTCTTGTCGTCCTTGCGCTCTCTTCACTTCTGCGGCAATGCCGCCCCGCTGTGGTGACATACGGTAACCCGGTGCCGCTTGTTTCCCTCGGGCACATGTTGGGAGGACTCGGCTCGGCGCCCCCTCCCAAGTGGCGCCCGTGGCACTTGTACCCCCTGGCCCCCCCTTAGTTACGCCACTGCATGTCTAGTTTCATCTGGCTCATTGGGGCGCCGGTAGTCATCCGCACGAATGTACATAAAACGAGAAAGACAAGACAAGACATTATGTGTGTGTACACAACCCTCATCCAGAGAGCATTGATCAAGGCAATGAATGGGTTCGCACAGCTCCTGAAAATTGTCACCTCAGCTTCTTTGGTCATCCATCTTCGCAGAGTGAAAGGGTTAATGATTTTTTTTAGAAAAACAAAACAGTAAAGTACTGTAACCATGCGTGTGTAACGCATGAACTGCAATCGCTACGACCACTGTCCAAGTCATAACCACTTTGGATATGCTAAACAGCATGACGAATCTTTTTTGTAATTACATGTATGCTTGCTTCTGTGCGTTCGTCAATATTTCGTGAAATGTTCTCGGTTCAGTAGTTGAGCATCTCGTGGTAATGGGGACTGAAACCTTACGCACTTGCCTGGGCTCACAATAGGAAACGAACGTTGATTGATTGGGGAGCCTAATGCGTCGGACCTACATCTGGCGATGAGGCGCGCCGTAGTAGAGGGCTCCAGATTAATTTGGACCACCTGGAGGTCTTTAACGGGCTCTGAAATATTGACACATGGGCGTTTTCGCTTTGCGTCTCCATCAGAAACGAAGCCACCGTGGCCTGGATAGAACCCGCGTCCTTGTACTCAGAAGCACAACGCCTTAGCCACTGAGCCGCCGCTGCGGATTGAAAACGAATTTCCTGGTGCCTGCCTAACAAGCCGTGGTAGCACACGCTCTGACGGGCTCCGAAGCGGAAAATGTCCCGATGCGTGTCATTTGCGCGCAATTCAGTAGTCTGTATCGCGAAACTAATTCAGATCCCAGTCGTTGTTTCCTGGCAAGAAGAACGTAGGTATCACCGGAGCGTGTCGCGCCACGACAAATGGTCGCGCCAATACTCCTGCCTATGTTGATTTGATGGCTAGTTTAGCAAACCGATGGTGGGGTGTGATGCGACTGACAGGTGGTTGAAGATTACGCCTATAGGCGCCTCCTGTGATTTGAGTACTACAAAGGTCATGCGACACGTGGGAACCACCTAGAATAAACGGTGGGAATTCGACTCCTAGCCGAGGGGTAGAGGTGGGCTAGTCGGGAGAGATGGAAGGGGAGACGGGAATACGGCGATAATGGCTGTACTTCGCGAATTTCTGGCGCTCGAGCACAAAGAGTAATCACAGGAGAAAAAACCCAGTGAATTTGTTAACCACATAATGAATATGCTTAGAGTTTGGTGAAGTGCTACAAAGTACAAACGTTACGCGAGTGCAACACTATTATATAGCAATTCCTCCTAAAGGTTTTGTTTTTGCGCGATATAACAGCTGGAAAAGCGGGAAACCAAAATAAAACCACTTTCATACAAACCAGTGGAAGATCCCTTCCGCTGCTTTGCCTTCCGTGCTATTATAAGGAAATATTGTATAACGCCTAATGGAAATGTCTGGCTTATGAGGTGCATATATACTGAGGATTACGAGTATATTTGTGCCACTGAGGATACAGATTACATTGATGATGATGATGATGATGATGATGCTTAGCGGCTTCCCTTTTGTAACCGGGTGGCTTTGAACAGCGACCATAGTCCTAACGCCACTGTACAATCACCTTGATGTTAAAAAAGAAGCCCTTACGATATTTTTGTGCCAGTCTGACTTCTTAGTTCGGATGTCTTCCTAGCTTCGTTCCTTCTCTTTTCGCACCAAACATCTAACCTTTTTGTACTAACCTCTACCACTTTACTATTCACTTTTCCTTAATAAACAACAAACACCACCTGGCGGAGTATTTTTTTGTATTGTAGTTGCCCTAGAATATCAATAAATCAGTGACAGCATTAACTTTGGTTTGAATAATGTCACGCCCTGTAAGAACAGACTGTCTAAGATTCTGATTTTATTTTAAAGGCGCGTAAATTTGAATAACCTTCGCCTTCGGTTGTGCTTTCAATATTTGGCAGCCACCTCTGCGTGCTTTTCATTTTTTCGGTATTTTTTTCACGTGAGAGTCTAAGGAGAAATTGACAACGCAAACTACTCTGAAATTCTCATGGGTATGACATCGCTAGTCGAACTTCAATGGTCGCAGAACGCAACGCTCTTCCACTCACTCGCTTCCTCGCACTTACCAGCATAGGGGTGACGATCTGCTGGTAGCAAGCAGCGATGTATCCCGCACTATTGCGGGGCCTAGCACTGCTCTTTCGAAGCTGTTACGCCCAGTCCAGCGCACGTACCTGATGAGCGACAATTAAAATTATCCGGTACGGCTACCGGGACATTGCGCCACGTCCAGAGGAGTCCGTGCTAGTTCCCTTAGGCACTCGCTGCCGGCGCAGTAATGAATATTGGCCACTGTTCAAATATTACTTATAACGCTTACTTCTGGCAGCATATGCAGTACATGGACGAGGCAGTGCGATGCCTAAAAAACAATGATTGCAAGTAAAGCGTATTACCGGATGGTCCTCCGACCTTCCTATAGGAAATCTGTCATTTTTGCGCAGGTTTTGCCATGTCAGCCATGCTTCAAAAATATAAATATCGTCGGTGGCTCTCACAATTAAGCCGGGCGAGATATATAAATTGGAAGCAGTGCTGCAAGCTGGGTGAGTTGCAAAGACATACTTCAGTGGAACCAGGGCGACAGAAACGAAGACACAGGGAAAGGCACGCAAGGATGGGACCAGCAGCTGCCCCGGCGCGTTGTTCACCGTGTGCGTATTTATTTCTTTTGGGAGGGGGGGAGGGTGTTTCACTCAACATTTGGAAAGATTTGCGATGCCGACTGGGGGAGCAGGAGCTGTGTTTGTGAACCATTGATCCGCTGTGCGCAACGAGAGATTGATAAGCTGGCAGGCACGTAATGGCATAAAAAGGGCACGAGCGTTGTATTGGATTGTTTTTATTTATGCTAGCGAGATTAGGTATGCCGATGCAGGATTATTCACCAATCTAGCACTGTGAATTCAACCCGAAGAAACACTTCCTAATTACGCGCTTCCTTTTCAGCTGTGTCCCTCTTGCGCCTTGCGTCCTGTGATAAAAAAGTTTAACTTGCCCAAGTCAGCCCTTTTAAATTGAAATCCTCATTTTAGTTCATTCCTCACGATTTGCAAGTTAGAATTTAATCCTTTCAAAAAATTATAGAAGGTGGGTGAAGGGCTTATAAAGTTGAGCCAAACGCGTCACACGCTTGATTCTCCCGCCAGGCTGTTACGAGGGGGATATAGTAAAGCATGATGGATGCGCGTTCTTCAGGTTATTTCCAGTTGGTTACGCAATAATTCCTGTCGGCGTGTTGTTAGAGATTGCCATGTTTAAGAAGATGTACCCTCCTTGAAGTAATTGCTGGCTTATGGCGCACTGCGTGCTACGCCTTTCCGCACTGGCTGAGTGGGTGTTTTACCAAAACGTTTAGGGGAAACTTTGCTTCCAGCCATGATCTTCGTCCGAACAGATGCTAACTATATACAAAGAAAAACCGTCTGCAGAGCGTTGAAGCTGCCATTTCAAAATTTTAAGATGTCTAATCTAATATTGCGCTATCTAGATCGTATGCCTAGCGCCTGTGGTGTACGTTAAGGTTCGAAGTTTTTCAGAGATATCTTGGACCAGCCATCAATTTGAGCACACCGGAAAAATAACGACTTCGCGAGACAGGCAACAGCCACTGTCTAGAGCAAAAACTCGAAGAAAAGCCGTCGTCAAGAGTAGCACCTTTGGGTGTAGATGGCTCCGGAAAAGTACGAAGTGAGGTGCACCAAATATCCAATAGAAGGTCTAAGAATATTTCTATTAGTACACGCTGACTGCTGAGAAGAGAAACAAGTGTCCATTGGGAGAGAATAAGCCGCTTCCAAAGCCAACGCCAGTCTGTAACTAAGATAGATTGCACCAGAATCCTGCGGAGACTATGGGATGTTTTTTACGAGCAGTTGCCTCCGTATTATTTTGAGAAGGTCTTCGCGTGATTAATGAACACTGGAGCATTTACGTGAGCTATATTGTCCCGAATAACACTGTAGAGCATCTACAAACAAAAGTATTGGTTTAGAAGACCAGACGCAGCATGTGGGTGGTTGACGTGCGGTGCATTCGATATCTCTGCATCAGTTTGAAAGAGTTGGTATTTATTTGACCAGCACCAAAATCTCGAAAAAATTACCTTTCCCGTATTTTACGAGAAATCTGAAAGCGCATTTATTGCAATACAACAGTCAGCGCAGTGTTTCATAAATTAGTGGTTAAACCCTCGTCTAGTCACGCGGATCGTTTGTGCTTAACCACACTCACAGAGGGTCAAGCCACCGCTTGGCGATAAGGCGCCAGCAAAAAAGCCGTTTCACACTTGTCTATTCCAGTAATGCTTCAGGGGCGAAGTTCCGAGAAAGCGAAGCGATAAGAAAGAAAGGCGCAGCTTTTGCGACGGTGGCTGATACTCACTGCGACGCGATGAATGACCTTGAAAGATGTAGTGTACTGGAGCTTTCCCCCTGAAAGCAGTTCACTTGAGCCGTACGTCTTCAGAAACACCAGTTAGGAATACGGGTGGATGAAAGCCCGCAAAAGTCTGTTTCGCGCACTACACCGGCACTGACATGGCTACTTTCGTACAACAGCTGGAAGCGATGTCTGTCGAAGCGACTAAGGCAGAAGGCTCCGTTTTCTGCGTATCAGGCTCCGTCAAATGAGGAGAGAAAAACGCGAATTCCTCCCCTATTCACAGGTTCAATTGATAAGTTTGCATGACAAGTAGAACAGCTTCAAGCCTCCGGAACCGGAAAATCACACTCTAGCAAATTTGAAATGTTACATAAATCTTTTACGAGTCGTCCGGAAAAGCGTGATAAGTTGAAGGGATCATTTTATTAGCATTATCTCACTGTATATGACATAAATGGCTTTTTTATTGAGCCATTTTGCCCCAGGAAATCAAAGGACTGAAAAAAAAACTGTGGCGGTATGCAAGCGGCTTCATGCACTACAGAATGCCGTATAGGACAGTTTCAGCAAGAAAGTCCAAGAGCTGCCGGTGAAGAGAACCATGCGTCCACCGTTGAATATCGGGCGGGTGGCCTGGTCGGTGTCCTGGGGCTACCATGTTCCGGGTGCGGGCTGGTTGGAGTCCTGGACATGTCCCAAGGAGGTGGTCTGATGTTGCTCCCGCAGCCGAAACAGGGCAGTAGGGGCAGGTTGACCCGCACGGGGCACCTTGAGTATTCATGCTGACGGTACTGGCGATACCGCGGACCCCGAGCCCCCCAACATAAGCTGTGACCTACCGTGGTGATGTGTTTTTAAGGTGAAGGGTAGAAAGCTCAAACGGTGGCCGTCGGAGCCCAGGTCAAGCTCCGGCGGATGGGCTCCATGTCTGTTTACCAGGCAGGGAGCTCCGGGACCTCTCTCGGTATCAGGGTAACCCGAGCGAAGGAAGTACCCCCGTCGCCTGATTTTTCCTATGCCATATGGTAAATCGAAAAACCCCCTCCAAACCTGATCGGACCCTGAAAAGGGTCTGCACCGAAGAATCTTTTCCACCTCTTCCTGCCATCAACTCCCCGAAACCCGACAACTACCCACGTTTTTTTGATAGTTGAATCTGTTGACAAATCCAAGCCTCTTTCTTCACAATCCGTATTCCTTGTATCGAAGTTTCTTGAAGCCATCCTTGGAAAGAGGTACAATGCTAAAAAACTAAGAACCGGTGAGGTCTTAGTTGAGGTCAACACGCAGCAGCAAGCCACAACTCTCATCAGCCAAACCCGCATGGCAGACCATGATATCAGAGTCACACCGCACCGCAGCCTCAACAGCTCCCAGGGTGTGATATCTGAGTCAGATCTCCTAACCGAGACAGAGACTGATGTGCTCGAAGGCCTAAAAGACCAAGACGTTACAGCAGTAAGGCGAATCGTCATTAGGAGAGACAACAAAGAAATAGCCACCAAACATCTGATTCTGACTTTCGACCGCTGCTCACTGCCCGAGCATGTCAACGCAGGTTTCATCCGTTGTTCTGTCCGGCCGTACATCCCGAACCCGTGGCGCTGTTTCAAGTGCCAGAGGTTCGGGCATGGTACCAACTCCTGTCGCGGCAGAACAACATGTGCCAAATGCGCCCAGCACCATCATCTCTCCGACAACTGCACTGCAACCAACTTCACCTGCCCGAATTGCCAGGGTCCACACGCAGCATACTCTCGCGCTTGTGAAAAGTTTCATCTTGCGAATAAAATCATTAACGTAACCGAAAACATCACCTTCCCAGATGCGGGAAAAAGGTTCGCCTCTTTCCCCCTGTGGAGGTACGCCGACGCAGCTCGCCGGGGGGCGGAGAGGCGTCTTGTTTCGGCAGGGACCCAGTACCGAGAGTCGGACTTGGTCCCGCCGCCGCCCCCCCCCCCCCCCCCCTCGGCTGCCTCTTGCAGCCCAACCAGCCTCTGCACCGCTCTCTCACCTAGTAGCGGCTGTGGTTGCAACAACGTCTGTTGGGGATGCCGCTGCATCCACTGCTACTCTCGCATTATTGCGTAATAAAGTTCTCTCTCTCTCTCTCCTCTCCACCGGCCCAAAGCACACGCAAGGGCACGGAGATGGAGACGGAGGCAGTCGCAGCGAGCCCCTCCCCCACCTCACTGCCTGTGCCATCTGTGGTGCTCCCCACGCCTTCGGCACTGGCCGCGCAGGCAAAGAACACCCGAAAGGGTACCACGTCAAGGGGGCCCGGTCCGCTGGGCACCCCCTTGCCTTCAGATGACGACATGGACGTCGAGACCTTCCGGCTTTGATCGCAGCAGAAGGAACGGGCTGCGACGTCCAGGTCAGTAGAGAAGGCCAGAAAACCCCTTCCAAGATTCCAAGCCCCGAAAGACCCTACATCAATAGTCACACTCCAGTAGCTCAGACCACATCATAATGGGAAGAGAAAACATAATACAATGGAACTGCAGAGGCCTTCTGAATAATCTTGACGATGTATACGAAATACTGCATGCTTATCAGCCAAGTGTAATGTGTGTTCAGGAAACAAATTTGAATTCTAAACACACAAACTTCTTGAACAGTTACTTGATATACAGAAAGGACAGGGATGGCTGCACGCACTCTTCTTCTGGCGGTGTGGCCATAATTGCCCGGAAATCCTTAGCCTGCCAACCTGTCACTCTGAACACTGTCCTTGAGGCTGTAGCAATTTGAACAATAATATTTAATAGGCTGATAACGGTGTGCTCCATATATATTCCTCCTGATCCTGCACTTTCGAGCTCTGACTTGGAGGCGCTGGTTGACCAGCTGCCCGAACCGTACATCTTAACAGGCGACCTTAATGCTCACAATTCTCTATGGGGCTCTTCTCGTACGGATGCCCGGGGTCGCCTGATAGAGAGGTTTCTTACATGATACATCCTCTGGAGCATGCCTTTTCAACAATAAACAGCCTACATACCATAACATAGGACACAACATATACTCATATCTTGACTTGGCTATTGGCTCTGCAGTTCTCTTTCCTCTTCTCGAGTGGGGTGTGGGCACTGACCCATATGGCAGTGACCACTTCTCCTCCTCACTAACATACATAGGTAAGGCCCATGCAGTCCATCTTCCCATAATAGGTTCAATGAAGCACGACCTAACTGGAATACATTTACAGAGACGTCCAAACTACACCACACATCCATAGGACACCTACACATTGAAGAAGCTACCCAACTGCTCACGGCGCACATCTCCGACGCCACCGAAAAGTCCATTCCCCACGCCTCTGGTGCCCCGCGCAACCAGCGGAGGCCGTGGTGAAATGAGGACTGTAGGCGGGCGCGAGAGGCCCAGAACAAGGCGTGGGGTATCCTCCGTCAGTACCCCACGTCGGGAAACCTCCTCTCGTTCGACGGGCCAAGGCATACGGAAAACGTGTGCGCCGTGGGGCAAAAAGAGATAGTTGGCGCTCATTCATAACATCTATGAACTCATACACAGACACACGCAAGGTATGGACACGTATACGCAAACTCAAAGGACAACAGACACACAGCCTGCCCCTGATCAGTACAGCAGGGGACACACTAGAAGATCAGGCTAACACACTCGCACAACACTTTCAACACGTGTCACGCTCTGCACACTACACAAATACGTTCCTGAAACATAAACCCTCTTGTGAAAAGAAGTCCCTACGCGACAACAACAAATCACAGACTTCTTACAACTCCCTGTTTTCACTACATGAGCTGAGGGCTGCTCTAAGCACGTGTAAGCCCTCAGCTCCAGGCCCAGACAACATCACATACACAATGTTACAACACTTACACGCAGGCACTCTTGAAGCACTTCTACATCTATATAATAAAATATCGCTTTTGGGGCACATTCCACACTCTTGGAGGGAGGCCATTGTAGTGGCTTATTTGAAGGAGGGAAAGGACCCGTCGTCCCCCTCAAGTTACCGTCCAATAGCCCCGACGAGCTGCCTGTGCAAGCTCTTCGAGAAGATGATCAATCGCAGGCTCGTGTACTTCCTCGAGTACAATGGTCTTCCCGTGAGCTGCCAGTCAGGCTTTAGGGCGGGGCGATCGACGAACAATCAACTGGTTGCACTTGACTCATACATCAAGGATGCCTTTGTGCATAAGCAGTACTGTTTAACTGTCTTTTAAGCAGAGCATTTCAGTAACTCACGATGTCACCCGCGTTGACGTCCTTAGTCCGCACCGCACCCCTCCCTACTATATAAAAATAAGTTATGTGGCCAGGGGGACGCAAAGTGACATGATAATTTTCGCTGTCAGAAGCACAATTAACAAAAATTGTACAATTCAAATTTGGCGCCCTTGGAAGACCACCTCATAGTCTCTACAATGGCAGAAAAATGGCGCCAGGAGTCCGCTAGAAGTAGGAGTTCCTGTATAAACATCCCCCTCGCGAGGGGCACTATCAAATGCAGAGCATTTCCGGGGGCGCACGACGTTAAGTAGTTTGCGTTACGTTAATGTTGTTCCACTTGTGGCAACTGCTGACGAGAGAGCGCTCGTCAGCAGTAATTTGAATGATTCAACGATATAAGGCGCGTTAGTAGCGTCCCATTCTGTGTCGGCTTTGTGGCGCAGTGGGTAGAGTACCATGCACATTGCGTTCCGCCCGCAGGATCGAGGGATCGAAACCGGGCGCCGGATAGTACTTCTTTTTTATATAGTAGGGAGGGGTGCGGTTCGGGCTACGGACGTCAACGCGGGTGACATCGTGAGTTACTGAAATGCTCTGCATTTAAAAAAATACTATCCGGCGCCCGGTTTCGATTCCTCGACCCTGCGGGCGGAACGCAATGTACATGGTGCTCTACCCACTGCGCCACAAAGCTGACACAGAGTGGGACGCTATGAACGCGCCTTATATCGTTGACTCATTCAAATTACTACTGATGAGCGCTCTCTCGTCAGCAGTTGCCACAAGTGCAACAACATTAACGTAACGCAAACTACTTAACATCGTGCGCCCCCGGAAATGCTCTGCATTTGATCGTGCCCCTCGCGAGGGGGATGTTTCACCGCGTCTTCTCTTGATCGCGCGACCCGTGGCGCCATCTGGCGGAGGCGCGGCACAACTCGTAGCACTTTCTTTGAACAAGCGCCTCGAAACCGCGGCAAATATGAAATAGGGATGACGCGCTTTAGAGGCAATCCGCCGACGCGGCTGCTTTGTGTACAGACTCGGCGGCGAGCGTCCCGGGATTCTGGTGCCGACCGAACCCCATTTTGTTTACGACACAAACTTTTTCGACCTCGAGAAGGCCTACGACCCCGCTTGGCGTTATGGGATCCTTACTGACCTCAGGTCATTCGGTGTTTCGGGTAATAAGTTGAACACCCTTGTTAGGTATTTGTCAGAGAGAACGTTCAGAGTAAGAGTTGGTTGTGCACTTTCAAAGATTCACGTCCAAGAAAATGGCGTGCCGCAAGGTGCCGTGTTGAGTTGCACTCTCTTTATAGTAAAGATGAACTCTCTTGGAAAGGCACTGCCACCAGCAATCTCTTATTCTATGTATGTAGACGACGTGCAAATATCTTTTAAATCATGTAATATGTCAATATGCGAACGTCAAGTCCAGCTTGGTGGCAAGAAGCTTGCCGGCTGGGCAGACAAGAATGGGTTTAAATTGAATCCTGCAAAAAGCTCCTGCGTTGTGTTCTACAGGAAGCGCGGGGTCCATCCGGACCCAGACATTACTCTTAATGGTGTGTGGCTTCTTTTGAACAAGGAGCAAAAGTTCTTAGGTGTTGTGTTTGACCAGAAACTCACATTCATTCCACACATCAAGGAACTTAAACATAAATGTCTGAAAACAATGACTGTACTTAAGGTTCTCTCCCATCAATCGTATGGTTCTGACAAAGAGCTCCTACTACGGCTCTATACTGCTTTGGTTAGGTCTCGTTTAGACTATGGCAATGTGGTATATGGGTCGGCGACTAGAACAGCGTTGCGAATGCTTGACTTAGTGCTACACTTGGGGCTATATATGGACTTACTTTATGCTTTTAAAATTTCATCGCTGAATAACCATCCTTTTTATCCTGTCTTTAACGACACATCCACATCTGTGCTTTTTGTAAATTGCCCATCCGTTCCGCTGCCCTTTTCACTTAGAGTGAGAGAGCCAGCCTCGGATCTGAGCGCTTCGTTTTTAGATGTGTACAGATCCCCCTTTTCAGACATTTTACCTCCTTGGAAAGTTCGTCCTGTGTCCTCCGACCTTTCTTTAATGAAACTTGACAAAAATCGGGTACGGCGAGCTGCAATACTGCAGCCCTTTCTGTCTCTGCAGTTTAAATACCCACTTGCAGAATTTTACAGTGACGCGTCTAAAACCTCCACTATGGTCTCCTGCGCTGCTCATGGTCCGAATTTCAGTGCAGCCAGAACCATGAGCGTCCACACAACAATTTTTTCAGCAGAAGCATATGGAATATTACTGATTGTACGACACATTCCTGAAATTCAAATTCCGAAGTCTATCATCTACACAGATTCCTTAAGTGTTGTTCGCGCACTGTCATCGCATACACCCCACAAAAACCACATAGTTAATCTTGTATTTAACACTATCATGTCTGTGTATGCGCAGAAGCATCAGCTGCTCCTCTGCTGGGTCCCAGGACACGCTGGGATCGCTGGGAACGAGTTGGCAGACGAGAGGGCCACTGCTGCTGCACTCAAGAACACTGTAGACATAACAACCGCACCATATACAGACCTCAAGCCACACATAAGACAACACTTGCGTAGAACATGGCAAACAGACTGGAGTGAACAGACAGACAACAAGTTACACGTTATAAAACCACGCTTGGGACCATACACCACTGACACACGCAACAGACACACAGAAGTCGCTTTGGGTAGGCTGCGGATAGGGCACACCCATGCAACGCACTCGTATCTGCTGACGGGATCTTCTAAACCCCAGTGCAGCAGGTGCGGAGAGCCCCTATCCGTAGTGCACATACTAATCACATGCAAGGCACTTCACACAACACGACACAAACACTTCAGAGAACTCTACAGACAACATATTCCCCTACATCCATCGTTTTTTCTAGGTGACGATGCCATTGTTTCCGTGAAACGTATGTTTGAGTATTTGTCAGACGTCAAGTTTTTAAACCTCATTTCCTATCACACATAATGAAATCTGGCCCTATACACCAGCCATGGTCATTGTCGTTTTGTGATTTCACTTTTGTTTTTGCTGACTTTACTTAGTGTTTAAGGTTTCACCCCTCATATATGACTATTGTTTTGGCGCTCTTTGCCCTATTGGCATTGCACCATAAAGATCCAACCATAATCATCATCAGGGGCATGTTGCATAGGTAACCGCAAGGCTAGAAGCTCGCTCAGATCAAAGTGAACAAAATAAACTTGTCCTCTTCTTTGCACAGCTTCTGATACATGCAGCATAAAATTGAGAATACGGGTGGTGTTTCATCGTCCAGTCACGAATCCGTGTTGCTTAGACAGTAAAGTCAAATGTCCCTAATTCATGACGGTTACCAGCGTTAAAACTTGATCAAATTAGGCGAAAAATAACTACCAAACAAAAAATGATTGCTTTAGGTCGAAACAATTTTGATAGAATTAACGAGTACCGACTGCAATGCGGCGTTAATACAGAACGTGAGTAGGATATCTACGGCGAACTGAACCCAACGCATTATGGAAGAGAACTGGCCAAACGTTCCTGGGGTTGAATTTAGGTCCATATTTATATGCATAAAGAAAATGGCCTATCTTCCAACGGGGCAGAAATAAACCGTTTCTAAGCTTTAAAAATTCACGCGTAAGCCGGCTGCAGGAATATAAGCAACCTTCATCGCGGTAGAAAGAAAGCCATCATGGCCTCCAGACAACGTTGGTATTATTTCTTTTCAGAATTTACGAGCGAGGATTTCGAAAATGACTACTACGGATTTCTCAGTTAATAGAAGGGACTGGAAGGGGCAAGCTGCATTCCTCTCACCTTATAGGAAGCGGAACGACAGCCCAAAGACATGTTTTCTCCACTCTCACCAAGCAAGGGGGTATTTTCTACTGAAATTTACAATTTCGGGAACGTACGCGGCCTCAGAAAGTTCTTGCATTGCAGGTTCCATGACCTTCAACCGCAGGGACGCGATCAGCCGAGATTTTAAAATATACCCAGGCTGATGACCCCCAATTTGCCACCATTCTTCCCCTATTTCTCGAAGTTTTTTTTTCTTGTAACTGAAACCAAACGCGTATAGTCGTATTTTATAATTTTTAAGATAAGCATTTGCCCAAGCCGGGTTGCAGAAATGAAGTTTTCTTATTAATGTCATGAAGGTCTAATAGCACTCACAATCAATCAATCAATCAATCAATCAATCAATCAATCAATCAATCAATCAATCAATCAATCAATCAATTATTTATTCTAAATTTATTCAATCAATAAGCTGCCCAACGAATACTTCAGTCAATGTTTATAAAGAAGTTCCCAGGAATACCCCAAGCATTCCTTCTGGCGCACTCACGAAAAAAAAATATCACGGCTCTGAAATATGGCAGCAAGCGAGAAATCAACCATCAACAGGCGGTAGTAACAAGTAAAAAATGTACATCACACCAGAATTGCATGACCTAGAAGCTAAAGATGTTCGGTCGATCTGAAAAAGTTTCGAGAGTATGCTGCTTAAAGTTGTACAGACCATAAAAAGTACATACATAAGCTAGCCTTCCTTCAAAGAATAGGGCCCCCGAATTAAAAAATAAAAAACAAAAATTGGCTAACCACAAGAAATGTTCCAGTTTGGAGGAATAAAGTAAGCTGAACAACATAGTCACGATCTTCTGACTGAAAGATTGAAGGTAAGTGTGCACTAGATTAATATATCCTACGTAGTAGCGATTACAACATCGTTTAAGGCGAAAGAAAAGGCCGTGTGGTTTGTGCGAGTTATAATACAAAGCGAAGGATCCTCCCATGTAAGCTGGCATTTGCAAGCAGATAGGAAAAAAAGTAGCCCCATAAGATATTCTAAAAAAAGCATCAGACCCTCTAGTTCGTTCAAAGTGGAACGATTTCAGAAAATTGGAAAAAAGTCACACTAAGCCAATGCTGTTTTGCATGAAGAAACAATTCTTGTTGGTATACGAAAACTTCCTTTGCGTATTTTTAAAGTTGGTACGGTTCAACCGGCACTTTTCAATAAACGTAAGCAAACTAACGAAAACTTGGCCGCGTATTTGCCTGCTTTGCTGTAAGTGTCGCTGAACGACGATATTCTGCTTCCAGGGCTGCCTCGTTGCCCAGTCCTATCTCTTCCGTTTGTAAGCCTCATACTCTTCTCCCAAACCCACGAAATCAGGTCAAACTGATCTTTTGCGTGTTTTCCGCTCGAAGTGCTGTTTTCCCCGTGCCGTCCGTCTTTGCAACCAGGGTGTCTTAGATGCCTAATGTGTAGGCTCCGTATGATCAGCCATTTCACCTCTTGTCCGATTGCAGGGTTTAACGCGCCGACGCAACGCAGGCGATGAGACGCGCCGTAGTGGAGAGCTCCGGATTAATTTTGACAACCTGGCGATCTTTAACGTGCGCCGACACCTCTTGTTGACGTTTCTGCATATATTATTACCGGTACGTGCACCACTTCCGCTGGTGTTTCACACCTACAGATGTTTCACTGTTTTATGGATTTTGACAACCCTAAATTGCAGTTAGATGCAACAAGACCTACATACGCACAGGTGAGATTAACGTTTCCCGGTTGAAGTGAACACTTCCTTGTTCGATCAACAGAAGTGGCTCGTCCTTGAATGATTCTTCGACTCCCATGTAAACCTGTTGGACACACAGACTTACCCGCCGCACTGGCGCAGTGTCTGAGGATTTGTGCTGCTGAGGCCAAGGACTCTGGTTCGATCCCGGCCAGTGGATGCGGTTTTCTCACGGAGAAAAAAAAATGGCGCCAATCCACCCAGTGAATGTGGTTGGAAAGCAAAGCTGTAAACGGCACCCATTACGCTTACCCATGCGACGGCACCCATGCGGACCATTTAATACTTCAAAGATATATTATTCGTAAGGTTAAATTAATGCATGATGCATGAATGGTGTTTGGTTGAGTTGTATTGGTGTAGCACAAGAGTGGAAACTTTTTTTATAAAATTAAAGTAAGCTCCAACCCGGTGTTAGACGATCTGACCTCTCCGTCTCTGCTCCGCGGACGGAGGCGAGGAGATTTGCGGCACAGGAGGTGCAGAATGAGGAAGAAATACTCCAGTTCGGATTTCTGAACTGCCCAGAGTTCAGCCCTGGGGAGTGATTCCTTTTTCAGTGGGGCCCATATGCAGTCCGCGCGGCCTGCGTTCTGTCCACCCGCTGAAGCTGGGCAGGTAGAGAGGGCCTGGACAGCAGCATCTCCCATTGCTCGTGTTGGGTAGTTGACGGAAAGAGAGGAGGGTGCTCAGGGCTAAAGTCGCACACCCCGATTACGGGGCGGGGTGTTTCTACTTCTGCGCAAAAGTTACATTCAGCGTTGTAGCGATTCGGATGCATTAAGTGAAGACGCGTAGGCTGTGGGACGTAGCCCACATTGTGTGAGCCGTAGGGTAGTTTGTTGTTCTCTGGAAAGGTCAGTTTAAAGCGATGGTACGCTCTGACTCAGAAGGCGATAAAGCTGGGTTATCTCCCTGAACGTGACAAGCGGGTGACTGTCCTCGTGCAGCTCCATAGCACGGGAGGTAAAATCGCAGGCTTGTTGGGTGGGCGTATTTCTTGCCCTCCATTGAAGCGTGAGGGGGTGTCCAGATGAGCTGAATGGAACCGTTTCGGGAGTGGTTTTTAGCGCGCGCAGTGCAGGTCAGGACATCCAACCCGACTGGTAATTCCAGTAGTCTTGCTGGGAATTGGTGACTACCCTCCGAAGCCCTGGTTGAGTGAGAGTAAAGTGATGCGGCACTGCCTCTTCTGCTGCCGTCATTTCTTGGGTCCTAAGCGAGGTACGCAAGGAGGTTGGTTCTGGAGGTAGCCACGATGATGGCGTAGTGCTGTCCCGGATGTTTGGAGGCGTCTATGTAGATAACCGCATGATCCCCACGGAGGGTGGTGTTTACCGCTTCAGCCCGTGCTTTTCGGTGACCCTCTTCATGTGAGGGGTTCATATTTCTAAGCAAAGGGAAAATGTTTAGTTTTAGTCGCCAAGAGTCTGGGAGTACGTCAAGCGGAGTGACATTCCGGGCTGCCCAGCCGATCTGGTGAAGCATGTGGTTACCCACCGCAGTTCCCATTTGGACCTTCTGGTTAGAAATATGGCCTTCTATCAGCTTTTCCACCGTGTTGTGGAGCCGCGTGCTAAGCAGCCTCTGTGTGGACGCACGCATGAGAAGACCAATGGCATGCTCGACCGCTTTTCTAATCATTTTATAACACATCTCTATGTCTGCCTTGCCGAGGAGAAGACAGGGGGTAGACGTAAGGGACTTTCGAGAGGACAAAAGCTTCAATTATTCCAAAGGTACCGGATTCCTTTAGGCCTCGCTTCTTGGTGGCAACTCGCCTTATCATGTGTATGATTTAATTAATGCTGTTTTTGAGGCGCTGCAAGGAGTCTCTCGAAGCGCCTCAAGATCCTGGACCAACATCTCGAGGCTCTTGCTGTTAGCCTCGAGATGTTGGTCCAGGATATTGATGCTGGGCTTGGAGTGATGGCCTTGCCTTCAAGGAGTATTTGAATGTATTACTTTATTTGGCGTGGGGGCAGACTAAAAGGAGCTGTGATTTTTTACGTGAACACTGGAGACCACAGGCTTTAGCACATTGGCGTACTAGAAGTGAGATGCCTTGTCTCGGTGTGAGTTTCGTTTAATTTTTGTAACTCTTGGCACATAAGCAAGATGTGCACAGGTCCGCTAGACGGGCGTGAGTGGTCGCTTGACGCTTTCACGTGGCATTCAGCGAGAACGCAGGGGATACACCCGAAGATGTGCTTGGGGAGTACACCAACTGTCATCACCATCTTCGCCTGGGCTCGTTGCTAAATCGGTAAGACACCAGGCTCTCGCTTTGTTAGTCTGTTAGTTCCAGGTGCGATTCCCGGCGGTGCTAGTAAATTCTTTTATTTGTTCGCTGGAGTTTTCTGGTGACACCAACGGTCGCGAAAGAACCCTTTGGGGGGTAGAGGTAAAAAGCTTTGCTTTAAAAACTGTGCCGCCTGTAAGGAGTGCACCATTGCAAATAGGGCATTATAACAGTTAAGCCGGCTTTAGCTCTTGCTCGAGGGTGAGCACATGGGGAATATGCGTGTTCCCCTTACTCTATAATTTTAAAGGTGATAGTCACTCTTTGGCTACTAAAACGAAAAAATATTGACGCAGCTTGTTGCACTAGTGGTGCAAGCTGGAGAAAACAAAGGAGCGGGGGCCGACCTATCTTCTTTCTCCCTTGGGATCCGCTATCAGTGGGGAGGGGGGACCGACCGGAACGGCGTTGTAAAATCCGGGTAAACTTGGCGTGAACCCTTCAAAACTGAACCTAGGCTAACAAGAACATACCTAAACCTAAAATAACGTAGCAAAGCCTAGCAAAACAAAGCTCCGCTGTTTCTCCAGCCTTGCAGCACTAGAGCACGCTGCGGCATTTCTTTTTATAATACAGTCCCTTTTGTATTGGGGCTTGATTTGTGGTTCAAAATACTAGCCCCTTTTGCCCAGTTTAGCTGACATAACAATGCTCCATGCTTTGGTTCCGGATGTATAGAAGCGTTATTGGTGTTTGTCAATGCACTTATTCTAATTACTGACAACCTAAGTAGCCGCTATCCTCTGACGATGACCTCAGTTTAAATTATGCGTTCGACGTAAAGAAAGATACGTAATGAGAAACGTAACTGTGGCCAACAAGGAAACCACGGAAGTATTCGTTGGGATGACCAACCCCTAGTGATAGCTGACACCGAGCACGAAGCCACATGTTCGAATCTTAAGCGCAGTGGCCACATGTTTAATGGTGTACGGCGCGGAGAAACGACCGTCATTAGTTGATTTACAATAACAGGCACCTTGGCACTACGGGGAATACAAAGGCCCAATTATTGTACGGGTGGAATCAAAAGTATATGTATGGCTTCCGGGGGGCTAAACATAAACCTTCAATTTATATTGGGCAAAGGATTAGGCACAGCGGCACAGTTCGATTTCATTAAAATACCTTCAATTTATGTTAACCGATCCTTTACTTTGCTTCTGAATTTTGACAACCACCTTAGCGGTACTTGTTGTGTCTTCTCCATTATAGACGCAGTAAAGCTGGGTTTCCTGAAAAAAGTTACGGATGGCTTGTTGGACCCAAAACAGAATGTCTTAAACTTACAGTTCTACGTTGCGAAGCTAGCTATGAAGTGCGCTGTAGTAGAGAGCTGCGGATAATTTGAGACCAACGCGGGATGTTTAACGCAGGCCGAAATCTCGATACATACGCGTTTTCGTTTTTAAAGCAAAGCTTTTAACCTCTACCCCCCAAGGGTTCTTTCGCGACCGTTGGTGTCACCAGAAAACTCCAGCGAACAAATAAAAGAATTTACTGGCACCACCGGGAATCGAACCTGGAACTAACAGACTAACAAAGCGAGAGCCTGGTGTCTTACCGATTTAGCAACGAGCCCAGGCGAAGACGGTGATGACAGTTGGTGTACTCACCAAGCACATCTTCGGGTGTATCCCCTGCGTTCTCGCTGAATGCCACGTGAAAGCGTCAAGCGACCACTCACGCCCGTCTAGCGGCCCTGTGCACATCTTGCTTATGTGCTAAGAGTTACAAAAATAAAGGAAACTAACACCGAGACAAGGCATCTCACGTCTAGTACGCCAATGTGCTAAAGCCTGTGGTCTCCAGTGTTCACGTAAAAAATCACAGCTCCTTTTAGTCTGGCCTCACGCCAAATAAAGTAATACATTCAAATACTCCTTGATGGCAAGGCCATCACTCCAAGCCCCAGCATCAAGATCCTGGACCAACATCTCGAGGCTAACAGCAAGAGCCTCGAGATGTTGGTCCAGGATCTTGAGGCGCTGCGAGAGACCCCTTGCAGCGCCTCAAAAACAGCATTAATTAAATCATACACATGATCAGGCGAGTTGCCACCAAGAAGCGAGGCCTAAAGGAATCCGGTACCTTTGGAATAATTGAAGCTTTTGTCCTCTCGAAAGTCCCTTACGTCTACCCCCTGTCTTCTCCTCGGCAAGGCAGACATAGAGATGTGTTATATAATGATTAGAAAAGCGGTCGAGCAGGCCATTGGTCTTCTCATGAGTGCGTCCACACAGAGGCTGCTTAGCACGTGGCTCCACAACACGGTGGAAAAGCTGATAGAAGGCCATCTTTCTAACCAGAAGGTCCAAATGGGAACTGCGGTGGGTAACCACATGCTTCACCCGATCGGCTTGGCAGCCCAGAATGTCACTCCGCTTGACGTACTCCCAGACTCTTGGCGACTAAAACTAAAGATTTTACCTTTGCTTAGAAATATGAACCCCTCTCATGAAGAGGGTCACCGAAAAGCACGGGCTGAAGCGGTAAACACCACCCTACGTGGGGATCATGCGGTTATCTATACAGACGCCTTCAAACATCCGGGACAGCAATACGCCATCATCGTGGCTACCTCCAGAACCAACCTCCTTGCGTACCTCGCTTAGGACCCAAGAAATGACGGCAGCAGAAGAGGCAGTGCCGCATCACTTTGCTCTCACTCAACCAGGGCTTCGGAGGGTAGTCACCGATTCCCAGCAAGCCTACTGTAATTACCAGTCGGGTTGGATGTCCTGACCTGCACTGCGCGCGCTAAAAACCACTCCCAAAACGGTTCCATTCAGCTCATCTGGACACCCCCTCACGCTTCAATGGAGGGCAAGAAATACGCCCACCCAACAAGCCTGCGATTTTACCTCCCGTGCTATGGAGCTGCACGAGGACAGTCACCCGCTTGTCACGTTCAGGGAGATAACCCAGCATTATCGCCTTCTGAGTCAGAGCGTACCATCGCTTTAAACTGACCTTTCCAGAGAACAACAAACTACCCTACGGCTCACACAATGTGGGCTCCGTCCCACAGCCTACGCGTCTTCACTTAATGCATCCGAATCGCTACAACGCTGAATGTAACTTTTACACAGAAGTAGAAACACCCCGCCCCGTAATCGGGGTGTGCGACTTTAGCCCTGAGCACCCTCCTCTCTTTCCGTCAACTACCCAACACGAGCAATGGGAGATGCTGCTGTCCAGGCCCTCTCTACCTGCCCAGCTTCAGCGGGTGGACAGAACGCAGGCCGCGCGGACTGCATATGGGCCCCACTGAAGAAGGAATCACTCCCCAGGGCTGAACTCTGGGCCGTTCAGGAATCTGAACTGGAGTATTTCTTCCTCATTCTGCACCTCCTCTGCCGCAAATCTCCTCGCCTCCGTCCGCGGAGCAGAGACGGAGAGGTCAGATCGTCTAACACCGGGTTGGAGCTTACTTTAATTTTATAAAAAAAGTTTCCACTCTTGTGCTACACCAATACAACTCAACCAAACACCATTCATGCATCATGCATTGATTTAACCTCACGAATAATATATCGTTGAAGTATTAAATGGTGTGGTCCGCATGGGTGCCGTCGCATGGGTAATCGTTATGGGTGCCGTTTACAGCTTTCCTTTCCAACCACATTCACGGGGTGGATTGGCGCCATTTTTTTTCTTGGTATTCCTTCTTTTAGTCGCGCCATCGGATCAAGTTCAAGCTTAAACAAGTCCACTGATAAGAATAACCCATCGAAATAAAATCAGACTTAAGAATCGACCCATGATATAAAAATAAATAGACTGTGGAGAAATAAAAACAGTAGCTTCGTTAGCAACACTTATTCCGTAGTGAAGCATACGGAGAGATACCACCAAATCTATTCGGTGAAAGAAAACACGGGCTAAACGAAGCGCTAGGAACTGCTAAGTCCACAGAAGACACCCAAGAAACCGGATATCCGTGCTGCTATAAGAGTACAAATGGTTAGGGGAAAAAAACCTACATCTCCGCGAACAACGCGCCCGGAAAAAAGCACTGCAATACGATTATTAATGAAGTTGAAGTTGAAGTTTATTCGTCATCATTTCAAACATGCATCACTCATCCAGCGGTTGAATGGAAAGGGGTGGTGAAAAGGCCACTGAATGCCTGACAATGCACCGATCCCCGCCCAGACCAATATAATGCACAACACTCAGTATGCTTGTCTAAAGCATGAATACATAGATTCAATACAGTGAAATATACTAAGTATAAATATATAGCGAATAAAATATAAGAAGTACTAATTACACATCTGTAAAGGCACTCTTTACACATAAAAGCCCTTTAAAAGCCTTTAAAAACAAAACCGTAGTTGTGAACAGTAGTGAGGAAGTGAAAAATGTACAGTGCGTTTCAGCAAAGGTACACGAGATGCACAGTAAATGACCACAGTGAATTCCCCCCTATGATGTTTTCAAAATGTAATAATTATCAAGTGCACACTGAATGTAGAATTAAGCAAAATGAAGTGCAAATGAAGCTTGGAGTCACACAAGCCCTGCGTCGTCAAGGCGGCACAAGAAAAAAAGCGGCAGCGGTTGCGGCTGCGCGAATGAAATAATGTGTGCTTTGACCACAAGCTCGTTCGTGTTCCTTCTTTGAAAACTAAGTCCCCGCACTTTCATTTTTACGCAAGCGAATGCCACAGCTTCGAATTTTGCTGCACCTATTTACGCAGCAGTGTCCTCTCCACAGTCAGCACTCGTTGCACGGTGAAACATGCAGGACAAATTTGACCAGAAAGAGCAACAACACAATAGCAAAAGCTACACGGATGGGAGCAGCGAACTTTAAATTTATTCTATAAGTAGACAGCTCGAAGGTGCTACTAATGAGATAGGGCAAAATAGGCTTGTAGCGTTTGGGCTGTTTGCAAACACTCAAGGAAACAGTTTTTGGCCAATGTGATCCTTTTGGAGGCGTCAACGCTTTGGGCGTCAATCTGACAACTGTGGACGGTAACTAAATCTATCATTTTCAACGAAGGCGTCTTCCTAAGCGTAATCTTTTTCTTTGCCGGCAGGAGCTTTATAGTGTTGCCAGGTTCCCACAGGAAAAAAGTGAGCTGCGTGCGCGTCTTTTACTTGTAACGCGTGAGCGCAAGGCGTCCGTTGGCACGCGAAAGCATAAATCTGCTTAGTAAAAGCTCCTCGGGCTGAACTGCCCTGTTCACATATGCAAGGGGCACCACGCAGCGAACTGTTAGGACAATCCCGACGGATGTTGGGGTACACACGCGCGCTTCAGTTGACGGTTATAGGGACGGACATTGACCCAAGCTTTCGGCCAAAATGACGGTGCCACGTGAGACTATAATATTTTAGAAAACGGCGAGGATACCCTGGTTGATTCAAGCACACAGAGTGTGAGTAACAGGCAACAATGAAACAAGGCGTTTAAAAACCAAATTCACGAACCACTGTGTCCTTCTGAGCATGCATCACTACAAAGTGCTAGATTCATTACCCTAGAAGTGTTTACGCGAGAGACTCCAGGATTAGGATTAATGCTCCTGATCCACACCACTAAACGCTAGGAGCCTTTGAAGAAAGGCTTTCGGCATCAAAAATATCTAGGCACAGAAATAAGGGCCATTTCATGTCGTCATTGAAGTAAAGACGCACAGGGGAGTTCTAATGTGGTCCGAAGAAAGAGCAGAGTAAAAACCAGCAAAACACGTAATGCCCTTCACCTTGAGATAATAAATATTGTGGGGAAACAACAGGAAGCATGAATTGCAAGAATATTCACAACGGAAACGCCGTAATGCCTTTGTGGAAATAAACTGCGCGGGGAATTCTTTGAATAGCTGACAATGGTAGCAAGTACCAGTTATATTGAGCAATTCCAACAATGATATCCGCAAAAGAGAAACACGGCGGACGACGGCTGTACTCGGCTGGTACGCATTCAAAAGGTCGGGGCGAAATATTGCGCACAAGATTTGGCTGCCGGGGCAGCAGTACGAAAGCCTTCACGCTACTGTATTAAAGAACGTTCCTTTAGTTGGTGAACACAAGAAATGGCGTCTCTGAAACCGACGGCAGCTGATAATCGGTATTCCACTAACCCATTCCACTAAGAACAAAATAAACCTGAAAGAGAAGAGGACGTTAATAAAGACGGCCACGCTGTCGCACATCTTGTTGCGTAGATACCCGTGCTCTCGGGAAGCTTAATATTTTTTCTTAAGGCACAGCCCCCGTCCCCTTTCTTATTCTTAGAACTTGCACACGTGGGGCGCCCATAGTCTTATAAAGACATATGAGTTTTGCATTTTTTTCTGCCGTCACACTCCCCCAATTTTCGTGCGACGTGCCCTGAGAAGGAACATCTTGGCTCGCAAGGGAGCGCGCGGAGATTCGGTGGTGCACGAACAAGACTTTCTAAATTCATTTCGGTCGCGCTCGAGTAATGACTTTGCGTCAGCATCCACCAGAAACAAAAAGTAGTTACCCTGGAAACAAATCTATTCGCAACACCAAAACAACTCGAAGTGCGGAGAAAGACAGTCACGGAGGAACATGTCCGGCATTCTGTGAAGAGAAGGTTGGTGAGTATGATATGCGCTGTTTAAAGGACACAGCATTTTTTCGAGTGTCTACGACATCTCGAGAGTGGTCGACCAGTGTCGACCCGAGATAGGACTGGAAACAGCCTCGCCGGTAGCGTAGTGGTCATAGCACCAGACGCGTATCCTGGAGGTCGTGGGTTCGGATCCAGCCCGGCAGGCCTTTTTTCTCCACTTTCTTTCTGTGTTTCCAAATGCTTTATCAGTTTCAATGACCTACACAATCTCTCCTTTGCTTTCCGAGGTTTTCTTGACTGGCAACCCTTATTTCTGTCTTAATTCAATGATTCGCTACACCCATAGCGAGGGCCTCAGTTCTAGCAGTCTTGGTGACATAGGGAGCATAAGAGGGTTCAACGCTGGTCGACCACTCTGGACATCTCGTATACATTCGAGTCACGGCTCGGGGGTTAAAAAGAAGATCCCCTTCACCCCGAGTAGTCTGAGTGACTCTGGGTACCACCCTTAAGGGCAGGGAACAAAATCACCTTAACATACATACCCAGGAAAGTAGAGGGGAAAGTTGCCCCGCCGGTACCGTAGTGGTCATCGCACCAGACGCGTATTCTGGACGTCGTGGGTTGGGATCCCACCCAGCGGGCATTTTTCGCCACTTTCTTTCTGTCCTTTCAAATTTGTTATCTGTTTCAATTACCTACCACATTCTCCCCTTTGCTTTCCGACGTTTTCTTGAATGCCAACCCTTATTTTTGTCTGAATTTAACGAGCCCCTCATTTACCATTGTGAGTCGCTTTGTATATATATATATATATAAATATATATATATATATATATATATATATATATATATATATATATATATATATATATATATATATATATATATATATATATATATATATATATATATATATATATATATATATATATATATATACATATAGCAGTGTGTCGAACCGAACAATATACCGGTTCGGTTACGCTTCTGGTTCAGGCGAAACCATTTTGTTCCGGTTCAGTTCGGGATCGACATAGGCACGTACCGAAGCGGTTCGCGTACCGGGTCTGGAGCTTGAACCGGTTCGCGAACCGGTTCGATGAGTTGAATTATCACTAAAATTAGAAAAAAAACATTTAGTAGTTTAAAACGACAGTCAAATTAAAATACAAACAAAAATTCAAAATGCTGCTGTTCCCCAAGGGCAGTGGCGCAAATTCAAAGCAAACTGTCACCAATTACGATATATTAGTAAAACAGATGAAGTGGCAACGATTTACAACCCATTTTCTCCCCCAGAATTTGTGTTGTCCTGGCGACTATTCGTAACGCCACCGCCAAGAGATGTGACAGTGGGATATATTTCCTGCGTTTTCCTGTTTCCTATTTTGTTGAAACAGCAATCGTCGCTTTGTAATCGTGCATCACGCTAACTTTGAAGCCTTAAATTTCGGCCTGCATACTGGCGCGTTCAAATACCAGCGCTTAATACGAATAGCGCACATTTTTTTATATTCGTAACAAAACAGAAAAATCCTACAACAGCCACATAAATACTACCAATTAATTATATTATTTGGTCACTTTGAATAATTTGTTGGCTGTCACCTTATCGAATGTGTTAGCCACACTTTTGTTAAAAGTAAGCTTTAGTTCACGCTCAGTCACCGCATATTGCTCTGACCACTGCAATTGCTTTTGCGATAGCTATACCGGATATGTTCATTGCTATCAGTATGTAAGTATGTCAGTCCCCAGCATTTTCTTGGGTATTTATGTTAGGGTATTTTTTGTTTACGGCACCAGGGGGTATTAGCCAGCGCCACTCGGACTACTCGGGGTCAAGGGGACCTTCTTTTTAACCCCGGGGCCGTGACTGGAGTGTCTACGACATCTCGAGAGTGGTCGACCAGTGTCGACCCGAGAAAGTGCTGGGGAAACAGCCTCGCCGGTAGCGTAGTGGTTATCGCACCAGACCGGTATTCTGGAGGTCGTGGGTTCGGATCCCACCCGGCGGACATTTTTTCACCACTTTCTTTCTGACTCAAAAAATTCTTCATCTGTTTCTATGACCCACCACAACCTCCCCTTTGCTTTCCGAGGTTTTCTTGACTGCCAAACCTTATTTTCTGTCTTATTTCACCGAGCCCCTCATTTCCCATTTTCTAATTCGCTACATGCTTAGCGAGGGCCTGTGTTCTGGCAGTCTTGGTGCCAAGGTTAGCTTAAGAGGGTACAACACTGGTGGACCACTCTCGACATGTCGTAGACAAAACCAGAACCAACAAAACCAGAACCACCAGTTCTGGCCCGGATTCACCTCGTCACCTGGCAACATGTTCATTCGTGTACGTCATCTGTGACGGGACCGCATCGTAGTGTATATAAGCTGGACAGCCGCGCAGGACGCTTGGGGCACGACATCGTTCGCCGCAACATGTTCACCGCCCTTCTACTGTTCCAGGTTTGTTACCTTACTTGTTCTGAAGAATATCGAAGCAGCAACCGTTTCCTTGTCGCGGTGTCGTGCCCCAACGACATGCAGTGCAGTAGCATTATTCGCCTAATAAGCGATTCGTTTGCATACAACTTGCTGTCTGAGTTGTGGCTGTTACTGTCGGGAGAAGTAGAGGTCAACCCCGGGCCTCCTAAGCCTGACATCGCCTCGCTGGTTGCTGCTATCAAAAAACTTGAAGACGGGCAAACAGATATTCGTGCAGACCTAGTTCAAGTCAAGGCAGCTCAAGCTGCCCATGAACAGCTGATATCGTCATTGAGTAACCGGATTAACATGCTAGAATTAAAACAGTCCGAGCCAACGTCCACCACTCAACTAAATGAAACTTCCCAGATCAAACAGGAACTCGAGGTTTTGAAGGCCGCTCACATCGACGCGAATAACCGCATGCGCCGAAATAACATTCTTTTCTTAGGCCTTGACGACTGCGAAAAAGAAACTTGGAAGGAGTCGGAAGAAAAGGTTTTACAATTTTGTGCTAACAACTTGGAACTGCAGCTGAGCCCAAATGACATTGAACGGTCTCATCGCCTGGGCAGATATTCCGCTAACAAAAAGCGCCCTGTAATCATAAAGCTTGCCCATTTCAAAATTAAAGAAAAAATTCTTGCATGTGGCCGAAAACTTCAAGGAACAGATTTTGCCATTAGAGAAGACTTTGAAGCGGCAACACGACTCGCACGTGCTAAGCTAATCAAATTTATTCGTCCGAAAAAGTGCGCCTTCAAACTGCAAGTCGATAAGCTCCTCGTTGGCTCGAAATCTTATTCCTATGACCCTGTTTCAGACACAGTCATCGAAAGCTCTAGTCAAAGTACACTTTCGTCTTCATCTAGTTCACCAGAAAGCGCTGCACCTGATGGCCAATGACACGCTAAGACATATCTTTCACCGCCTCCGTTCCGCCAGTCGACCCTATCTTCTATGACCCTTAACATCGCCTTTACTAACGTGCGCAGTATTATTCCAAAACGCGATGCATTTTGCAGCTTTACAGAAGACGTATCGGCAGATATAATCCTATTAACAGAAACTTGGTTGAACGAGGACATAAATGATAGTGAAATATTTCCCGGCAATCTCAATTTGACGCTTTACCGTCGCGACCACAGCAATCGCCGCGGTGGCGGAGTCCTAATCGCCGTAAAGAATTATTTGTCTTCTTCCCTCATCTTTCATGATGGTGACTTGGAACTAACATGGGTGCTCGTGTACAACACCAATGTGAAGTCAGTATTTGGCATCTGCTACCGCCCACCGGATCACCCCACTTCCTTCTGTAGCTGTCTCCGTTCTTCACTTACTCGCGTTAGAGATATGTTTCCACAAGCACCTATTTTTCTGTACGGAGATTTTAACTTTCCGGAAATTTCATGGCCTTTGCTGACAACTACCCACAGTTCACCGCACAGCGAGTCAAAAGAGTTTATCAACTTAATTTTGGACTTCAACCTTAATCAAATGATAACGTCCCTTACCAGAGGAGATAATACACTAGACTTACTGCTAACATCCTGCCCTGATAACGTTCAAAATGTTACTGTTCTTGGAGGCTTGAGCGACCACAATCTTATACATATTTGTATTTCCCTGCCACTACGTAAAAGATCACCATCAAAAAAGTTCATCTGCGATTACAGGAAAGGAAATTTTGAGGCGTTTAACCGGGAGTTAGAGCATTTCTTTCAAGACTTTAAAAATATATACCTAAACCGCTCTGTCAACGCAAACTGGGAAATTTATAAAAATGTCATGCTAAACTTAAAAAAGAAATACGTACCGAATATTCTGGTCAAGACTGATTCAAACAACCCTTGGTTTAATAGACATTTGAAATCAATCCTGAACCGTAAGAAACGTCTGTACAAACGAGCAAACGCAACTGGTCATACTGAGGCCTGGCACAGGTACCAGTTATGTTCTAAACAGTACATTCAGGAGTTAGGTAAAGCTAAAGCAAAATTCTTCTCTACAGACCTGCTAAATATTCTTCAAACTAACCCCAACAAGTTTTGGCGCATGATTAGCAATAAGCCCGGCTCTAATCTAATACAACTTACAGACCAAGGCAACGAGCCCATAAATAACGATAAGTGTGCAGATGCCTTAAATGACTATTTTTGTTCTGTTTTTTCCCCTAGTAACGCTGCTATTTCTGTCCCCACTTCAACCACTTGCGTGAGCACGATGTCCGCTATCCACGTTAGCTGTGAAGGCATTTTTAATCTCATCAAAGAACTTAAGTTGTCATCTTCTGCCGGTTGTGATCAAATTAACAGTAAATTATTGAAAAACACTATTGTTTTATCCAGTCAGATACTTTTCTTGATATTTTCGCAATCCTTAGAATCCAGCGTCATTCCCGATGATTGGAGGGTTGCGCAGGTTGTGCCGCTTTTTAAATCTGGAAATCGAGCAGACCCCGCTAACTATCGTCCTATTTCGCTCACAAGTGTCCCCTGCAAATTGCTCGAGCATATAATAGCATCTGCCCTCATGAATTACCTGGAAACAACTAGATTGATTGTAGGGTTTAACACGCCGACGCAACGCAGGCGATGAGGCGCGCCGTAATGGAGGGCTCCGGATTAATTTTGACCACCTGGGGATCTTTAACGTGCGCCGAAATCTCGTGCACACGGGTGTTTTTGCTTTTCGCCTCCATCAGAAAAGCGGCCGCCGCAGCCGGGAATCGAACCCGCGACCTCGTGCTCAGCAGCGCAACGCCTTAGCCACTGAGCCACCGCGGCGGGTACCTGGAAACAACTAACTTCTTCTATCCACATCAACACGGTTTTCGAAAGTGATTTTTCTGCGAAACGCAGTTAGCAGAATTTACATATGACATCTTTTACTACATGGAAGACAACCTCCAAGTGGACGCAGTATTTCTGGATTTTTCAAAGGCGTTTGACCGGGTTCCCCATAATCTTCTCTTGCTTAAGCTTTCTTTTCTTGGAATTCCCATTAATATACTACGCTGGATCGAACACTTTCTACAAGGCCGCATGCAATATACTACCGCTAACAACCAACGCTCATCGCTCACCAATGTAACTTCTGGAGTCCCGCAAGGCGCAAGCCTATCACCATTGTTGTTCCTCATCTACATAAACGATTTACCTACCAATATTACAACAAAATTACGATTATTCGCTGATGACTGCGTCATCTATAACCCCATCCGCTGTCCCTCTGACAACCACTCCTTGCAACACGATCTCAACACAATTTCTACTTGGTGCGATAAATCTCTCATGCCATTAAACCTCGAAAAATGCAAAGTCTTGTCATTCTCCCGAAAACACACTATTGTTCAAAACCTGTACACAATTAAATCAGTACCAGTAATCCCGGCCACTACGTATAAATACCTTGGTGTTCATCTGACGTCATCGTTGTCATGGGTGTCCCATATCGAATCCATCTGCTCAGACGATTCACGCACACTTGGCTACCTCCGTCGCAACCTTAAAACCGCATCCGCCGATGTTAAAAAACTTGCATATCTAACGTTTGTTCGACCAAGACTAGAATATGCATCATCAATTTGGAACCCATCACAATCATATCTTTCTCACGATTTGGAAGCGATACAAAACCGTGCCACCCGTTTTATAACATCGCAGTACTCCCACACAGTCAGTGTGACGTCACTCAAACAGTCCATCAACCTCCCCACCCTCGCTACACGCCGCGTTATCGCTCGTTTGTGCCTTCTACACACCTTTTATTTCCCGTCCCAATCACGACATGCTTTATTAACGCCCCCACCAAGAGCTTCTGCCCGTCTTAACCACAGTCACCCAATCTCTAGAATCAAGTGCCGTACATTATCAATGAATAGTTCTTTCTTTCCTCACGCAATAGCAATTTGGAATTCCCTACCCAATGACATAGCTTCATGCCCTAACCGAAAATTATTTCGCAAAAAACTTGAAACGGCGAACCTTTCAGCCTTCACGTGATACCCCTGCCGAATCGATTGTGAAAATTCCGTTGTCACGTTTTCTCTTTTTTTTTCTCTCTCTCTCTCCCTCTCTCTGTCGAGTAATTATGTTTACAATAGTTTTGCTATTCCTAACTGATGCTGCTTTTTATTGTAGTCTTGTTGTTGTTATTTTCGGTGTATGTATTCTTATACCTTGGCGCAAGCCCCCCATTATGTAATGCCTTCGGGCCTTTAAGGAGCAAATAAATGCAATGAAATGAAATAAATGAATGATATATATATATATATATATATATATATATATATATATATATATATATATATATATATATATATATATATATATATATATATATATATATATATATATATATATATATATATATATATATATATATATATATATATATATATTCTTTTACGTTGCTCTTTTCTGCTATTTTATATCTGTGTCGTTTCAAATTCTGTGCGGTGAAATCACAAAGCAAAAAGAACTTGCCGGGCAGCGATAAACTGCCGGCCTGTACACTAACTGCATGCGAAATGAAGTTGTTTAGATTGGACCCGCGACTAAAACATCTCCGACTAAAAATACGAACACATATCACTGCGTGGTGCCTCGGAAGGGAAGAGCTGCGGCGCGTAATGGCATTAAATACTTTGGAATGCTATGGCGGTGTTGAAAGCTATCATTGTGCTAGAAATGACTCAGAAAGTGTTCGCGATCGCATGCGACTTTGTACGTAACCCCGCGTCAGCTTGGGTGTGTGCGTTTTGGTATGAATGTACCTGCGTGTGTGTGTATATGTGTGTGTTTGTGTGCGCAATGCGGCAGCTCTTTTACGTGTTTCTGCTGTCCTTACAGTTTGTTCGCGTCAGCTCAGCCTCTTTAGATTAGTGTAAAGGGTTCTTGACAGTCTCCCTTTGATAACAGCTTTATTGGTTTTCGTGCGAATTTAGTGCGCACAGAACTACTGCACGTATCTCTGTTCGTAGCCTCGTTGGTTCTCATTCAACAATTCCTTCCTCCAAAGCACCTCATACACATTTAAACATCTGCTTACTTCGGGACTTCGCGTCATAAATCCCTGATTCTAAAGGGAGAAACGGAGTTTATTTGATGTTCTCAAGAAACAAAAAAAAACTTCTTAACAGAAAAGGAACAAAATCTAGATGCTCGATAGTATCGTGTCCATAGGAAAGCCCTCATTGATTCTACGGGGATTACGTGTTCTTGGCTTCGCCGCGTTCGGGCACTTGTCTAGGGTTCTTTTTCGGAAACCCTTAAATCCTTTCGCTTTGCGTTTTCCCTGTATCACTCTGTTTATCCGAAACTTCTGGGCCTGTGGGCGTATCTGTATGGGGCACTTTGCTTTCTCTTTTGGGGGGCCGAGGGCGTTCGCTTCGGCTTAGCTGTCCAACGTTTCTTACACGTGCACGCCAACAGTTTGAGAGGCGCCCCACTTAGGTTTGTTTTTCGAAACTCAGACGCCTCAGCTGCTTTGCCTGCAACCTCCTACTCGAGCAAACGTGTTTCAAGACTCGCTCACGTGTTGGATATGCAAGAACCTTGGCAATAAAGGCGTGTAGCTTTGAGCGCGCTTGAAAGCCGTTTCAGCGCGCCTGCTTCAGCACAGACTCCTATGCTTGGTTGGGTAAGAGCAGTGCGCTGTGTTGTGTCGAGTAGAAGGTGCTGGTAAAATACGGCCTTTGAAGCCTCATCCGACACGCTGCATGTTCTCTGGGAACTAGAGCTTACGCGTCACAAATCTGTGACCTGAGAGTGCGGCAGGTTTGGTGTTTCACACACAGAAGCAATGGAATCGATTGGTCATCTCCGATCTTTCTGCTGAGTAATATTTCGTTTGTTGACAGTACGCCGCGCTCCTTACGCGTATATCAAATGCTGAGGTTAAATGTGCTAAACGGTTTTTCGGACAATTTAGTTACGTGAAAAACCGATACGAAATTAAGGCCGTAAGAGCAAACACAGCGCTTAGGATTTCCCGGTAGAAACTCGGGCACAAAAGTTACGCACCGACAAATCATGCGGGTTAAGGTTATTATTTGTTTTCTCAGCATTTTTTGTCCGCCGATTTACGTTTATTTTTATTTTTCTTGTTTTTTGCCGTATACAGAATGTTGCCTCTAGAATAATTAAGTGCTGAAGTGCCATCCGGCAGCCTTTGCATTTTAAAAGCTGAGCTCGCACGGTTCAAAATATGTAACATAGTGGTGCAGGTGCAACGCCTTAGCTGCGTTATATAAAGAGCAGCAATTCGTGTTTAGTGGTCGCTTATTTTTTTCTTCGTTTTTTTTCTTGATTTGTGGTTTCGATTACTTTTTGGTGTGTTAATTTAATATACTAGATTTAGGTGATGAAAATTATTTGTTCTGTTCGTCGGGTTAGGTTACGCTTTGTTAGAAATAGCTTAACAACCAAATCCGCGGCGTTACATAATAATACACAGAGCGAAGTCATTTCATTGGAGTACTTTTGGAACCGTCACCCGGTACTCTATTCAAAGCACTGATCTTGTTGTTTTGTAACCGAGTACCCTATCTCGTGCCCAAGTAACACCATAATTAACCTGCGGTAGTTTCCTAATAGGAGTGTATGAGACGCTTACTTTAAACGGTAAAGCTTAAGCACAAAATCTTTCAAGCATCTGTGGTATCAAGCAGATATAAGTAGTTGTTGGCCTAGGCCTATCCAACGTTTACCGCATTGGGTTTTACTGTGTGCGACTTCTAGAAACGGCAATACCCTCACCATTCAGCGAACTCTCGTGAAAACTGACGTTCAGCAAAGAAATTCACGTCGTCGAAGGGAGTGAACTTCTCCGGTCACGCAAGCAAGTATCTATAATATATTTCAATTCCGGCTTCCCGTAGGAAATATACAAAACAAGTCGAAAGCATGATATCTGGCATCACGAGCACCATTTCTCTTCCTTTTGCTCTCGTATGTTGTCACCGCCGTCAACGCCTTAGAACTTGGCCAGAAAGAAGAGGCAGGGTAAGCACCACTCAGCTGGAAATCTTGATGGAGATGAATCGGTGAGTTTCCGTTTAGGGCAAAGTAATGGCCGCGCGCTGGCCTGTCCGAGAAGGGGCAGCTCTATTGCTCTGTACCCCTGTAGCTCTATAGTAGGCCTCTCTCGCCACTGTGGGTGGCGGAAGGCGGAAAGTGTACGAGGGATAAACGGCTTGAAGGCGTAATAGCTACGTCGCCATACCATTCCCGACGCACGTTGACTTTCATCGACGATGTTGACGCTTGATGACGATTCCAATTTCTGGTGTGCATTGAAGCCCATGCGAGGTTTTACTACCGGAGCAATTCATTATAATGGAACCAAGGGTGATGTTTTTGTACCGGAGGCAGAAGTCTCTTTTTCTTCGTTGTCTTAAAGTGTGTTTTCAGCCTGCCTTTATTTCAGTTTCATTGTTTGTAAAGTAAGTGTCCGTTGTCGGACGGTCAACAACTACGTAAGCAGCGCTCGGTGGTAAGCCGCAAAATGTAGCAGATAGCCCCTCATTTGAATTAATTGTGCTATGAATGATAACGGCATGCTTGAGAGAGAGTCAGTAAAGTGGTTTAATTATAGCTCCGGGAGTTGCTTGCTTCGATAAGAAAACTGTGCCTAGTAATGTGATTGGTACGTTAAGCTCCCCTTGCCTCGGGAGAAATTGCTATCGGCGCTTCGCCGTTCGCAGTCAAATTCCCTGCTTTTGTCACGAAAATCATATTATCATTAGCTCCAACTACAAGGGTAATGATTACTGTTACAGTAAAACGTAATTTAATACCCAAAATTGCCATAGATATGGTCTTTGAAAATGTACCGACAGCCGCATCCCGTAAGGAATCTTCCGCCTAAAACAACCACATAAATACTACATTACGTAACAGCACGACTCAAAGACACACTGTTGGTATCAAAAAACTTTCACGTCGAAAAGATTTTAGGTTGTGTTTCCGTGAAGCATCGCAGACGTAAACAGCCAGCAGTGTGATGATTTGAAGCTTAGAAAGACATCACTACTTTGAAAAACGCAAAAGCAAATTTCATTTGCTTTTGCATTTTTAATACGCAGTAGTTATCGCTACACCCACCGGAATTCTGAAGCCCACAAGCTGCAAGGCCCCGCAGTGGATACGACGGCACTGCTCTGGTTGCTTGAGCAAAATGACTCAATGCACTGAGGTAGTGTTAAAAGATGTTACAGACAGGCACATTTTTTATTTTGACACATACAAAGCAGCGAGCACTTTATTTTGGACGGAGCAAAGCCAGCGAGGACATGTGGCCTCCCTTCGACGTCACACAAAGGAAGGCAATGAAAGCTGGGTACGGAGTGTTTCTTTGTAAATCTCTTTCGCAGAGGAACTGCAACTGCTTATTTCGCCATTCCTATTGATACAAGAGAGACACCCGCGCTCAGAAAGCAGGCTCTACGCCCCCGCACGGAGCAACGCCGGTGGCGGAAGTTACGCAAGTTGTGTAACAGGAAGCGCGTCAATCGAAGCAGTGCGTGTGAAGGTCGCACTACTAGGGCTTGATTTCTATCCAGCAACGTAGCGATCCGGTGCGCAGCAGGACCCAAACATTCCTCCAGTTTTCACGCGACGCTTGCACAAAGCCTCCGTAGGGGGATCCTTGCATTTGCAAACCTCGGTGCAAAAACGCAGCCAGCTCATACCGAGCCTCCGAGGGGATATTCAGAGTTAAAGAAAAGCCTTGGAGAACCCGCATTTCGTCGATTGGGAAAGCTCGAGCGAGCGACCTCTAAGAGTTCGCTTGGCCACCAGCTTTCCTCATTGCTTACGTGCTCATGTTAGAAGTCGAGACGAGGCAGACGAGATGCCAAATAAAGTAAATCTAGCCCGGCAATATCGAAGAACACCTCGAAGTGACCAATATTCCAATATTAAGACAAATTTCACAGTAACGACTAAGCGGACACTCATGAGAAACTTTGGCCCAGTGTAAAAATTGTATCGAACAGTTCAAAAGAACCAAAAAGGATATCATCGATTTCTTTTAATCTAATAGAAGCACTACGCTTTTACGCCCAATGGTCGCATCTGAGCGAGCCCTGTGGCTAACTTTTTTTTTCAGCTAGTGATGAAGGTCAGAAAACGTTTTCATGTCATAGAACGTTGGCATTGGATGCAATCGAAATACAAGAACTAGAGGAAAGGCGTCATGATCATGAATTTGGGGACACAAAGACGGCAGATACGACACGGAGCTGAACTACAACTGAACCACAAGTGAACTAGAACTGCTTCTTTGTGCCCCTGCCCCTGCGAGTTGTAACCTGTTTTAAAGAGGTATTATCAACTAGGCAGCCACGAAGCTGCAGTTGTAAACAAATAGGGGCCCAAAGGAGGAGGCCTAACAGGGGCTTAACATGCGTGTAAAGCGTCTGAAATGCAATTAACGTTGCGTGAAATTGATGTGCGCATATTTTAGACGCAGCCGAACTGTCACAGAGAAGAGAGTGAAGCGAAAGTTTTGATTGATTGATTGATTGATTGATTGATTGATTGATTGATTGATTGATTGATTGATTGATTGATTGATTGATTGATTGATTGATTGATTGATTGATTGATTGATTGATTGTAAGGTTTAACGCGCCAACGCAATGCAGGCGATGAGGGGCACTGTAGTGAAGGGCTCCGAATTAATTTTGACTCCCCGGGGATTTTTAACGTGCGCCGAAATCTCGTACACACGGACGTTTTCGCTTTTCGCCTCCATCAGAAAAGCGGCCGCCGCGACTATGAATCGAACGTGTATCCTCGTGCTCAGCAGCACAACACCTTAGCCACTGAGCCACCGCAGCGGGAAAATTTTTTTAATTGATGAGTGAAGAACTTCCCGTCGGTGCCTGTTGTCTTCCGTATAACTAGCCCTGATTTCGTCGCTCTGCCCAATTACGAGGATTTGAAGACGACACAAGTTGACCAAACATATACCATTTAATTGCATCCTAACAGAAGTTCCCTAGAAACCACTAATGCCTTACAGTCGCTACCAAGGTAAACCTGTCCTAAGGCTGCGCTTGGTCTTCTAATGTTTCTGTAGCAAGGCGATTAGCGCGTGCGCTCACCGCCTCCTCTCTTGCGATTTAAGATTGACAGGAGGATGTTGGGCAGACAGGGGTGGGGGAGCAAGGAGCAAAAGAGAAGTGTCACCCGCTGAGAGCACCCCACGACTCCCATTTCTGAGTGCACGTAGGGCCCAATTAATCGGTTTTAGTGTTACTGTAGCATTTTCTGGTTTTATCATTTAAGCCATATTTTGTTGCCTTATTTCAGTGTACTCCCCACGGGCATGTGAGAAAGGGAATGTGCGGGATAAAAAGTGCAAATTACAACAGATAACGCACACCGCCCCGGGCCAGGCTCAATTTCTACGTACGTGTGCAAGTTCTCTGCTTGGATCTGGTCGCGTCTTGAGTATGAACATCGACACTCTGAACGTTTCTCGCGGCGACTCATTTTTTTCGGCGCATTTGCCAATGCTCACCATTATGAAAGTTGAGCAACTTCGCCAAGCGCAATAAAACGCACAAAAAATGTCACATATTGTTCATTTGAACACAGATATGCCACGATGAAAGCTTCGCGTTACGTTGATTCCCACGCACGCGCGGGATACGCCAATTTTTTTAAACCGCCAGAAAGAAAGTGGGTCGCTGTGACCGGAAGTGGATCTACTCTGAAGAACCACCTGTATGAACGATGTGAGCGCTAAAAATTACGCCCACCTCCCCTCGTTGCAACCCTGGTGTGATGCGACGCTGAGGGGGGTTCAAGCGCAAGCGGAGAGCAGCCGTCGACCGAAAGGCCGCCAGAGAGCGGCACACTGGTTATATTCTAGGCACTATATATGCACAGTGCGCCCGAAGGAGAGGAAACCGCGGAGAGGGAGAGTACTGCACATGCGCAGCACCGCGCGCAGCGGCGCCCACCGGCGGAGTGAGAGCGCGCTGGGCCGCACACGCTCTCACCTGGGCACGCGCCGGCGCCAGTGCGTCCGCCACGGCTATAATGCAACACAATCCAACACAATCCACTTTAATCCAATCTAATCCAAATCCAATCCAATCCAAGCCAAGCCAAGCCAAGCCAAGCCAATGCAATCGAATCCAATCGAATCCAATCCAATGCCCCTCGCGAGAGAGTGTTTGCTATCGGAGAGGAGAGCGGGAGAGTGGCTGCGGACAACGGACGCACGCCGCGGACAACAACGGACGCACGCAGGAAGGACAGGGCCGCCGACAAGAGATGCTCTGAGCGTCGCAGCTAATAATCGATAGATACCGGGTCTCTGCCATAAGCGCGTCCCGACTGCTCACTGCACTATTGAAGACAGCTGATTCAAGACCCGCCGTGGTGACTCAGTGGGTAAGGTGTTGTGCTGCTGAGAACGAGGACGCGGCTTCGATTCCCGGCCGTGGCGGCCGCTTTTCTGATGGAGGCGAAAAGCAAAAACGACCGTGTGTACGTGATTTCGGTGCACGTTAAAGATCCCCAGGTGGTCAAAATTTATCCGGAGCCCTCCCCTACGGCGCACCTCATCGCTTGCGTTGCGTCGGCGCGTTAAACCCTACAATAAATCAATCAGGACAAGGTAGAGCATTTGGAATGATATTGTTACAATCTTAATTTTTATGCGCGCGCGAGTTACATGTACAATGAAAAGTTGCATCATTCAGTTGAAATGACGTGCGATTTCCCACTTTACCTCTGTTTTTGTTCCCGTGTTTTTATTCGTTACGATAAGTCCTTCTTCCCTCTCTATCCAGCAATAACTATTTGGTTTATTATAGCGGCTCCATATCGCTACAATGAAGGCTTGTTTAGTGAGCGGGCGCCTATAAATAGCCCTCGGCACACACCGGTTCAAGGCCCAGACGCGACGCAAAAACTTACACCGGCCCCTCCGACCGCGACACTTCGATTAAACCGATCGGGCCACACTAGGCTCGGTAAGCGTTGTTTCCGCTCCGCGACTTCAAATTCGTGTCAACATTTGATGAAAAATAACTTTGATGGACATGTTATGAAGTTAAGGGAGGCAAGATTTCCAAAGGAACTATTGCTATGGACCTGCGAAAAACTTGTTACAATTCTAAAAACAAAAGCCAGCGGCCCGGGTGTAGCAGAGGCCAAGCTCGCACTGACTGGGCGAGCGCGGCGCTCCTCTTAGCCATAGAGTTTCTTAGTAAGTATACCAGAGAGGAAACTGCCCCTGGGAATTCATGTCGGCGTGGGGGGCTATGGGAAGACCAAGGCTGGACGTGTCTATCAAATACTGAGGTGTCTTCGTGGGCTTGCTTTCTTCACTATGCATTAATATGTCCACGAAGCAGCCGGAATAGTCGAAACTCGTTCTCTCGCGTTGCTTAGAAACTCGAAATTTGCGCCATTTGTTCATGGTAACATAGCTGTGCTTCATTATAAGCAAGTTTGTGGACTAGTGCCGGCGACCGACCATCCGTACATATTTACACAAATACAAACCCACAATGTAGATACGCTATTCTGTGATAAGCAGAGTTCGCTTCCAGGTTCTTTTTGCAGTAGCAGTACATACGTTAACGGCGCCCGGACACCTTGACTAAGCGGGTTTAGTCGCCACTAAAGTTGCACAGACGGTCTGTGTACCGGTTGTCTGATACGACACTCAGCTCCCCTCTATACCGGTCCCAATTGACAACACGGGCAAATTTCACTTCGCTGTGGTGAAAGCCAACAGCGTTATTGAAAATGCGAATGTGGTCGCTGCCCACACGGTCAGGCTCTGTGCAACACTGTATATCTGTAGTTCACGGGTATGGAGAGTGAGTGAAAATGAGAGTGAGGGCAGTACACCTTTATACGCTGTGGTTTACGTTGCGAGTAAGATGAGGCACAAAATGATGATGTGAGATGAAGAAGGGATAATATGAAAATCTGTATCAGGAGTGAGGGCAGCGGAAGCCGCTGACGACAGTGGAGTCGCTGACGCACGCCACAAATCCTTAATTAATAGCGCCATATTGCTAATTGATACCATTTCCGATATAAAACTTTTTTCACGAGGCTTCTCAGAGAATCTCAGTGTAAACATATTGGAAGTTTTCCCTAGATGCAATCCTGAAAATTCGGTAAGTTTTGAGCAGCGCTTCAGTATCATTCCCAAACTTAAACGCGGTGTTACTTTAGCGCACTTTGATCACTGCTGGTGTTCAGGTGAAACGTCCAACGCTATTTAAGACAAACAGGCACCACGTAATTTCGCACTTCACCCGAAAATGCCCATAACACGGTGATTTTTTTAGTTGGTGTGTCATACATACACTTTAAATTTCACAGTTTTTTTAAGTTTTCCTATTTACCCTATCATCTGAAAATGCTGTTCTTAATGAGAGCATATGAATTTACCGGAATTTCGGTCCCATTCACCAATTTACATTTCGCTGTGGCGTCAACATACCGCCCAAAATTCACATGCCCCCACTAAGGCGGATTGGCCAGTGACGCTCTCAGCTTCCAAAGAAGATCACGGTCAATTTATAACTCACAATGTTGCTGCGAAGTCAACGTGCTGATCCCCAATTCTTAAACACCAGCTCTGTGGGACGGCGCAGTAAGGGTGACTCTACCACCAGGGGCTCATTGTAGATTCATCAATAACAGTTGGCAACGGTGTCGACATACCCGCCAACACTTATTACATCACAACTCAACAACAACTCATACCCTCGCATTCTGACACCATAAGAGGAAGCTTAGGAGTCCCCACAACCTATTTTACTTTCATTTTCGGTAATGTTATTAACAAGCTAACTATCAGAAGTTTTCACGGATGCAGCACATTGTTCTTTGCACAAGAGAGAGGCACGTTGCCTTGAGCAGTTCTTTTTTCCGAAAAATTCACCATAAAATCGTGCATACTTTATGGAAGTAAAGCAATTTCTATTTACATTTCAAGTTCAATGTACTGGCACGTCACATTTTCGTGCGCGTGTTTGGACAATTGCGACCAAAAACGGCTTCCTCCAATATCACCTATGAGGAAATAAACGTTGCTAACGTGTGACGTAATCTTTGCCACTAAACGTTTGAAATAGGTGGCAACGTTTCAGCGAACCGCGAAGAGGTCGTGCCATTAAGCCTTACACACGCGGTATTCTTTTGGGAGAGCAATTAAAGAGTACATCCGCCTCTTTGGTACCTTTTGTCTAGTTTATCAACGACAGCCTTAAGTTCGAGTCAATGGTGCCGTAAACTCTATGACACCAAAATTTTAGGTTACACACTAAGCTAATTTTTGTCGGCTTGGAGGACGGGTACACCCGCTGAGCCTGCCAGAAAACTTTTCTGTCCAACATGCATCACGCCTTCACAGAAAATTAACAAAGTCGGAAAACGAAGGAATCCCCCTATGCAGAGAAGGCTCGTGAAAAAAATGACAACCCCCTCAAACGACACTTAAAATTGTATTGTATTGGGAAAACTTCATTGCCTGCGAATAAAGACCTATTGTTACGTGTTCATGATTTGGCCGGACTCGTCACCGCAGATGTAGCCACCCGGCTAAGGTTTCCCCCTCCCCGGCACCGGGGTCCCGCTGGACAGCCTGGTGTTGTAAATTTTGATCTTCAGTCCGCACCACATCCTCAAAGGCAGGCGGCATCCTTCTTGCTTCTCGTGTTTGATTCGTCCGGGTATGCGAGGCAAACCCAGACGATGTGCTCAAGTCTTGCTGGTGCTGTGTGGCACACCCGACAGGTGGCATCCGGATATGTCTCCGGGTACTTCTTGTGCTTTAGGTAGGGGCTCGGGACCGTCTTTGTTTGGAGTTTCCTATGGACGACCGCCTCCTGCCTACTCAATCATTTGCAGGGCGGCGGGAGCGTGTGTCAGGCAAGTCGATAGGCCTGAGTAATTTCTTTGTATGTAACGGCCGGGTCTTCGATAACGTCTCCTGCAGCAGAAGTATATCTGGTTCTTGATCACTGTTCTTAATATACTGTTGTAACACTTTCCACTTTCTGTCGAGGGCGCGACCGGTCCACTGCCACACAATCATTGCTGTACTTGGATCCATTGTTATTCCGTTCGCACTCCCTGTGACACCAGGTGTTGCAGCGCCATCTGCATTTTCAGAAGTATTTCACTGTAGATTTTGCTTTGCTGCGTTATGGCCGTCTGGATCGTCTTGAACGTCTGGTCTATTCGCGCTTGCATGCTTTTCAAGGCCACCGCCAACTTGTCCGTCTGGGCCTCACTCCTGCTGATCTCTATCGCGACGCGCGTCGCCTTTACTCATTTCTTGATGGCCGGTTCTTTGTGTACTTGCTCAGTGTTCATTTCTTTCGTCAGCGGCTGCGGTGAAGGAGTGTCGTGGGTGCTCGGTAGCCCGTTCTGGGAGCGGCGCATGCTTTCCAGCGCCGTTTGTAGTCCTTCCAGCGCCTTGCGCTGCTCCTTGTTTTCGTCGCGAAGGGCCGCCATGGCTTCACTTTCTTCTTGTTTCTTGGAGCGTTGTCTCCCGGTCGCCTTTTCACCGCTCTTCGCGGCCGATCCCTTGGCTCTCTCCGCCAAGCTCACAGGCTCGCGCGACGGCGACCGTACCCTCCACGTGCCGCTGGGGTGCCTGGGGCACCTGCCCCTCGACTCCACCCTTTCTCGGGATAATGTTCTTTTTATCTTGTTGCTTGTCGGCTGCAGCGTCGTTAAATCTAAGGCAAGTGACAGCTGTTGCTGCTGCCTTTCAACCTCGGCGGTAATGCGCTGCTCCCATTGTCGCCGCCGTACCACGTTTAGTTGCCAGTCACGTGATTGCCCCCGCATAGCTTGAACTTAGGCGTGCACGGATGATCCGTCGCTGGATTTGGTTTATCGCGGCCCGGGCACCTTCACTCGTTGGGGTTGGCACACACGTCTCTTCGGTGGCCTACACGGCCGCATTGTTTGCATACATCAATTTTTTAGGTGCGGAGCACCTTACGACCGCACAATGTCCGTCCGCGTCCGTGCGCATAGCATTTACAATTTCAAAAAAATCCCACAGGCACCGGCAGGATTCGAGCTTGTGTCTGGTAGACGAGACACAGTTATTGTCAGTCGTCTTACCCATTGGGCTACGACCGCGAACTGGTACCCGAGAGTCAAACGGCTTACTCCCTCGCCTGTAATGGTGCGGAGTACCTTACGACCTCCCAATGTACGTCCGCGTCCATCCGTGCGCACACCACCATCAAGCGAAAATCAAGCGAAATTCGATTTCAGCCGTGAGTTGCAGCTTTATTTACGGAATAATCACGCGGCAACTCACGGCTAAAATCGAATGACGGTCGGGGCGCAAATCAGATGCCACTCGGGGATCAATTTGGATGTCATTTCTAGTCCCCGTACTCCGCACCCTCGCCGTCATCCACGTTGTGGAGATGCTGCCTTTTTTTTGCAGTACAGCGAGCATTTTAAGAGCACCGACTAGTACCTGACGTAATCGGGCACCCTTGTGCCTTCGAAGACGACCGTGACCATCGTTGTTGTACGAATTCTTTTGGCAACGAACGCCAAAGGGTTGTTGCGGTTGACTATCTTGGCGTGAATTTCCTTTGGAGTCTCACTTAGTTGGATTCGCCTTATCACGCCTTTAGCAGTGCCGCGGAGCGGTGATGTACGTCCACACTTCGTATCGCTGTCCTCTTATCGTAAGTTCTTTACCTTGGTTGTACCGGTTGGCCCGTTCGTCTAGCGTAGTGCAAATCACAATGATATTCAGTTCCGCATTGACGCACAGAATGTCCTCGAGTTTTGCCTGGCAGTTGGATCTTGCCGCCGCGTGAACTGCCGCGGCAACTTCTACTAGGTCTAGCTTGGCCACGTTTAGTCGGCCTCTCGGTTTCATTACAATCCTGATATTGTCCCTCGGCAGCTCCGACATTCTTGCCGCTTTGTATGCCGTTGACCTCATTCGCCTTTGTTATCGCTTCCTTTTTTGCCGTTATCGCTTTTGCGCACCCCCCCTACGGAGAAATGCCGCTGCCCTATACTTGTACAGTCTTCTTGCCAAAATTGCTGGTAGATGTAAGTGCTACCTGCATCTTTTCCTCTTCGAAATTATGTGATTGTGCCATTCCGAGCCGTAACGGCGCTAGGCCTAACCTTGGCTGTGACTCGCCTAGGCTTAGCGGCTTCTCGCCGGCTGTTGACTTCAAAAGCCAATAATTTGATGAAGAAATCACTTTCCTGTGACTAAATCGATGTCAATCGATGCCCGATGTCTTCCTGATCACATAGATAATCACCGAGAAAACATTTGCACTAACTGGCGTAAACAATTTACCATTAACTGCGGAGCCAATGTGAAACACGTCCGCTCACCCCATAGTTAAAAAGTTGCACACGAATATCTGTGTAGATCGTACGATTTTTGAACGAGCCTCAAAAGCTCCGTTTTAATTTTGGACGACAAGAAATCGCGGTGAAAGCACATGGTGTTTCTCTTTCTTGTATCAGAGGTGTTTAGTATCTGAGAAAACATATGCATACTGCGGGCCATGGAGGAGGAGGAGGAGAATAAACATTTATTAAGCGTAAGTGCTGATGGGAGGGCACTCGCCCGGTGGAGGGCATCCTTATTGCGGGATACCCAGGCTGCGACTTGCCGTCCAGGCAATCTTGACCAGTTCTTGCTGGTTTCCAAGGTCCGGATCGACCAGACGAGCCATCCACTGCTCAAACCTTGGGAAGGGGATTGGGGGTAGGTTTGGAGTTTGTTGGCACTCCCATACCTGGTGGTCCACCTCATCATCGGTTAACCAGAGAAGAATCCACCCCTCTTCGGCGATTGCAGACAAATTCTTATCCCCACAGCACCCTCCTCCATTCCATCTACCCGACTGAGTATCCCTCCCTTTGTAATTTCTGCGGACCATGGTAATCTTCAAGAAGGAATGGCTCTCAAAAATTGGGCCCATCTCCCCGCGAGGGGGACTCGAGTAAATGCGTCGCATAGGGGGTGGGTGTAGTGCGTTAACGTTTAGTGTTTGGGGAGTTGGTGGTAGTGATTGCGTTGTATCAGCAGCTTCTTGACGTAGTTTGAATGAGCCAAGGATATAAGGCGCGTTCGTAGCCTTTCATTCTGTGTCGGTTTTGTGGCGCAGTGGGAAGAGCACCATGTACCTCGCGTTCCGCCCACAGGTAGTGAATGCGTTGTATCAGCATCTTCTTGACGTAGTTTGAATGAGTCAAGGATATAAGGCGCGTTCGTAGCCCTCCATTCTGCGTCGGCTTTGTGGTGCAGTGGGTGGAGCACCATGTACCTTGCGTTCCGCCCGCAGGGTCGTGGGATCGAAACCAGGCGCCGGTAAGTATTATTTTTTTATATAGTGTAGGGGGAGGGGTGTGGACTACTACGGACAACTAGAACGGGTGACATCGTGAGTTAAAGAAATGCTCTGCATTTAAAATGACGTCGTGGCACGACTTTCAGCATTACTGCTCTAAATATGATTATACTACAAAGAATCCTAGGCACCATTTTTTCCCAGTCAGTACGTTTGAAGAAATGCTTGCGCCGATTTTCTGTCTCATCGTAGCAGTTTCACAACTCATTAAAGATAAGTTGTTTTGAACAGTCAGATTCCAAGGCGACTCCTGGATTGGTTTTCTATACGGGTGTAGGAGATGGTTCTGTTGTGAGTCAGGAATAATTGCACAAATTCCCTAGAAAGTTTTACATAGTTGTTGAGCAAGCCTTATGTTCAAGAAAAAACTTGCTCTATGCGAAGTATTTTATTGGTAAATGGTTATACACAGCTCCAAAAACGTTTAACATTTGTGCGATAGTTGGATTATGGTGGAAAAACAAGGAAACACTTATTTTTCAGGAGGAGACTGAACGGAATTCGTTAAAGTTCTGTTTGGGTCAGTGTTGCACATACCAGCTCAAATGAACACACTTTTCACGCTTTATCTTGTCGCTAAAGCAGTACTTAGTCTATAAAGCTAGAAAACAGAAAATAACGCCATACGGCGTCTGCTGAGGCGGGAAGACGACACGAATGGTATAGACGTACGCGCAGTTTTTTTTGTAATGTGATTGGATGATGTACAAATTCTTAAAGTTCATGCATATGCACATGCGATTGAGTCACTGTTCTTTTTTTCTTCAAGGAAGGACTTTCGTTCTTTTTTCAAAAAGCACACGTGCCGAAAGCAGTTTTTGTGATTCTATTAAAGTTGTCAACATCAGTTTAGGATTTCGGTTTCCTGCAGACATGCTTGGCGTGAGACATTATCTTTGGTCGCGTATACTGGACCCGGTAAGGTCCGGATAAGTGCTCCAGCCACACTCACAGCGACAGAGTATAAGTACCATTCCGAGCCAAAGCAAAATGCGAGGTGTACAAGGTGGCTGAACGCGCTCCTCGCCATCGGAAATGCTCAACTGGGAGGCTTTTCGGCACAAAAAAAAGAACAACTCCCGGGATGCTAACCCACACAGTGAGATGCTACCCACCTAGTACCCCCCCCCCCCCCCCTCTTCAAAGAAGTACACTACGCGGAACACACTACCCGTCACAAATTACGCAAGACGTTATTTCGTACATACATTGCTGTTTACTTGCCGAATTGCAGCACTGAGAAGTGCTGAACTGTGCCTTTCTTGAATAACGCTTGCGCAGTAAGCTCCTCCGGGCACCCCAAATGTGCGATCACCGGCGACTATGTTCGGTCAGGCCGCAAAAACGATAGTAAAAGTGTGGTCATGCTACTTGCCGGTCTGCTGTTTCACCCTGCGGATAACGTTCTTCTCGTACTTTTGTTTTACGCATAACAATGGTAGATTCAGTTGATTCTATATTCATGGTGATAGAAAATAGCCAGCGCTATAAATAGCCAGCGCCAGCTCTGTCACCATGAAACCAACATAATGTGTTCTTCCTTTCTATAACATCTTACTTTTTCTACGTGAGTAAAGAGCAGCAACTGAGCTTGCAGTTTAGTTTGGTAACCATGACTGTTTTGAACAAAATTATATTTTGCCATGTAGATCAGTCACTCAACTGGCACATTAGCGGCCATTTTCGGAATTTCTTACCTCTCGAAGACGCCAAATCAATGGCATATTTACTCTTTAAATTCTCGAGTTCATTATTAGGCGATGTATATGTTTTTGTGCCGTTGATTATAAGGAAGACATCGTCTGCGTCAATTTTCAGCCGTGTGGGGCTGGTTCTTGACACTGGGCACACCGGATGTATGTCACGATTATATATCCATTAGTTTTCCTTCACTGGAAACTACGATCACAGATTAAGACGTTGAAGTTTGTTCTCTCACATCTTTCGCATAATACCACCATCGCAGGGTCCCACAGCGGAGTGATGGATAAGAAACCAAAGCGTGCAATCTTGCCAAACCTACAATATCCATGAGAAAATTATCCCGCCATGGCAAGGAAAAGTCTCTTCTGTTGCGTGCAAACAACCCTTCCTGTCTACAATTTCGACACGTTAATTCAAAGCGTCCGTAGCAAGGAAGGCGTAGGAAGAATGAGTAAAAACAGCAAAATTAACTTTGGGCGTGCAAGAGTCAACCGATGACAATGGCGCAAACGCCAGAATCCACTCACCAAAATGATGTATTTGATTTCAATGCATCAAGAGCATCTTTGAGCGAAATACGGAAGCCCGCCGCCAGACGCCTGTGGACAACGTATCCATCATACATGCCTTGAAAAGGCGCATCATTTGTGGGTGGTGAATGTGGTTGGCAAGATCTGCCGGGGCCAACAAGTCGTTTGCGGGCTTCCCAGAAAATGAATGCCGTGAACCTTCAACCACTGATTAACTCTACAGAGCAGCAACTCAAAAGAAACAAGGCATGCCAAGGGCATCCGAGCGTACTTGTGAAGACATATGCGTTTTTCCAGAAGAACTCCTTGTTCTGTGCTAGGGAATGGCAAGCCGAATGTTGGTGGGTGTCTTTAATGCCTTGCTTAGAAATACCAAAACAGAGTAAATGTATTTGACAGAACCTTCTAGTTTTTCGAGTACACTTGTCTCTGTATCACTCACCGTCACCTGGCCAAGAAAGGGCGCGAGAAGGAATGGTTCGCTTGTATCTGGAAGCGTTTGCTGTCAAAGTAGTTCACTAGATACATCTAATAATTACGAACGCGTATGCGAGCACGGAACATGCGAGAATGACGCACTTTTCAATTAGTCTTGTGGCGATGGGCGTATTATTTCATTTTTTTACTGTAGGAAAATCTAGGGGTAATTTTGACGTTAGGATCAGCGGTACAATGACAAGGTTACATACTGCATAAAATCAGAGAATGGGTGTGCCTTAGGGCCAGTGCAATCATCTGTGATTTTCTATTTGGTTCGGTTTGGAATGTAGGGCCGAGCCGGCTCTCATTTTTGAGCGGTTTGTGTAAGGGTCTAGAAAGGCTAACATTGAACAAAATGTAGTGAACACGTTCTCGGAACAATACGGTGTGATCACATCCTCCCCTGATACGGGCTGACATGCGTTGATGTGATTTTGATTGATTATGAAGCTTAACGCGCCGGTGCTACACAGGCGATGAGGCACGCCGTAGTGGAGGTCTCAGGAATAATTTGGACCACCTGGGGGTCTTTATCGTGAGGAAATATCGGACACATGGTGTTTTCGCTTTCCGCCTCCATCAAAAAGCGGCCGCCACGGCCGAGAATCAAAACCGCGTCCCTGGACTCACCAGCACAAGGTCCTAGCCAGTGAGCTGCTGCGGCGGGTCGCTGACGTGTGTGCTGGCGTGCACGCACGGACGCAAACGCTCTCACACGCACACACAGACATGCACATCGACGCACGCTGAGACCCACGCACGCACGAACGTACGCACGCACGCACAGGCAGACAGGCAGACAGGCAGACAGGCAGACAGGCAGACAGGCAGACAGACAGACAGACACTAAATGTGCACCGGCACCTTTTCCCGCGTTGTTGTTCCTAACGTGGGGTTTTAAAGACAAACATAAATCTGAAGATTAGTGCCCGCTCCAAACATGTGCATTCCGGGGGAACATGCATGGTAGAATTCAACATTTATTTTGGAAGCAACGTTTCGTCAGATGACCGCAACTATGTAATTTTTACATTACTAAATTCCTTCACTGAAGAAATGATGTGTGATTCATTATGACAGAAGTTATTCATCAGTGTTTTCATTAGAACCATGGCATTACCGCCGTTCACCGAGAAAGCAGCGCACATGTACTGAGCATTTTTGGATTGACATCGCATTTATGTGTTGTCATGGATTCCTTCCGAACAGGAATAAGGGCTGAATTTTCTTTCTGGGGGGCGGTGGGGGGGAGGGGGAAAGCGGCTTGGAAGACTCTCCACCAGATGTTTACTGCCGTCGTTCAATTCGAATGATAACATGACGAAAACTGCGGTCACCCGACGTAGAGACAACTCTGTCACACTCAAACACTAGAAGATATCGGAGCCCATCGGTCACCGCCTGAGTCTGTCGTCGCTAGGTTAGAAAAGCCGTCGCCAGAGTAAGCGCCGTTCGGCCCTCAGTTCATTATGAACTTCATTATTCACGTGGTGTTACCGACATTGGGCAATATGTGGTCGCCAGTATGCCCCAGATATTCGGGAAAGTGTGGCCCAGGCGACGTCATTTATAGCATAGCTTCATCCAAAAGTGCGTTCCGCGAGCTTTACTTTTTTGTTTGGAAGCTGAGGCTACCTGATTTGGCCTCCGGCAGATGTCGCAGCGTCCACCGGTTAACGTCGAGATTGCCTGTGCACACTGGCTGACTTGTATTGCCTGCCCCGCTTGTTTACCCTCCCGTTCTCGCGGCGGTGCACCGTACGAAGCGAATAAGGAGCGGTTGCCGGAGGGAAAAATCATAAAGAGTGGTATAGGCTCCGTGGGTTCCCCAAAGTAGCGGAGTGGCCTCGCAGCTCGCAAGCACTGAAATCTGGAACTGTGAGTAGTTTTCTTTCCCTCAGCCATTGCAGCCACGGTGGTGATATCACCCGGCATGGCCGTAGGAATGGTGCATATTGCATGCAGCACGGAAGGCGCGAAGGACAACGAAGGACAGAAAATAAGTATGTTTTCTTCCCATTCTACACTTTTTCGGGTTCGCCGAGGAATCTGAATCTTTTGAAAGGCATATGATAATACCTCTCAATCCATTCTATGTGGTGATAGTTCGCAGAGAGTTTTGATGTCCTACGGTTCTTCACAATAACCTCGACGTAGGCCGTTTGGTAGTCTGTTAAAAGCGGCTATAACTTAAGGTACAACATCCATACGGTACCTGCAGTGATTATGATGACTGAGTATACATTGCCATTTAAGGCTCATTGGCTTAAAATAAAAGGGAATGGAGAAGGGGCGACAGGCCGACTCTCTGGCGGAAGCCACGAGGGAGCCCAATACTTTGTTCATGGCATCAAGCCCAAACTCAGGGGTCTCATGTTGGAACCATTGTTCTGACAACACTCCGCTCTCTCTAAGCAGCATGCGCCTGTCAGAAACGTCTCGTCAGGCCCTCGGTTTTACTGTTCGGGAATCCGCCATCGTGGCTTCCTGGCCGGAACGGACATTTTTTTTTCGTTCCTTCCTCGCCTGTCGCACCTTAGGCACACTGCCTTTTTAACCGCACACCTGTTTAAGCTTTTAGTTCCTGCGTCGAGCATTAGCAGAGAACTCTGCCCAGCCGAGCGCACGTGAGCGTGCGCCTCGTGAGGAGAGCAAGGCGTCGACCAGGCTTGTGCGTGGGCTTGCAACACGTGAGGAGTTCCAAAATACCAAGAAAAAGAACCGAGCACACGTCAGCGTGCGCCTCGTGAGGAGCGCCTGGCTTCGGCCAGCTCGACCTTCGAGAAAACTCGGTCCGGCGTTCGTGGCGTGATCTCCCGATTGCTGTCCTCCTCGCCAGTTCGCGTGCGTCAAGCCTGAATTGGAAAGCACAGACGCCGAGGTCTCACTACAGAAACCGAGTTCGCGAAGTCGGTTGCCATGGGTTCCAGCACGTGCTAACGCAGTCTCTTTGGGAGAGATGTGAAACCCTGCGGACAACACAATCCGGGCCTGAGTCACGGAGAACTAACTGTCAGCGGCAAGTTCGAAAATCCATGTGAGGTTCAACAGCCGGGTCTTCGACGAAAGAAGTAGGGCTGCCAGCTTTGCTATTTTTCCAGCCTTGCTGTTTTATAGTGGACGCTGCGCAATTTTCTTAAGTATGTTTGCTTTTGTTTCCTTCATCGCGCCGAAGGAGTTATTGGGGTGAGATGTTTATGTGGCACCCCCTTGCTCCTGACGGCAGCTTTGGGACTCGCGCCGCGGTCATGTGCTACACTCCGCTTGTGAGGAGAACCAGTGCCTATGCTAGCAGTGCATTTAGTGCTTTAAAAACGTATTTATGGCAACACAGTTATTTTAGAAGCTTCTGGTGCCTCTGAATAATTTAAAGCTGTATCCCGCACAAGTTTGCAACACACGAGGAGAGAGAGAACAACTTTCTTCAGAGCATCGGTCAGATGACCATGCGTAACTCGTCCCTTCTCTCTTATTTACGAGGTTCAGTGCTCAGAGCTCCTCGATAAGTACTCAAAATTCGAGGCTTCCATTCAGTATTTTCGAGAGGCTCTTGTGAAGGCTCAACAGTCTGCACTGCTACGCACCAAGCAGCGGACCCCTACACTCGCATTGCAGCGCGGGAAATAAAACGACTGTCTTCTACTTCTTTTGTTTTTGTAGACTTGTATCAAATGGCTTTTTTGTGTGTATGTATATGTGTGTGTGCGTGTTTGTGTGTGTGTGCGCGCGTGTGTGCGTGCGTGTGTGTGTGAGAGAGTGTGTGTGTGTGCGCGTGCGTGCGTGTGTGTATATGTGTGTGCGTGCGTTTGTGTCTGCGTGCGTATGTATGGGTGTGTGCGTGCGCGCGCGCGTGTGTGTGTGTGTGTGTGTGTGTGCGTGCGTGCGTGCGTGCGTGCGTGCGTGTGGCGCGCGTGCCTGCGTGTGTGTGTACGTGTGTGCGCGCGTGCGTGCGTGTTATGGGGGAAACATGTCATGGCGGCGCACCTGCAGAAATGATGGAAACCGACTAGAAGGCAAGAAGTAGCTTCTTTGCGCACTGACTTTTTATACGGACAGAAAAGCAGTAAACATCAGATGAGGTTGAAACCAAGATTGCTTTGTTGCTGAAGTGGTTATGGCGCCGTGCCCTGTACACGAGCACAGCCTCCTATCTTTAATCAGCCACCTTATTGGTATAGTGCTGAATTGCTAACGTTTTGCTCAATAAGCCACCATGCTGGTTTGAAGCCTGGTATAAAACCAGATGGGTCCGCTACACAAAGTAGGTTATTTAGAACTTAACCGACATTTTTTGCGCATTGTCGGTATGCACACTGTCATGCGATGACATTGAATGAGAAGTTATACAATTCTTGCGAGCATTCGGCAAGGTTACAAAAACTTTTTCACCATATCCTTACGGACGATGACCGGGGATCGTAATGCCCTCTGCCAAAGCCGACACCCTTGAAGGCCTGGAATTTTTTTCGTCTTATATTTCCTCTGTTGTCGGCTATTAGCATCGGGCTGGTCTTTTTGTTGAAAATATTGCTCGGTACAGAAGCTGACGCCTAGCCTTGAGTCTTCGCGCTCCGCACAAGGCTGGCTTCGCAAGGAATAAGGGGACACCGGTAAGGTTTGTTCTTGAGCGGTATCAAAAACTGTACTTTAAGTCACGCCTTCATGTGGTGCATGCAATTTTAAGTATTTTATTATGATAAAAATTTGAGCACACGCAAACTTGGGTGCGGACAGGCATAAAAAAAAATTGGCCGCGTATCTGCTCCTTTTGTTGCAAATGTCGTCAAAAGACGATATCTTTATCGACTTTTGCCAAGTAAATGCCTCCCTTCGCTTTCCCACGCACCTCTCTTGTTATTCCTGTTGCGTCGCGCTGCTCCCAAGGTAAAGGCGCCAAAGGTTTGCTTAAATCATTTTAAATTTTCCGCGTTTCACTGCTCCAAACTGGGTGTCTCGATGCCAACGCTACCGCACGGTGAAGACGCGCGTGAATCGAGGCACCCTACTTCCACGTTTATAGAACCGCGTTTCCCTAGTCCACGTAGTGGAACCTTTCGTAACTGTTGCCACTTGATTTCTTCAAATGCCGCCTGAAGCTATATGGCGCGGGCGACAGCAGGCGACGGTGGAGGGATATTTTTTTTCTTCAGTTGATGAAGTATTTAATCTCGCCAAAATCAAACATGTACAATTTTTTATAAAGGAACGCTGCAAATATCACTTCTGTATTATTTGTTGTCTTATATATGCGTAATTTCTTGTTGTTCTTCAACAATATTGACAAGTATGAACATTACACCGGAATTAGACGGGCACATTTAGCTGTGACTATATAAGACTATTGCGCAGGCATTGTTTTACTTTGGCCGGGTGGCTGAATCGAGTCACACACAGACAGACGGACAGACAGACAGACATACAGACAGACCAAAATTTCTGGGTTTAAGTAGCCCAAGAAAGACTATCGTCTTTCATAAACTGAGCCCCAAGAAACAGCAGGAAGAGCGAGCCCGAGTAAAGGGTCGAACACATGTACGGCGAGCGACACGTTCCCGAGAGCGTTTTCCCCCTTTCCAAAACCGCTCATGTACCTTCATGCGGGCTCCTCGCCGCTGCTGAACCGGTTTCCAGGAAGGGAAAGCACGTGCGGATAGGCCTCCCTCGCTGGACATGTCCCCTGCTTGAAGCAGACGACAAATGTGCGAATCCCTAAGCCGAGGTAACGGTAATGATGATTATGATTTACTGGTCATAGCTTTTGCAACGGGTCGGCACTATAAGTGCCCTGGCCAACTAAAACTAAGAAACCAAAAAAAGCAGGGCAACACAAAAAAAGGGAAAGACAAACAAAACAGGGAAATAAATAAAACAGGGAAAGGCAAACACCCACAAGAGAGCTCCCTTCAGTGTTCACAGTTATTGAATATCGCAATTAAGCACTCCTGCACGAGTGTCACACCAGACGATGACGCGCTTCGCAGCGCCGCCTGTGGTCGCGCTCACCTCCGATTGTGACGTATCCGCAGTGGTCCGGAGCCAGCACGGCCAGGGCGTTTTCGTGTCTGCGACGTCAGTGAGCCAGGGAAGTGTAGGCCCAATGAGGTCAGTGTAGCCGCTACACTGCAATACAGTCAGCTCGTCTTTAGGTTTTTTAAGGAAGCGCGAGGAGTCTGGCGGGGCAGTCCCTCCCAGTTCACACGATGTGCATCATGTGCACGCTGTGGTGACTGAGGGCGAAGTTTATGTTAAAGAAGTGTGATAGCACGCTAGTTGCGCTACCACTAGCCTTGTCTCCTGGATCGAGTTCTCGTCCGCTGTCGTGAACCTCAGAGACGTCTTCACCCCACACCACGGCCCCGAAAGCGTAAGTGAGCAACCCGGCGAAGCGGTCTCATCTTCATCAATATTTCTTATTGTTATCGGACTGTAGTGTTGAAGTTGCCCACGTCTAGAGTTAGCATGTATGCCTAAGGTTTGCGTGCGGAGTGTGTGCTTGGTCCATGCAGGCCCTTTTCGAGAGGCAGTGAGTAGTATTGATTGTTTCCCCGCACGGGGCACCTTGAGCAATCTTGGTGACGGTACTGGCGATACCGTGGACCCCGAGCCCCCAAACATGAGCTGGATCCAACCGTGGCGATGTGTTTATAGGTGGAGGGTTAGAAACCATGAACGGTGGCCGTCGGAGCCCAGGTCAAGCTCCGGCGGATGGGCTCCCTCTCTGTTTACCAGGCAGGGAGCTCCGGGACCTCTTTGACTACCAGGGTAAGGTCAAAGAAGAAAGTACCCCAGTCTCCCTGCTTTTATACTATGCTATATGGCATTTTCAAACCCCCCCCCCCCTAAACGTGATCGGTCCCTGAAAAGGGGCCGCACCGAAGTATCATTCCCACCTCTTCCAACAACTGTCTTTTCAACAACTGCGAATAACTATCCTCGTTTCCTTGTGATAGAGTCAGCTGACTCAGCAAGACCTGCAGAAGGATGGCAAGTTGGGCTAGTAGGTTCATAGTTACCATAATGAAATGCAGCGGGAAAAAGGACGGGACAAAAGAAGAATTAACGACGACACGGCGCTGACTCGCAACTGAATTTATTAGAAAAAACACACACATATATACACTCAATCCTCGTGGCTTCCTATCATGTTTCTCGCGATTGCAGCAAAACTACAACGTTGTCAAACTATGCCTGCCAAATACCACACACTACGCACTGCACCAGACAGTAAAACAATAAATCACTCCATCACGTTGGCAAACGCGATAACACCACTGATACAAATCACGTGCCGAGGACTACCCTATTGTGCACTGCGACCATTCAAAAACACATATTCACTCTCGGCTAACGACATTGACGGAATGCTGACGCACTTTTCTCCCTTCTTTCTAATGCTATACGCTTCTATAATTTCCCGCACACGTTGGTCCTTATGTTTAGCAATTACAACAGTGTATTCAAACACAGGAGCACACCCACACTTGGCACAATGCTGAGCAGCTTGAGAATGCTTGTCACCTTGCAACGTGCGTTTGTGCTCCAAGAGCCTCAGGTTGAGGCAGCGCCCCGTTTGCCCGATATACACTTTCTGGTAGCACGAAAACGGGATCATGTACACTACTGCCACGCTACAAGGAACGCATGGCGACACGTTGCGAAGTCAAACACGTGTCGCCATGTGTTCCTTGTAGTGTGGCAGTAGTGTACATGATCCCGTTTTCGTGCTACCAGAAAGTGTATATCTGGCAAACGGGGCTCTGCCTTAACCTGAGGCTCTTGGAGCACAAACGCACGTTGCAAGGTGACAAGCATTCTCAAGCTGCTCAGCATTGTGCCAAGTGTGGGTGTGCTCCTGTGTTTGAATACACTGTTGTAATTGCTAAACATAAGGACCAACGTGTGCGGGAAATTATAGAAGCGTATCACATTAGAAAGAACGGAGAAAAGTGCGTCAGCATTCCGTCAATGTCGTTAGCCGAGAGTGAATATGTGTTCTTGAATGGTCGCAGTGCACAACAGGGTAGTCCTCGGCACGTGATTTGTATCAGTGGTGTTATCGCGTTTGCCAACGTGATGGAGTGATTTATTGTTTTACTGTCTGGTGCAGTGCGTAGTGTGTAGTATTTGGCAGGTATAGTTTGACAACGTTGTAGTTTTGCTGCAATCGCGAGAAACATGATAGGAAGCCACGAGGATTGAGTATATATATGTGTGTGTTTTTTCTAATAAATTCAGTTGCGAGTCAGCGCCGTGTCGTCGTTAATTCTTCTTTTGTCCCGTCCTTTTTCGCGCTGCATTTCATTATGGTAATCAGCAAGACCTGTCGCTTCCCTGTCTGTATTCCTGGTTTCGAAATTCCTGCAAAACACAATAGGTGGAAAGTATCAAGCTAAAAAGCTTAGGACGGAAGAAATCCTTATAGAACTCCATGCTGAACAACAAGCCCGCACTCTTCTTGAACAAACCCGCATCTATGATCTGGACATCAGGGTCACAGCCCACCGGAGCCTCAACAGCTCCCAGGGTGTGATTTCTGAGGCAGATCTTTTTACGGAAACAGATGCCGACCTGCTTGAAGGTTTAAAGGATCAGGACATCACAGCTGTGCGCCGCATCACGATGCGCAGGGACGATAACATAATCCCCACGAAACATATTATCGTTACCTTTAACCGGTCCTCACTTCCTGAACATATCAACGCAGGCTTCATTCGATGCTCCATTCGTCCTTACATTCCGAACCCGCGCCGTTTCTTCAAGTGCCAGCGGTTCGGGAACAGTACAGCCTCTTGCCGTGGCAAAACAACGTGTGCGAAATGCGCCGCGCAGGACCACCCCACCGACAACTGTAATTCTGACATCCTCACTTGTGCAAACTGCAGGGGCCCACATGCGGCCTACTCCAGGAAATGCGAAAAGTTCCAAACAGAAAAGAAAATATTCAACCTCAAGGTAACAGAAAACATAACCTTCCCAGAGGCGCGAAAGAGGTTCGCCTCTTTCTCTCTGGGGAGGTACGCCGACGCAGCTCGCTGGGGGGCGGAGCGGCGTCTGGTTTCCACAGGGACCCAGTTCAGCGAGTCTGACCTGGTCCCTCCCTCCCCCTCCCCCCCCCCCCCCTGGAATGCCTCTGGCAGCCCAACCCGCCACCACGCCGCTTGCTGAGGCAGCAGCGGTTGTGGTGGCAACCTCTTCCGTCGGGACCGGTGCCGCTCCCGTCCCTGGCTCCCCGTCCTCCAGTGCGTTGGAGAGTGACATAGACACCGGGGACCCCGCACCGGCTTCCACCGCCACCGCACCGCGCGTGCCACTTCTGGTGCCCCCGACACCTGCGGCGGTGGCGGGTCAAACGAAGGGCCCCCGAAGGGGGGCCATGTCCGGGGGGCCCGGTTCGACGGGCACACCGAGGATATCGGACGATGAGATGGACGTCGTGCTGTTCTTGCCTCCGGTGCACCGCACCGAACGCGTCCCGACGTCAAAGCCTCCCGACAAGCCAAAAAAGGCGAGAATTACAGCCCCGAAAGACGACACATAAACACACACACTCCAGTAGCTCTCACACTAAATATTGGGAAGAGAAAACATAATTCAATGGAACTGTAGAGGCCTTCTTAAAAATCTTGACGATGTATATGAAATACTGCATGCTTATCAGCCAAGTGTAATGTGTGTTCAGGAAACACATTTGAATTCTAAAAACACAAATTTCTTGAACAGTTACTTGATATACAGAAAGGACAGGGATGGCTGCACGCACTCTGCTGGTGGTGTGGCCATAATTGCCCGAAAATCTTTAGCCTGCCACCCTGTCACTCTGAACACTGTCCTTGAGGCTGTGGCAATTCGAACAATAATATTTAATAGGTTAATAACCGTATGCTCTATATACATTACTCCTGATATATCACTTTTAGGCTCTGACTTCGAGGCTCTGGTTGACCAGCTGCCCGAACCATACATCCTGACAGGCGACCTTAATGTGCACACCTCTCTTTGGGGCTCTTCTCGCACGGATACCCGAGGTCGCCTGATAGAGAGGTTTCTTACATCCTCTGGAGCATGCCTTTTCAACAATAAACAGCCTACATACCATAACATGGGACACAACACATACTCATGTCTTGACTTGGTGATTGGCTCAGCAGTTCTCTTTCCTCTCCTCAAGTGGGGTGTGGGCACTGACCCATACGGTAGTGACCACTTCCCCACCTCACTCACATACATAGGTAAAGGCCCATGCAGTCCATCTTCCCATAATAGGTTCAATGAAGCACAAGCTAACTGGAATACATTTACAGAGACATCCAAACTACACCACACGTCCATAGGACACCTACACGTCGAAGAAGCTACCCGACTCCTCACGGCGCACAGCCTCGACGCCGCCGAAAAGTCCATTCCCCACGCCTCTGGTGCCCCGCGCAACCAGCGGAGGCCGTGGTGGAATGAGGACTGTAGGCGGGCGCGAGAGGCCCAGAACAAGGCGTGGGGTATCCTTCGGCGGTACGCCACGTCGGGAAACCTCCTCTTGTTCAAATGGGCCAAGGCGTTAGGAAAACGTGTGCGCCGTGAGGCAAAACGAGAGAGTTGGCGTTCCTTCATAACGTCAATAAACTCATACACAGACACACAGAAAGTATGGACACGTATACGCAAACTCAAAGGACAACAGACACACAGCCTGCCCCTGGTCAGTACAACAGGGGACACACTGGAAGACCAGGCTGACACACTCGCACAACCCTTCCAACACGTGTCCAGTTCAGCACACTACACGAACACTTTCTTGAAACATAAAGCCTCTTGGGAAAAGAAGTCCCTACACGACAACAACAAATCACAGACTTCTTACAACTCCCTCTTTTCACTACATGAGCTGAGGGCTGCTCTGAGCACGTGTAAACCCTCAGCTCCAGGCCCAGACAACATCACATGCACAATGATACAACACCTGCACGCAGACACTCTTCTAACACTGTTACACCTATATAATAAGATAAGGCTTTCGGGGCACATTCCAAAGTCTTGGAAGGAGGCTATAGTTGTAGCTTTCCTGAAAGAGGGAAAGGACCCGTCGTCCCCCTCAAGCTACCGTCCTATAGCCCTGACGAGCTGCCTGTGCAAGCTCTTCGAGAAGATGGTAAATCGCAGGCTCGTGTACTTCCTCGAGAACAACGGTCTTCTCGAGAGCTGCCAGTCGGGCTTTAGGGTGGGGCGATCGACGAACGATCAACTGGTAGCTCTTGACTCGTATATTAAGGATGCCTTCGCGCATAAGCAGTATTGTTTAACTGTCTTTTTCGACCTTGAAAAGGTATACGACACCGCTTGGCGTTATGGGATCCTTAGTGAGCTCAAGTCATTCGGTGTTTCGGGTAACATGTTGAACACTCTTGTTAGTTACTTGTCGGAGAGAACGTTTCGAATAAGGGTTGGTTGTGCACTCTCAAACGTTTACGTGCAAGAAAATGGCGTGCCACAGGGTGGCGTGTTGAGCTGCACTCTCTTCATAGTAAAAATGAACTCTCTTGGTAAGGCACTGCCACCTACAATCTCTTATTCTATGTATGTAGACGACGTGCAAATATCTTTTAAATCATGTAATATGTCAATATGCGAACGTCACGTCCAGCTTGGTGTCAAGAAGCTAGCCGGGCGGGCAGACAAGAATGGGTTTAAATTGAATCCTGCAAAAAGCTCCTGCGTTGTGTTCTCCCGGGAGCGCGGGGTCCACGCGGACCCAGACATTACTCTGAATGGCGTGTCGCTTCCTGTGAACAAGGAGCACAAGTTCTTAGGTGTTGTGTTTGACCAGAAACACATTCATTCCACACATCAAGGAACTTAAACATAAATGCCTGAAAACAATGAATATACTTAAGGTTCTCTCCCAACAATCGTATGGTTCCGACAAAGAACTCCTACTACGGCTCTATACTGCTTTGGTTGGGTCTCGTTTAGACTATGGCAGTGTGGTATATGGGTGGGCGACTAAAACAGCGTTGCGAATGCTTGACCCAGTGCTACACTTCGGGCTGCGGCTTGCGTCGGGTGCTTTTCGCACTAGCCCTGTCGAAAGCCTGTATGCCGAGTGTAATAAGTGGAGCCTTGAGAACAAACGGAGGTACATGGACTTACTTTATGCTTTTAAAATTTCATCGCTGAATAGCCATCCTTTTTATCCTATCTTTAACGACACATCCACATCTGTGTTTTTTCTAAATCGCCCATCCGTTTCTCTGCCCTTTTCACTTAGAGTGAGAGAGCGAGCCTCGGATCTGAGCGCTTCGTTTTTAGATGTGTACAGATCATCCTTTTCAGACATTTTACCTCCTTGGAAAGTTCGTCCTGTCTCCTCCGACCTTTCTTTTATGAAACTTGACAAAAATCGGGTACCGCGAGCTGCAATACTGCAGCACTTTCTGTCTCTGCAGTTTAAATACCCACTTGCAGAATTTTACAGTGACGCGTCTAAAACCTCGACTATGGTCTCCTGCGCTGCTCATGGTCCGAATTTCAGTGCAGCCAGAACCATGAGCGTCCACACAATTTTTTCAGCAGAAGCATATGCAATTTTACTGATTGTACGACACATACTTGAAAATCAAATTCCGAAGTCTATCATTTACAAAGATTCCTTGAGTGTTGTTCGCGCACTGTCATCGCATACACCCCCCCAAAACCACATAGTTAATCTTGTATTTAACACTATCATGTCTGTGTATGCACAGAAGGATCAGCTGCCCCTCTGCTGGGTCCCAGGACACGCTGGGATCGCTGGGAACGAGTTGGCAGACGAGAGGGCCGTTGTTGCTGCACTCAGGAACACTGTAGACATTGAAACGATATCCTACACAGACCTCAAGCCACACATTAGACAACACCTGCGCAGAACAAGGCAAACACACTGGGACGAACAGACAGACAACAAACTACATGTAATGAAGCCACACTTGGGACGGTACACAGCTGACTCACACAACAGACACACGGAAGTCGCCTTGGGTAGGCTGCGGATAGGGCACACCCATGCGACGCACTCGTATCTGCTGATGGGATCTTTTAGACCCCAGTCCACCAGGTGCGGAGAGGCCCTATCCGTAGTGCACATACTAATCACATGCAAGGAACTTCACACAACACGACACAAACACTTCAGAGAACTCTACAAACAACATATTCCCCTACATCCATCTCTGTTTCTTGGTGACGATGCCATGTTTTCCGCTAAACGTGTGTTTGAGTACTTGTCAGATGTGAATTTTTTAAACCTCATTTCCTATCACGCATAATCAAATCTGGCCCTATACACCAGCCATTACCATTGCCGTTAATCGATTTTATTGTTGTTTTGGCTTTAGTAGCCACTATTTCATTTTAGATACTTTTGTTTGGCGCTCTTTGCCCCAGCTGGCCTTGAGCCAAAAAACTCTAACCATCATCATCATCATCAGTATTGATTGTTTATATTTCCTTGTAGCGCAGGTGTTTGTAGTACTCCCTTTGTGCATATTTACTATCTTTCACTGCTTGTGTACGTGACCATGCGTTCGTCGTCTCGCACGCATATGCTACCCCTTTGTATCGCGTCCCACTTTAAGCGCCGGCACGCACGGGTGCCTACGTTAGCGTATTTTTTTCCTCTGTAAGTGTTGTCTCTCTTTCTTTAGTCCTGTGTCCTAAACCTGTGTATTAAACTAGTTGCTTTGTTTAATTTGAACTTAGAGCATACGTTAAGTCTCTCTAGCTGCCGCGACTTCGGCGGACGTGCACACGCACAGGCCGACTACTCTGTCAAAATAATGAAGAACTATTGTCACACGTCTTGTACGCGCGAGCGGGCAAGGAGATGTGACTGCACCCTGCACTCACAAAACACGCGGAACACAGTTGGTGGCCCCTCGTGATTGCGGACAGGGTACTGGAATTAATAGAGAGTTTTAGCAGTCCGTCTGTTCCGTCGTTAACATATTACCGTGAGTACCGGGACCCGACTGCGACTGCGCACGCGGAAGGGCGAGGAGGTGCACCGCATAGTGACGAATGCATGAGGGCATTTATGAGGGCAATAGATAAGGTGATAGAAACCAAACAAATACCAGAGGACTGGTTAGAAAGTAGCATGAACTTAATATATAAAGGCAGAGGAGACAAAGCCAGTATTGATTCATACAGACCACTCACAGTAACGTGAGTGGTGTATCGAATCGTATTACAGGCGATAAAATCAGAAATTGAAGCATGGACGGAAGAAAATGAAATACTTGGGGAACTACAGAATGGATTCAGACAAGACAGGCAACTGGATGACAATCTGTTCGTGATAACGCAATGGATTGAAATTGCGAAAGCACACAATAGACCACTATGGATTACGTTCTTGGACATTAAAGGGGCATATGACAACGTAAACAGAGAACGTCTTTGGAGAATGCTGAAACTCCAGGGATTAGATGACGAGTTAGTACAGTTCCTTATAGCAATCTATAAAGACAATAGAGTGCCCCTTACTTGGGAAGGACAGAAATGCGCCCAGCAGGTCAACATCCATCAGGGACCAAAACAGGGATGCCCTTTGAGCACAATACTGTTCATGCTTTTCATGGCAGGGTTAGAAAAGAAACTGGAAGAAAGTCAAGTAGGGTTTAGCCTAACCCATATGCTGCAAGGTGAAGTTGTACAACAGCATATTCCGGGAATGTTATGCGCAGACGACATTGTTCTTTTAGCTGATAACCAAACCAATATGCAGCGGCTAATAAATATTCGCGGCCAGGAAGCCACTGACCTCGGGTTAAATTTCAGTGCAGAAAAATCAGGAATAATGGTTTTCAATGACGCTACCACCGACGTAGTGTCTATCCAGCAACGCGGATTACCTAGAGTGAAGGAATATAAATATTTGGGAGTGTAGAGAAATAGAGGGGATAACTACTTAAGTACTCACGAGGAGCAACTTAAGGTTAAGAGAAAGCGAAACGCAGCTATAATGAAGCATAGAGCTCTGTGGGGGTATAACAAATATGAAGTAGTAAGAGGAATGTAGAAAGGAGTAATGGTTCCGGGTCTCACGTTTGCAAATGCTGTACTCTGCTTAAAATCAGACGTTCTATCAGGCCTTGAAGAAAACCAGAGAATGGTAGGACGTTTGGCCTTAGGCGCGCATGGAAAAACCACCAACGGAGCAGTTCAGGGAGATATGAGCTGGGCGTCGTTTGAAGTTAGAGAAGGTCAGAGTAAAATATGCTTTGAGATGAGGTTGAGGGCACTGGATCAACGAAGGTGGGCAGCTAAGGTTTTTAGGTACCTATACTTCATAAACGTGGGCAGGCAGTGGTTAAGAAAGACTAGAAGACTAACGATGAAATACGGAAAGAACAGTGGGGAATCCAAAACAGCCAAGGTAACCAAAAAAGAGGCAAGGCAGATTGAAACCAATAAATGGAGGGAAAAAATGGAAGCTAAAACGTCGTTAGAGATGTATAGGGCTGAGAAGATGAACATCAGAAAGGAAAATTTCTACGATAATTCCCAGGGCCGTGGTTTGCTTTTTGAGGCTAGAGCAGGTTGCCTGCGAACTAAGAGTTTTGTGGGGAAGTATTCCCAAAATGATGGGGTATGTGTGGTCTGCGGAAAAGAAACAGAAACTATGCGGCACATAGTGTTAGAATGTGAGGGTATCCATCCAAATCTACATGAAGGGAATATTGGGCTTTCAGAAGCCCTAGGATTTGAGGGTCTCAGAGAGGAAGTTAACTTCAAGGCTGCCGAGGGGACGAAAAGAAGATTAGAATGCTGGTGGACGAAAAGCAGAGAGGGGAATATTGCCTAGGACAGTTGCCACCTGTAACAGGGAAAAGAAAGTATTTCGGGCCTAATAAGCTTTAGTGCCTGCCCTAAGCAGCACTAGTATTAAACCAAGAGTGTAAAACATGGTTATCTTAGTCCTTTTTGGTAACATGACATGTCATCACCCCGCTTCAAAGGGGAAACCAATAGGAATCACCATCATGATCATGGCGAGGGCCTGCCTTCGGAACAAATCCCCCTACCGCGTCGAATTCTCAAGTGCCCAGATGGGTCCCGGTCAACACGGTAACCCCGTACATCACGGAACATACGGACTGCTATAACTCTCTAATAGAGTTTTAGTGCTCCGTCGGTTCCATCGGTTCCGTTCCTACCGTCCCTACCGGGACCCGACTACATCTGCGCGCGCGGGCACGGCGAGGAGGACACCCCCCACCGCAACAAATGCGAGGGCATGGCGAGGGCCGGTCCGCAGAACTAATCTACCGTACCACAACGAATGCGGAAGTGCCTGGTAGGGTCCCGGTAAATACGGTACGAACGGAACGCAGGGATGACACGGAATGCCAAAACTTTTGGATGTTAAAAGTTCAGCCGGGAAATGCTAGTCTTGGGTTGAACTGATTCGGCCAGAAAAGGATGGTCAGACATATATTCTGCGCCTGAAGTGCCGCCCCAAAGTAGGTTCGTACGATGTGAAATCGAAACGCAAACGAAGGCGATGCATCAACACCTGTACCTCTCTGTAAGCGGCTTGAGGAAGATTGTAAGGTTGTAAGATTCTCTAAAATCATTCGTTGTAGTTGGACATGTGCGTTGCCGAAAATTGCCGTCAAATACATCGCCGTTATATCTCACACAGCGCTTCTAGGGGAAATAATGCAGCACTGGCACAACGTCTATGCCACAGCCGTAATATCAGACGTAGAGAGAGAGAGAGACAGAGAGAGAGAGAGAGAGAGAGAGAGAGAGAGAGAGAGAGAGAGAGAGAGAGAGAGAGAGAAATCTTTAATCAATACTGAAGAAGTTATCATCACGAACGGCGGGTGTCTATAGCCATGAGGTTGAGCCTGTAATTTGGCGGCAGCTGCAGCACCCCGTCCGGTGCCGTAAGAAACTTTCAGGCTTTCATTCAGTGACAGGGGATTGAAGCAATTCAGGATCACAATAAGGCCATGCTTTGGGGCGCTTGGAGCTGCACTGCTTGCGGCGAGGGATAGAGATCTTTCAAATCCTAGGCGTCGTTTGGGAGGTACAACAAGTTCATACTCTCCTCGTTGAAAGGGAGTGTGCCATCATTAGCGTACTCACAAATCATGGTGGTCATATACGCAGAAGAGATTAAGCTTATGTCGTGGTCCATACCTTCCGTGGTGATGTCGGCGCGTGTAGCCATAACCGCATGCTGTGGTGCAGGCCCCATGGAGAGCAAAGTTGCGCGGGGTTGGAGAGGCACACTCTGCGGAGCATCGGAAGCGTACGGTAGGCCTAGCGCCCCTGCATGAACAGCTGCAGCCATTGAGCCAAGATTTGAATCGGGTGGATGGGGAAGCACCCGAGACTTTGTACAGCCCGCGGGCAGCATTCCGAATGTCGGAGAACATTGTTGCAACCATGTTGTTTGTGTGAAGTCTCGAGATAGCACAAATTAGCCCCGAAATCGCAGAACGGACCGAGCACCACTTGCTATCAGATTAACTCTACTCTGCAAATTTATGTCAGCCCCCCCCGCTCCCCCCCCCCCCTCCCATGGTAGCCGATTCGTAATTTTCGTACTAATACATTTCACGGAGCAGCCAACGTTGTTATATAGGCAGTACGTCGTCGCAGCAACACTTTTCCCAATTTTGTAGCTGTTTAAGTGTAACATTTAGTATCGCAAACGTGTTCTCTATTGGGCTGTCATAGTGTGTACGAAAATATTTCGGCATTGTGAACGTCTGCTCCAGCATGCTCATTTTACCAAGCTCTCTTTTATTTTAGCTGATTAATTGAAAAAACGTTTTTCGAGATAATCTGCGTTGTTCCTGTAACCCTCCTGTCGGAGGCTACAGTTCCACGATATAGTCATTGCATCCATTTGTTCTTACGCTTTGCTATATTATGTTTTCAATTTTAGCTTACACGGTTCAACGCATTTTTGTAGTGCATTAAAATATTTTTTATCACTTTGATTACAAGAAAACTAGATGTCCGCAAGCCATCGGTGTTTAATGTTTCCCCGAAACCTCATTACAAGCTGAGCGATTTTTCATAATCCCTAACCAGTTTAGCCCTCGATCACGAATTTCCTCAGCTAGTTTTATTATAGTGAATTATTGGCTATAATAAGTGCCTGCGGTGACCGGCGACACGAACTGCTCTAAAGTGGTCGAATGACCACGCAGTTCATTGCCAGTAAGAAAATTGGTATTATTGCATATGCAAATACAATTTTCTATCCGGCATCCGAGAAATTCCAAATACGCCAATAAAAAACATCCGCGCGTTGTTGGCGTCCTTAAATTATAAGCATTAGCGCGCACCGATCTATAGTGACGTAAGGTTTGCGACCATTAACTAAGAAGCATAAGTGTGATGCAAGTAATGGAACTAGTTCAGTCCGGCCGTCCTGACCGACCGCGGATATTTCTAAATTCTGCGCCAGTTAAATAAGTAACCGGAAGCTTCCACCAACAGTTCTACCTATTATATCGGGAAAAATTGCCTCTCGTCAGAACTGTAGCTAAGCTTTGTTGGAATAATCAGATATTCGAAACATTTAGTCCCATGTGTTGGAGTCTCCTCTCCGCTCAGCTAGTAGGAGAGCAGACCACTGCACATGCGTACCGAATACAGAAGGCGGCACCGGAGCTGAGCGCTACTGCCGCTTCGTTCCCGGGCAGCCTAACGTAGCGATGGAGTGAGTAAATGATACAGTATGCCCTTAGAAAGCTCAGCTTGCTGCCGGCACTGCTGAGAATTTTCGTTGTTTTATGCGACGTATGCGTTTGGTTACACTGACGCGCCTGGAGCAACAAAACCATATAAAAATGTTAAAAGCGACAATAAACAGTGTTTCAAATTTATTTTTGTGGCAGAACATAACATTTTATGCTTTCGTAGGTATAGCTTTGGCGCCCTTACACAGACAGTGCGACTAGCAGCACGAATGGGGAAATTTGTCGCTGATCCAGCATCTACACGTATTGGGGGAGATGGCGTATGTTATAACACCGATACGTAGGAGAAGCATAATAAATCAATCGATAAATCAATAAATTGTTACTGGGTTCAGAGGTACAGATGCCGCCAAAGTAAATGGAACACAATCTTGTAAATTTGCAGGCATTTCTTCTTCCGGAACCTGCCTGGCTGCATTGGCCTGCGTTTAAAGGAGTCCTCGCTAATTGAAAAAGCTTCGTATGGGTAATGGCTGTCACATGGGTAACGGTTAATGGCTGTCAGAAATCCAGCAAGACATATATTTTGTGATATTCACAAATCCTTGCTCCAATTACTCACGACGGCACCTGGACCTGTTGATCGTTTAGCTGAAATAAAAACACTTCGGCTGCTGGCCTTTCCTTCGTGCTGAGCGGGCGAGAGAGAGCGGAACGGGCCAGCAAAAAAAGTAAACCTTGGACTCTAGCGTCACTCCCCCGAACCCCCCCCCCCCTCCAACCCCCCCTCCCCCCCCCCCAAAAAAAAGGAAATGGCAGTAAGTGCAGCTTTGGGACTGTTTTTTTTTTTGTTTACAGCTAAGGGGACATATATTGGTCTGCATTTCGTTTTGGCATTGCCTTGAATACTGACAAAATATAAGGTAGGCGTTTGTATGATACCTTGCTGCCCCATCGCAAGGCTTTCTTCTACAGTAACCTTAGGAGGAGGAGGAGGAGGAAGAGGAAATACTTTTATCGAGAATTCTGAACGGCCCAGAAGGTGGCCCAGGGACCTTGGTTGCAAAGTAAGACCACTATTATTTCGTAGGAATGGCTGGTTGGATCTACCCACATTTACAAATTCAGTACACATTTTCCTGCTCATTAAACTCCAATGCATGGAAACGAAAGAGCAGAAAGCAAAACCGCAACAACAGCTAGTCTCCCCGTTTAGACCAATCCTGTCATTCTCTGCGAGTTGTGCGCTTTTTCTTATTTTTGGCAGAGTAAAAATGTTTAAGCGCCCGTTGCCCCCACAGTAGTCTGGGGATCTCCAAATGGGCCGAATGTTGCCACAGGCTCGGCTCTTCTGCAACGCGGGAAACATTTCTCGCCTGGAGAGAAAAATGTATATGCACTGGTGGCACTCAGAATCTATTCCGTTTAGCGTGCAGAATACACATCTGTGCTACGAAAAATCACGTTTACGATTCGTTCTAGGTTCGCTCTAGGGGCGAGTGTTGATGACTGACAGTGCGCACGCGCATTACAATGCCAGCGTTGTTGGTTGCCCAACTGGTGAGCTGTTTACATCTGAACTCCGACCTATTTTTCCCTCAGAAAGGCGGTGCTGCCGTGGGGCCCCAGACATCGGAACGTAATGCACGTGACCAACGTAATTCAAGGCCCTAATGAACTGAAGTGCCTGACACGCAAGCGTACCTCGCTGCAGGCCGTGCCAGAGGCCAGCGTTCGATTAGAGAGCCGTGGGCGATTAGCGTGACCACGGCGAACGTGACGCGGGCCGTAAATTTGTGCGGGGCTGCGGATCAAGCCAGATACCGTCACTGGCCGCAGGGGGCGGACTGTGACAAAGAAAGCTGTTGGGACATACCACTGAACCCAGCCCGCAGCAGCCTCTAGGATTTGGATAAACATCTCACCGTTCCAACCAATCAAGGCACGGGGTTGCGTTAGCGGTCTCTTTGCTCTGTTAGCCTATAGGGTCATGCTGGGGAGCGCTGATAGCTTTAATGGAGACAACAGAATATCACTCAGTGATAATGGGCAATCAGTATCAACATTATTATAGCGAAACTGCATATACCTGCGCAAAACGTCTGTCAGTAGCCAGGAGGGTCTTCCAAAGGAACCAGCGCGCATGAACGAAAATCTTGTTGGAGATGACTTACGAGCCAGAGGAGAGAGAAAATCTGGTGCTTTCACCTTAGACCAACACATTCCCAAAGTACTGTCAGACATCCCTACAGTACTGACACAACAAAAAAGAACGAGCAGGGGCTTCTAATCGGGAGGCACCCCGGCAGTTCCGCAATAACACTTTTTTCCCAATTCACACTGGCGCCGCTATGTCCCTTTATCAAGGCTAGCGGGGGAAACAATCAATGAGTTCACGATATTTAAGCTGAAGTCCCCGCTTCCTTCGCTGGAATTTTTACGTTTCACAACGCTATCGTGTATTCGCTTGCTACACTGATCCCTACATTTTTTGGTGTCTGACTGAGGCAGACACAAATGACGCACCTAGAGACGGCAAGAAGCAGGCAAAACAGTTTTCGTGGCCTACATTGAAGACGAAATTGTACTTAATACAAGTACTAGCAGCCCGCGTAATCTATCCCGGTAAAAAACTTGGCACCTCTTACAAAAAGTTTCTTTCACCGTGAAGAGCGTTACGAACCAAATGTTCTTCACTTGGAAGAAGAATTCCCGCCTAACTTAAAGCCACATTCTCACCTCCTTTATCAGCAACATTGTTACGAATGTTTCGATCTCACCACAATGCCCAGGGCCAAGACAAAATTATTCCCGTTTTATTTTTGTGGGTAATTATTTAGGTTCTGCAGAAAATCGAACAACCCCTTGTCTTAGTCTCTTTCTATGTAGAAGTTCACCCATGGATATTTTCCTATACGTGTGTGTGCGCAAGTGAGTGCGTGCGTGTGTTGTGTTTGTGTGCGTGTGGGCTAGCGTTGGCTGTTTTAGAAAGTATATCGGCTGTTTATGCCCGCGCTGGTTTTATTATCCCCGAGGCGTGCCTTTAAACGGTGCTCCTCAGCATACACATTTATAAGGCTGCGAATAAAGCAAAACGAAGACACCAGCGAGGAAAAATGGTACACCGTTGGCGGGTAACTGCAAATATTATTTATTTATTTATTGTACTTATTGATTTCCTCATTATTATAAGGATTCATCTGGAGATGCTGCTGCCCTTTTCGTGGCTGTAGCAGGAGGGTACAGGGAGATGGAAACAAAACAACAGCAATATTAAAGGAATATATTTACGTCTACCCGTGGCAACGTATTCTTACAGATAACTAATTTAAATTATTCAGTAGACCGCAATGTAACAAGAGAAGACCAATGAAAGCTGTAGTACTAAAAACTCTTTCGATCTGGTATTGAAGACGGAAATTCGTCCATATGGAACATCTGAATTTCACCAGGTAGTAGTTGCAGTGTTCGACAGCCAAAGGAAAAAACATGTACCTAAACAACTCAGTTCTTGGGTGAAACAATGTAATAGTTAGCGTGGTAATTGCGGTAACATCCCTGATAAGGCAAGAAATTGCAAGGCAAGCCTAACCTGAATGGTATCACAACGTTCGCATTCATTGTTACACCTAGCGAAAGTTGAAAGCCTCGTGCTTCTGCTGACGAAACCTCGCTTAGTAAAATTTCCGTTTTTACGTCTAAGTAGCACATACCCACCTACCCGTCTGCCATCGATAGCAATTAGATTGTTTCGCCACCTCGCATTCTCATCGATATCCAGACCTATTTATTCTGCCATGCCGTCGGCAACAAGTGGACTCGTTCAACGCAGTCTCATTCAACCTATGCGAAATTTACCGCCTCATATACGGGGCCTTTGTACACTGGGTACCATAATTAACATCCACTTCCAATGTATGATGTCATGCCCCACACTGCATTCGTATACTGATGACACGCACAATTCAGCATCTGGTGAAGCGGTTTTTTTTTCGCTATATACGGTAGTACATTTAATACAAGACACGAATGAATGCGAGTCTTTTCCCGACTAGTTCCTTCGACGTCCGAACAATAAGCCTGAATCAACAATTCTGGCGTTGCTCCTGCATCACTTCTTTACCCGCGTAGGACGAGAGCCTTTCCCTATACCGACGGCGCTCAACAACCTTTCATTTTTCCCGGCAGCATTCACTGCTTCCCCCCAAAAGAACAAAGTCAGCTCTCATCGACTGATTGACCCTGTTTTTTTTTTTCAGCCATTTCGGAATCCAGTAGCCAAATGATTGGGTTAAAACACTGGAACGATTACGTGTACAGCGAAGTGCAATTATCGGAATGCCAGGCAGAGTAAGTACACCTTGGGCTCAGTTTAACTCAAAGCTAGTCACGAGTACTTGGTGCATTTTGTGTCTAGCAATCGCCACAATACAGCACTACATAGATATATCACGAGGGTTTTGAACATTCCGAAATGCTCTGCGCCCTCTGGAGCACAGTTCTGAATTATCCGCCAATGGGTGATCCTTTCGACGCCTCAAATTACAAACCAAATGCACTACGGTCTTTGAGAACCCATGGGATCATTTGTGCTTCACTATTTAAAAAGCTGTACCAAACGACGTTCACATTACAAAAATGCAGACCCACAAAGCTTTCACTTGAACCACCACACCTGCGATTTCTATCCTTAACGACAACGAGAAGCTAAAATTCTCTCCGGCCTCGCGTACTCGGTAACCAGGAGTCTACGCAAAATTTCGCTATCATAACAACCCTTGTACTTATTACACGGTGACCTCCAACGCCCTGTGTAAAGTTGAGCAAGCAGTATGGCCTAATGTGTTGCGCAGTATGGTGCAGCTGTGAAGACAACAATGGCCCCATATTTTTTAATGTATTCCTTAGTAGCCCATGCGCCACGCAGTTCGGTTTCGGCAAGCCGTGTTTGGAATAAAGTGAAAGAGAACGTAGAAAGGCAGTTAATTGTACAGATTTATCAGTTTTCTTTGTTCCTGATCTTATGCTCCTAAAATGTATTTCAATTGAAAGGTGTGTTTTACTCGCAATGAGCAGCTGTATTACTTTTCAGTGGGGTGGAAAGTTGATCGTCTGCCGGTGTTAAGTGCTATTTCTCTTCCCTTAGACTCTCCAGTTTTCTCTGCACAGTGACAAGTTTTTTTGTGCTGTGAGGGCGGGGGGTGGGCAGGGTGAGAACGTTTATTTAAATAAAGGGGGTGTAGAAGGTGACAAGAAAGAGAATGCGCAGTGGGTGTCCATCCTATTCCAGTATGCCGCTTGCCTTCAAAGCCATCCTGGCCCAAGAACTCCAGGTCTTCAAACTAGCTGCTGCGCATGAAACTCCCACTCCTCGAGGAAAGGGGGGGGGGGGTGGCGGAGAAGGAGATGGTGGGTTGGCAGGACAGAACAATCCGAGGTGAGGTGTGGTGTTAGGAGTATCGGTGCAGTAAGACTAGTAACTGATTGGTGAGGTCTTATGGAGGTGATGGTGATGGTAGTAGGTGCAGATCTCAGCAGTTGAAGCCAGATGCGTGCGTCTGCAGTGTAAAGATCAGACAGGCGAGGGGACAAACGGTGGTGGAAGGCTCTGTTTAGGTTTGAGGGAAGGGGGCGCCGGACTGGAGAGTCGGAGAGCGGAGCGTTGTCTTTCTCTTCTAGAAATTCCCGGTAGATAAGGCAGCGGGCGGTGGCATGCGCCACCTCATTCTTAGGAACGGATGTATGGTCCGGTATGCGAGTCTGGAAACTGTTACCTTTAAACAGTGAGGTTGTTTTTACTGGCCGTAATTCCCGCGTCGCGAAAAACTGCCAGAATGCATACTACGATTGGCTACGATTGGCTACGATTGGCAAGAAAAAATACTCCAGCGTTTGTCGTAATCGCAGACACTTGTTCTAAACGACAAATGCACGTCATAGCGTACGCCTTTCGCTCGCGTGCCTTCGTGTCGTCGTGCGCATGAGCTCGGTACCCTAGAAGAGCCCTCGCACGCGGCAGCGTCTAAAAGACACCCTCCTTGGGATAGGTCACCGCGGCCGCCCATTCTCAAGAGGTCTTTATGGATAATTGGAGACACGGGTACCAGTATGCCACTCCTTCCCGAAACGACTTACAGATCCCTCCACCGCTGCCTCGAGCGGATGACGAAGAGCTGGTGGAAGCCCACAATGCTGAGGCTGACTTTGCGTCCACCACTCGCCGCGTAGAAGACGACAACCCCTTCGATGCATATGACGCCGATCACTAGCACCGCAACTATGCAAATAAACAATGATATTGAAACTTAACTATATGTCTGGCAATGCTCACTTACAACAGCTTCGCCATTCAACTCTTGCGCGTAAGTGCAGGCTTCCCTGAATATTTTAGAGTGAATTTTACTCTGTGTGGGTGTGTTTGAAAAAAAGGAAAGTCATGAGGCGACAAACTTTTCAGCGCCTAATGCCTCTCGGTGGTGTCCTCCCTATGTGGTGTATTCGTTTTGTTTTATTTTGCTGTTTGACTTTACGTTCAGGTTTGGGGACCTACTTTTTATATATTTGATTTATTGAGCTGTTATATGCACCTAGCTTTACGGTTTGACTTTCATGGCACACTTTGAGTTTACCAGGATACTGTGGCCCTTAGAAAGGGAGTCTAAAATATTTCTGTTATCGACATCAAGTCCGCTTTTTTTTTTTCGTAAAACTTGTGGGTCTGCGCCCCGCGTTGTTTATTTATTTATAGTTTAAAAGTGCTGTTGCAAAGCTGGCCCGGTTTTTGTTTTCAACTTTTTGTGTTTCTAAATTGTTGATAGAACAGGATAGAACAGGATAGTTTTAGATAGAATAGGAGTAATCACAGAAGACGGGCAGAGCAGGCGTGATAGTCCAGTATAGTGCGAACACCCTTCAGACGGCAGTGTTGTAGGCAACGGAGCGTTATCGAGTGTCGCTACCATAAAATTTCTGTAAATTTGGGAAAACTGTGCAAGGATTCCAAGAGCACTTACGCTAGCACCTCTAAACTGTCCCGGATACTCCTAAACTCTGCCTGAACTGCTGGAAGTGTGCTGGAGGTCATCCGACAGTATATTTCCGTTGAATGTGGGGAGGCAGGATCTCGCCCTCCTCCGTTCTAAACGCTGTCGTGGGTCCCAGTGATCAGAACGGGCTGCGCAACAAGGTGCTGGACCTCACCGTCAGTGCTGCTGGTCTCACAAGACACGGAACCATATCTTTGTACATGAAGTCGTCTAAGCCGAGTGTCGGCCCACTGGTGGCCCCGCAAGAGTGGCATGGTTGCAGGATGGGAAGGGGGGCGGTATAGTTTCAGTTTCAGTTTCAGTTTATTATTCATTCCAAAAAAGTAGTACAGTAATATTATTATACAGACGAGGGTCCCAAAGGGGAAAACTGTAACGGGACCCTCGATGCAACAACAATCAATAAATTAGATAAAGTAAACAAGCAACGAGTTATACAATTATACAATATAATGGGGTGAGTAATCATTATAAGCTAAGTGACACATCAGGCAACGAAAAGCAACAGAAATAAGGAAAGAAGAAAAGAAGAAGAAGAAGAGAAAACGGAAAAAAATTACATCAAGTTAAATGGCGGACATTGTCAATCAAAAAACAATTATCTAAATTGCATAACCAAAAACCCAATGCCTCCAATTGTATGGCTTGTGTGTAGCGAAGTGTATGGCTTGTGTAGCTAGCTTCGGTACCGGGCAGGGACATTGGTGGACATGCTCACCCACTGTGTTCTACTTCAAGAATTAAGTTTTTAGTCTTAAGCATTTCCGTGCCACACACTGGCAGCGTTGAAACTTATATTAAAAGGGGAGCTAAGGCCTCAAGACTTCGACATCAGATACCTTATATTACCCCTGAAATATTGTCGTACCAGCAATGCGTTTGTGCATAGTAGTGAAGACGACTCTGAAGGAGGTTCGTATATGTCGCTTAACCGCGATGCATGGGGCCTTATGGAAGTACGTAATAAAAGGCTTCAACGCTTTCTTACCTTTGTATTGCACTGCTTATACGGCGCAAGAAAAGCTGTGTTCTCACTATTGCATCCGTGTAGTAGTGAAGCCAATTTTATATAGGATATGTTTATGGCAGTTAATAGGTATACGTGGGGTTTAATGTATACATTTATTCAAAGGCCCTAGTACCTTCATATACTGGAGTCATAATGCTTATATAGCGATGAACATATGTCTTCTAAACAATGCACGTCAGACGAATAGTAAACACCGCGATAAAGGGTCTCTGTGTATAGCAGGGCGGCTTAAGCATTTATTCGGCAGTTCCCGTTTGGGTGTTTCTGGAACTTCATGGTTGTTTTTTCTCAGTGATAACGGTTGCTGGTTTCTGTTAGAAGACAAGCGACCTGCAACTGTTCTCACGTACCTTTAAATCATCTTTTCGGTGCGCTCTTCCTCAGGGTATTTTAGTTTCTCTTCATTTCCCCCTTTTTTACAATCTGAAATGTTTTTTCTTCTGTCTTAAGCCTGTGTGCCATTCTTATTCTGCTCGACAATAATTTTCCTTTCTGAATGGCAATGTCCGCGCAATTTTCTTGTGCATTTTTAAGTTTTATAAATTGTAGTGGCCATGCAAAATGTTTTTGCTATATTATAAAGGTGTCCCGAGGACATGTTTATTTATCGTAGAAAGTACAACGAAAACATGAAGGTGTGCCATTCCTATTGTGTTCCTATTCTTCTCGACTATTTTGCTCAATTCTGCTCGACAATTCCTTTCTGAATGACAATGTCCGCGCAATTTTCTTGTACATTTTTAAGTGTTACCAATTGTACTGGCCATGCTAAATGTTTTTGCTATATTGTAAAGTTGTCCGGAGGACATGTATATTTATCCTAGAAAGTACAACGAAAACATGAAGGAAAAAAGGGCCATAGAGACAAGTAGGGAACCCAATGAGGGTAGACTGCTTTGTGCCTCTTTCATTGGCTTTTTTTTCTCCTAAACTACATTTCGCGCCGCAATACCGCTTTTCCCATGGGCTTTCTTCCTTCCATCTAGTAACTCAAATCCTAGGATCGTCATATTCCAGGAAGCTTAACAACAATTTTGGTCATGACTAGTGAAGCTTCTTTTTGAAGAAAAATACGGCAAAACTCCCCGTGTATTTGGGGGCATTGGAGGGTACCGCACCTTGTTTTCACTTTTATTGTTTTTCGGCTCCCCATGTTCTTTCAGTACACTCTTATTTACTGCTACATGGGTTCTGGGTATGGTAGGGCTACATGCATTCCCTATTTCCAAGGTAAGTGGTTGCTCACCAGACAATTTTCAACTCTCTCCGACAAGCAGACAGGCGCTCATGAAAAGTCCGTATCCTGCAGTGGACGCCAAGCGTCCTGTTTAGGCGGTTTGCTCTCGTATTCTCTTCTACTTGCTTGGATTTCGAGCCACACATATTTGAACTCATTCAAACATAACCGCCACAGCTGCATGTTCACATCATCATCATCAACAGCAGCAGCAGTACGAGCATCAGCATCAGCATCACAATCCTGTCTACGCCCACTGCCGGGCAAAGTCCTCTCCCATAGACCTCCAATTATCGCGGTACTGTGCTAACTGCGACCAATGTATCCGCGCAGACTTCCTGACCTCATCGGCCCACCTAACTTTCGGCCGCCCCCTGCCACTATTGCCTTTTCAAGGGATCCACTCTGTTGCCCTCACCGTCAACGGTCATTGTGGAGGCTTGTGATGTGAAAACTAAGAAAAAACAAACCTGCTTGGCTGATCCTCGTTGGGCGTTCAATCGGCCGCTGAACGTAGTGCGCGCACTCTACTTCAGCCGCGGCACAATTAGCAAAATACAGAGGGAACAGTAGGTAAAAAATATTTCACTTACGCGGCCGTGCACAAAGGTCATCAGAGAAGGTTTCTATGATCGTTGTCGGTGTTGCCTTGTTTGTATTCTACTATTATAATCTTCCTGGTACACTCTAAGGCAATTTAGTCATTGAGCTTTACCACATCCCATCTGATTGAACAATATGTATAGCCAGTATGTAAAATTCGGTGAATCCCGATCTTGAGCAGAAGATTTGAGTCAAGAGTTTAATATGCGCTGTGGCATCGCGCAATGCACTCATGGCCCGCATCACTGCGTAGCGCCACAGTGGAGGTGCCATATCTGTGTAAAGGTGTGTGTTCGTTGCTGCCATTCGCCGAATCGGCTTTGTTGGAGGCATGAATTGTTCACTCGAGTGCATTGTGCTGAAGGCGAACCACAAGATTGCGCCATAGTGAAGCTCTTTAAAGTAAATTGAAAGTTTTCTTTGTTTATTCTGTGGTAGTAACCATGCCGCACCCTTGTTGGTCCTTGAACGTAATGCCTTTATTTTTAGGAATCGGTTTGTTCGACATGACAAGCTTAGTATAGGACCGACATTTTTCAGGCAGCCATGTTGAGCCCGAAAGAATCAGTTTGCTGAATAGTAATGCGGCAGAGACTCGTCTTATCCATCAAACGCGCGTGCGGGAACCTTGCCTTCTTTCGAGAAAAACGGAGGCCACAGGTGGTCTAGGAGCCCAAAGCTGCAATATCACTGCGTGGACGAACGAAAAGTTCAAGAAAACAGAATTACCCCATCCGCCCGCCTACTGCCTCTTCTCTTTAACATAAGGGAAAAAAGTTCTCCTCCAGGGTGAAAAACCGATTTTATATGAACTTCCAGCAAACCCATTTTGAAGACCCTTTTTCAAAAGTTTCCGGTCCTATTGGGTTTAGGAATTTTCTTCTACGAAACGAGGCATGGCAGGTGCAGGCTCGTGAAACCAAACACGCATCTTATACGCGGGACTGTTTACACAGACGCTTCAGCGACCGGTTCACCTAACACTGCCGCGCAACACGTTTGAGCTTCGGAAACCTTATGTCCCGTTGCGACAATATGCATCCACTAATGCGCACATCGGCTTGTGAGTAAAATACACCAGCGGCATGCACGAAGGAGCTCATGGAAAACCAATTGTAATGGCTGTAGATGTTTGATGTCTTGCCAAAATTACACTGAAATTGATGCAATTTCATAATGGGACCGACCACGGTCCACCCTGACATGAACAACTTAAACCACCCGGATAAAAACGTCACGATCAGAAAACCGCATGCCTATCCCAAAAATAGTTATGAATTAAGACTGCTACGAAAAGTAACTCGGGTAGCTTAATGCGGCCAAGCTAACAAAGACAAGTTTGTTTTATTCGAAAGATTTGGTGTTTTGTAGTGCCCCCAGCGCTTTTCCAACAGCAAGTGATGCTTTATTCACTGAGAAATTATTCAATTTAAGGCAAAATTTAGATTATCCCGCCAAATTATGTGTTTCGCGATGTCTGTCAAAACGTAACGTGGACGGGTCTTCAAAAGCACTTCGAGTGCGACGATGAGCCTGCAGCGGACTGTGGCACGGCCGGGCTAGAGCAGAGGCGCGTGGTGTCGATACTGTGGAGCCTTGTTTACCATCAGTGCTCCTAGATGACGCCACCATACTTCTCCACGCCGCTATTTGTCTTTGCTTTGTTTTTGACCGTTTTCGCACCTGGCGTGTTTTTGTTGTGCTAGGTAGTAACCGCTTCCTGAAACATTGGGTATGTTTGCGAACTTGGGTCACTTACAAAAATGTCACTGACGCTAATCCGCCACTATCGTCTGAGACAAACCCATAGCGCCGACCGCTGTGCAGCTATGACAAGCATATTGCGCGCAGTACCAACAGCAGTGCGTACTGGTACTTATATGTTGACGTGTGCTTTCGTAACTTCCATTGTTTGCCTTCGCCATTCTTACTGCAATAAAATGAAAATGCATTGCACTTAGGCGAAACAAGGTCCTTCGGCCAGCTGATAATCCCTGACTAATTTACGTTTGCTTTTGCCGGCCTCAGCAAACCGCACGGCTGCGCATATGGGGTCATTTGTTCTAGCGCGGGAAATCAACTAGTGAGTCGCGTAGCCATTCCCTTTCTTGCTAATTATGCAGCTCATTTGAGCGAAGTTTACGTTAAAAGTCGTGTCAGTATGATTATAACTAGGCAATCTTTCGAATGAACCGAACTTGTGTTTTGTCTGCACGGCCCCTTTAAGACAGCTGAAGTATTTGAAGGCGAAAGCCTGGCGATACTTGTTAACAACTTCTTTACGGCTAAATGGCATGACCGTCTTTTATTTCTTTGTATTTTGGCGCGAATTACTTCGAGCAGACTCTTCTCTGCTACATCGTTATTCCGTCTATTTTCCGCTTCTCTTTCGTCGTCTTGTGGCGCAAATTGCGTAAGCAAGGCGACTGGCACACGCCACAGCTTCCCTAGAATAAGGGTTTGAAAGGGGCACCACTGCTGCCCTGAATGGAATATAACGCCCGTGACACTTCGTTTAATTTTTCAACGGGGGTCTGTTGGATGTTCAACGCGTCCTTAAGTTGTCCAACACGAACAGAAAACCTTCGATTTAAGAGAGAAAAAAAACGCGTTCCTGCTGGGAATTGAACTTCAGTCCCTCGTGTTCTGAAACGAGCGTCTATGCTATCGAGCTGCAATGGTTTTTTTTTCTTTATTGCAATATTTCACTACAAAACAAGCACCATCAAACAAAACGCTGCAACGATAAAACTACTAGTCATCACCTTGCCAGCAGGAAAACAATTAAAATTGTTCCAGGTTGGTCAGTGTTTCCATCACAGGCAACCACTCTGGAGGCTCAGGCTGAGCCCTCCGCACTTCAATAATCAAACGCATTGAATCACCGAAACATTGTCTTGACCATTTAGCGGCGTCAACGTCCCTTTGGCGTATGGCCATGCGGGATTTCCAAATTGCATGTAGGGCCAGGAAAATCACGAGGTAGTAAGGTACTTCGTCACTCTCAATCGGTAAAAACCTAATACCGTGAGCGTCCAGGGGGAAATCTTTTTGAGGGTCCGCTGAAGCGCGTCCCAAAAGAAGACTCCGTCCCAGCAGTCCAAAAACACGTGTTCTGCAGTCTCGGGTTTTCTTCACGGGTAGCAGTCAACCCCACCCGGCAAAAACATTCCCTTTTCCTTCTGCCACGTTTTCACATCAAGAACGCCCGAGTGAAGTTTAAAGAAAAACGTCTTAACCCATGGGCTAATCGCCATATGTTTCACCCGCCTAAGCACGTCCTGTCCTGGCCCTACACGGTACAGCGATCTATACAAAGGAACGGGAAGTAATTCAGCTGCAATCTCACATTTTCTTCACTGCATTGAAAACTGCACTTACAGCCTACAACCGATATCAGTCGTCACTGCAGCTAAAAAAAGCCGTGCGTCAAGATTTCGGCAAGCAGACGCACACGCAGCTCCCGGGCGCACAGTATTAGGGAGTTTTAGAATAGGGGAAGCCGGCGTTCGGGGCCCCCAAGAAGTTGGAGAACCCAAACTCAAGGCGCTCGCGCGCGGCGAGGGGCGGCCCCGGCAGCCCGCATACGGCTTGCGTTGCTCGGATCGGCTCGGGTGATGGGAACTATAGGCTTAGCGTCGTGGCGGATATTTGATAGCAACTATCTGTGCAACTGCGAATGACAATCCGTAACACAACTTTTCCCCACACTATCATCCCGTATCTCGCATATGGGAGTTTATTTCAGCTATAACTGCCGTTCGAGCGATTGGGGACCAAGACATCTGCATTGCCTGTTTCAATACTTCCACGCAGGCAGCGCCATCTCTCGGCCGCTCCGCGCAGCGCGCGTCGCGGCGATCGGTCGGATCGCCGAACGTCCGCGGGCGGTCAGCGTAGGCTGAGCATCGCGGCAGATACCTGATCGCCGCTTTTAAAATAAGCCCTGCCAACAATCCCTAGCACAATTTTTCATCACACTAACGCCTACTTTCTCGCATGTGGAACTTCTTTTTAGCGATCAGATCGATTCGGAAGAGCAGCGACAAGCGGTTGCTACCGTGGTCTGCGTCGGGTCGAGCCGCTGAGTGGGCCGAGCTGGCAAGAGTGGCCGGCGTTTGCGCGGACTGTTTCCGAAGGCAGAAAACGCTTTACGATTACCTGCTTTATCCATTTCCTGCTTACGACGCGCGGAATCTAAAAATTCAGCTCAGCGATCGTCGTAGTTGATCGGTTGAGTCGAGGAACGAGCCGCAGGTTTCCCTTCAGCCATGGTCACGCGCAGTCTCACTGGCTGCGAGAGCGACGCAAGAACGCAAACTCCAGCTTTGGGGCACCCGCTATTTCGGCAAAATGGCGTGCGCGCTAGACGCGAACCCAAAACCCCAAAGACGGCTTGGGTTCTGCGCATGCGCAGTACGACACCCCAAGACGCTTGGGGGGGCCAGAGCGTTGGGCCCCCCTATTCTAACACTCCCTATTATTTCCTTCTGGTTATTCGTAGCGTTGACTTTGGACTTCACGTGTTCGTTCGTTCGTTCGTTCATTCGTTCGTTCGTTCGTTCGTTCATTCGTTCGTTCGTTCACTTGCTCGTTCGCTCGCTTGAATAGGCCGCACTGCCACAACTCAGCCGCTCTGTTTAAGTTTGAGCTGGGCGCGGTGGCGTGGCGTCGTCCAGCCTTGCGCATGGGCGTAGGTTACGGGAGGAGATCGCAAAAAAACAAAAAAAAAAACAGTTCACATGCCTTCCCGCCACAATGGGGAGCACAGGACAGCTCGCACTACAGACGCCGAGTTCGCGAAGCCGCTTGCCTGAGGTTCTAGCGCATGCTAACGACACAATGGTGTCCAGAATTCATGCAGAACTTTTAGCGGCAAGTTCGGAAATCCCTGTGAGGTGCAACAGTCAGGTCTCCGACGAAGGGAGAAGGGCCGCCAGTTCGGCTGTTTCTCCATCTTTGCATCACTAGTGCAAGCTGTGCCTTTTTTTTTTCATTTTTTGGTGCAGTTGCGATTCCATTCAGTGCGGGTTTTTCTAATGTTTTCTGAAAATGTCTGGCGCAACCCGTTTTCTGTGAAAGAAAGCTGGTCTGTTCCCCTTTTCTTGCGGTGTGTTGGCTGAAGCCCGGCATAACAACCGAAAGAAAATATAATGGGGCATGAAAAAAGCAGGCAGCAGTGCTTAATTATAATGACGTTCTTTCCGGAAACAAATGCGCAACGTGCTAGCACACAATTTCTTTGTTGCAGGGTGTGGCGGGCGCCAAATTTCAATCCTTAAAATAATGAATCGAATAAGATACGTTACAGTCGGTCATGGAGTGCAATATTTCGCATTCAGAATTAAAAATGCTTTTGAACTCGGGGTTATATCAAAGAAAGCACTAAGAAGGAGGCCCTAACTAGGAAACTTGAACGCGCGAGTGTTAGTTTTCCGCCGAATCAGAGCCAATGTGTAAACAAAACAGTACACAGAGGAGACTGTGATTGCAAGATAGGCAAAAGAACCAGTTTGGAAACGGGTATACATTTCTATATTTAAAGCTTCTAAATTAAAACCGAGGCTTTGAAATTCCAGGTGTCCGAGGCAGGGTTCTCGAAATTAATTTGAAAGCTTAGCTTATCCCGAAAAAATCAAGAGTTAGATGTAAGGACGTCTGTCCTGGAAAATGCATGACCATTAAAAACTGACACCGGCCATGAATGTTTATAAAAACTAAAAATACCGAAACGTCTTTTTGGTTTTTATGAACATTCATTGTCGCTGTCAGTTCTGCATTGTTGTCATGGCAATTATCACATGAAGAATCTTGTTTTCGTGCGCTTAGTCGGCAGCTACAGCTTGGATTCCCCGCCATTCATGGCGTTGCGGCTTGGGAGCGCTGGATTCTGTATGTGCTTATTTATATTCAGGAAGCGGGCCGTGGAGCATTTCTGGAGTTTAGGTTAATAATGCGTGCCGCGCTTTGGAGATTTCTGAGACCTGCTTCTGGGACAAATTAAGCGATTATCGTTAAAGACCTTTAGACAAGACAAAGTGATTGGTGAAAATACAGGTAGCTGCAATCGCGTGTTTAGACGTTCCCGCAGCTCTCGGCGCCTCGCCTGGATGTCATGGAAACTTTAAGTGCCACAATTAGCTATCTGAACATCATTAAACGGGAAGCCGCAAGACACCCGATGAAGACATGGTCGTTCATTTAATGGCCTACATTATGCATTTAATAACCTTAAAGTTGAAGCTTTCGCGCACTTGCCGTCTCCACATACCGATGTAAATATTTAGACAAATGGGCCGAATGTACAGATGTCGTAGATTTAGCGAGGTCGAACAATATACTAACCAATGCCGAAATACTATCCCCATTTTCAGGTTTCGTCTCTCATGTGAGCATGGCCCGTAAAGTGAAAGAACCTAAAACACCTAATAGCCAGCGGGTGCTTCAAATGGAAAGTACCGAGGTGTTTGAAGAAGGCATTGTCTTTCATCTAGTGGCGTAGCTGAATACTAAATTTAAAATTCAAATCTAATCAAAACAACGACAGTTTCCCGCAGCGTCGTAAATATAGACACATTTATGCCCACTGTATAAACCATGTTCCATTTTTAGCGGGATAGAAATTATGTTTCGCATACTTTCTGTCAACATTTCTTGCCATAGTATATGTCCCAGCATGTTTCCTAGCGCAAAAAAGAGACGCAAAGAAAGACGAATAATGGGTATAACGGAAGAACGACGCAAGGCAGACCTGGGTCATGGCTGCCCTTCGCGGGGATGATAACTTTTATGACAGAGGCGCTTTCATGATGATTATGATGAATGGCTCATACCCAGCGGGAGATTTAACATTCTCCCGCGCCCGAGATGATCGATGGGTGAACAATAAATCCGCAGTCCTAACATTTTGGTTTTTAAGTGCGAATGCACTTTATAAGCGACCCCAAACCATCCACCGCCGGCGGCGTTGGCGTCCGCAGTGCTGCTCTATATTTGAAAAAGAAACAGCATCCGGCGCCAGGTTTCGATCCGAGGACTTTGCGGCCGCAGCGCGACGCGCTACCGACCAAGCCACGGACGCGACGGTGATATCAGTGTTAGACGCGCCTTATATCTTTAACGCATTCAAACTACGTCGTCAGCGGCGTGCGTTGGCGACTCAGCGGCGTTATAGCGGCTTGATAACTGCGTGGTGTACACGTGATACCACAAACCCGATGGAAGAGATGGAAGAGAAGGCGGCGAGGCGGTGGGCTGCGGGGGCCGAGCGCAAGCGCCGCAAGCGGGCCGACAACCGTGCATTCGCACTTTCACATTCTCCCCCTCGGGGAAATGCGGGGGAATTTTTTCTGTCCATAAAGTCAATCCTTGCGACGCGGTCAGGGAATGCTATCTCCTCTTTCGTCTCCACCGGTGCTGGCGCCATCGCGCAGATCTCAAGACAGCCAAGGGCCGCCAATGTAATGCGGACGACAACCAGACTGTGCGTCCAGCTGCCTCAGAAGGTTGCAGTCCTTTAGCCTTCCAGTTGTTGTGGCGAAGTCGATGTCTTGCAAGTCCTAATATTTTGATTAAACGGTAGCTGTTGCGCAGGGAGTCTAGTGGTGTTCCCATGCCGGCTTTGTCCTTGCCTTCCGTTTGTTTTTCCTCTCCTGACGAGATCGTTTTCCTGCTTCTTGTCAGCTCATTGTACGGTTCGGATGGTTCTCCACCGGGCCTTGCTGCCTTCTCGCATGGGGCAGACGTGACACGCCAAGGTTTCTCGGCTATCCCAACTTCGCTGAGACGGAACATCTCCGATTCAGGCCTGGGTACAACGTGTAACGATCCTCCGTTGGTTAGAATTCGTCTGCTTTTCATTACTTCCAGTAAGCGTTTGCTCTGCACTTTGTCTGAAAGGAAGATACACTCGATCTCGCACGGTGCTGGCTCTGCCTTCTCTCTCTCATCCTTGAAGTCTCCAGGGTTTTCGTTGTCTGTTTGGACTGCAGTTTCTGAGTCATCCTTGTGTGCGCCAGGCGTAGCCTCGGGGTCTGCACCCCCTTCTCTCGTTGGGATGTTCGATGCTCCCTCGTAGCAGGCACCCACTTTCAGGTCCTTTCGTTCAGCCTCGTCTTCGGACTTGCATGTTGAATCCTGAGCTGCAGCGACAATTTCTTTCTTTGTGGAAACTTCGGAGACGTTTGCGGGAAAATTGGTTTCCATTGTCTTCTCTTTGTCTGGTGTGGGTAAGAAGCGCTTCCTAGCGTCGCGCGTCGCGTTAAACGAAACGGGCCCTGCACGACCATCCTGGAGCAGTTGTACTCTGACGGACCTGCTGGCCTCACGCTATCCCGAGGTGATGTTCCACACGTCGTCATGTGCACAACGCTGCACTTTCCCTTCCTTTTCTCCGCGTGATAGACTTGGACGACCGCGTAACTGCCAGCTCCACCTCGGACAAGTCCCTGTGCTCGCGCGTAGTCCTGTCGAAAATGCTTCCAAGCCTCTGCAGTTCATGCGGCTCAACCTTAACTGTGGGGACCTGAAACGTTGGCAAGGTACCCTTCGAGGGCGATGTAAGTGAGCGCACCTCAGAGGGGTCACTTCGATGCGTTGCCGGCCAAACGCCGTTGAACACAGAAGTCAATGGGCGAGGGCAAATTGGCGTGCCTGATTTGCCGTTGGTAAAGGCTGCGATGCCGGGCGACTTCGCGACCTTCAAAGCATCGCAGAGCCACATGAGGGTACGGCATATCTCTCCTCGGCATGTCAACGCGTCGAAGTAGTCCTGATCCAGTTTGTCACGGTCAATCAGTTCTACAATTGTCCCTTCAATCTGGTACAGTGCGGCATCTTTACTTTCAAGGAGGTCAATGGCCGCTTGCAAATTATGCGAAGATGGAGAGGGGGCTTCCAGAAGCTCATTCACTGCCTTGAGCAGTCTCTAAGTAGCGACACGAAGCATACGTTGCTGCCGGCGCAGCTTATCCATTCGACACTTACTGTCGGTCGTCACTGGGTGGTCTGGGCCAGCCATGCCGACCTCCGGCTGAGGGCGGGGTGATCAGCGGACACAGCAGTCAACGGAACGGGGTTCTGGGTACCTCAAGCCGGAGGGGACGTCGGTGGTCTCCTTCGTCGCGTACAGTTGTCTTCCCGGGTTTAACGGCACCAAAAAATACAACGGAAGAACGATGCAAGGCAGACCTGGGTAATGGCTGCCCTTCGAGGGGATGATAAATTTTATGACAGAGGCGCTTTCATGATGATTATGATGAATGACGCATACCCAGCGGGAGATTTAACAATGTGGACCATACCGACGGCGTCTGTTCCATCCGCATTCTTCGCTGGTATAGAATTATTCTACGGATGTCATTGTTTTAGGAAGCAATATTAGGTTTAGTTTAATGCTTTGTTATTACATAAAGAGATATATTCTGATGGTTCCAAAATTCACAATTGGCGCCCGTCGGGCACACATTAATCTTATAGGTTACGCTTACAGAGGGTAGTTTGGGTGAAGCTGTCTTTCGTTTGCCGCCAGTTCGCTCAAACTTACAAGAGAGGGGAAAAGCAAGGTCCTAGTTCCCCACAGGTTCCGCATACGCTATAAGGTCCTGCCATAAATGACTAAACACTAGAAATGACGCGCTTTGTGACACCAATGCGGAAAATACTTTCTGGACAAAACCAACCGAATTCCGCTGTACGTGGTCACGTTGTGGGCCCATTATGACCGATCCAGTCAATTTTCAGGGGAGCGTGGCTTCAACCTGATGCAACAATATTCAATTCAATTATTGACTAGATAACCTGCCATTTTGGCTGGACACGGTTTTAAATTATTGTCCTCTCGATACGGACATTCGATGCACTTCGAATTGCATTTTCTATACCGGGACGTAACACAAAAACGGCAGCATCTCCACTCCTTGGATGATGGCGAGGGTGCGGAGTACGGGGACTGGAAATGATATCCAAGTTGCTGCACGAGTAACATCCGATTTGCGCCCCGACCGTCATTCAATTTGAGCAGTGAGTTGCACCGTGATTATTCCCTAAATGAAGCTGCAACGCTCGTGTCAAATCGAATTTTGCTTGATTTTCACTTGATGGAGGTGTGCGTACGCATGGACGCGGACGGACATTGGGAGGTCCTAAGGTACTCCGTACTGTTACAGGCGAAGTAAGCCGTTTGACTCACGGCTATATCCCAATGGGTAAGACCACTGACACTAACTCTGTCTGGTCTACCAGACACAGGCTGAAATCCTGCCGGTGCCTGTGTGATTTTTTGCGATTGTAAATGCTATGCGCTCGGACGCGGGCGGACATTATGCGGTCCTAAGGTACTCCGCCCGTAAAAAGTTGACTTACGATAATTGGTGAGCCATCAAGTAAATACTACGCCTCGAGGCATTATTCGCCTTACACACTCCGTACGTAATAGTGTGCGAAACAGGATCGCTTTATATCGATAAAAACTTTTCTATCCCTTTCTAAATCAGCTTTGGAAAAGCGGAAAAGTTTTTTTACATGAAAACTGCGTCAAAACATTCGCTAAAAGTGCGTCCAACCTTCACTGAAGGTGCATAAAATCGATCGTCAAACCTCCAAAGACCGAAATCGCAATCTAAGAACGGACTCACGGGATGATTTTTGCGCACTAATAAATGAATGTACGAACGATCAAAGGGCATACTGATACGTGGTTCATGAGATAAAGATATACCATTGGATAACTCCTTCATGATCGATGCGTCCATTGTCTTATCTAGAAGCTGTCCTTTTTCGTGATTTTCAAGTAACCGTTTTAATTGATTGTAAGGTTTAACGCGCCGACAAAACGCAGGCGATGAGGCGCGCCGTAGGGGAGAGCTCCGGATTAATTTTGACCCCCCTGGGGATCTTTAACGTGCGCCGAAATCTCGTACACACGGGCGTTTCCGCTTTTCGCCTGCATCGGAAAAGCGGCCGCGCGGCCGGAAATGGAAACCGCGTTCTCGTTCAGCAGCGCAACACTTCAGCCACTGAGCCACGACGACGGGTAACCGTTTTAACACAGTGGAATCCCGGTTTCACGCACGAGCCGTGTGTCCAGAGATCTTATCAGAACTTTTCCGGTGGACCAATCAGTCTATCGGGAAATTTATCACTGTTTGACAGGGCGCCATCGGTCCCACTAAGAGAGCTTTCGTTTTAAAAAGATCTGTTGTGGTTTCCCGAACAAATATTCTACCCGCCTAATTGCTTGCCTCGATGGGGAAAGTGACATGGTTTTTCTTGGAGATACTTATCAAGTAGTTTTTGCTGATACATTGTGTTTGCGCCTGTTTCTTGCTTTTGTTTCTACACCTTTGGGATGAATTACTTCGACAGGCAGCACAGGCGACACAGCTTCGTCAAATATGTTTCACGTGGGCGGCGCGCATCTGTTCTGCTTACTTACTGTCATGTTCTCCAGTCACGCAGTATGACGTCAGCGCCTCACGGACCAGCCTAAGCGTGGTGGCAACGCGACAGACGAGTTCAATTACCTTACAGGACTAAAGTGTGTCCTTTATTTACTTTTTACAGCGGCGCTATTTTCTGTGCCGGAAAACGAGGATAACAACACCTACTTTTCGCATATTCCGGTAATTAGGGCATTCTCCTTAGTAGCACGCCTTCTTCGTTACTGTTTAAAAAAAAATAGCCGTGTATCTGCTCACTTCGTTGCAAATGAAGAAGAAAGACTATAGTCGTATGGTGCCCCTGCCAAGTGAATGCCTCCGTTCTCTTTTCCGCTCACCTCTCACGCTGTTCCTTTCCCGTCTGGCTACTCCCCACTTAAATGCGCTAAACGTTTAGTCAAGTCAATTTAAATTTACCGCGTTCCAGTGTTGCATGCCGGGTGCCTGGATGCCAGCGCTCCCGTACGGCGGAGACGCGCGTGAATCGAGGCACCGTACTCCACGTGCGTTCCAGGTGGAACGCGAAACATGTCTAGTGGAACCTCTCGTTACTTTTGTCGTTTGATTTCTTGAAATGCCACTAGGAAAACCGCGGAGGACCGCTTTTGTTTTTTGTTTTTTTGGTATATTTTTCATTAAATCAGGCATCCGTGTCTTTTTAATAAAAAACACTGCGAATATCACTCATGTATTTATGTCTTGCGCTAGACATGCGCAATATTTCGTTTTGGCTCAACAAAGTTGAGCCAGAACAATGTTATGGGCTGAGGGTATATAAACCTATCCTTTAGCATATTCCTTAACTTCGGACCGGTGTCTGAATCGAAAAACAGACAGACAGACAGACAGACAGACAGACAGACAGACAGACAGACAGACTGACAGACAGACAGACAGACCAAAATTGCGCCTTTCAAGAAACCCAACAAAGACTATCGTCTTTAAAATGTCAAATCCCGCCGATTGACTAACTTCTTTAAACTTGAACTTCAGTAGCTATAAGCATGTGATTTCGGTGCGAAGGTCTCGTGCGCCGGTGTGGTAGCGCGATTGCCAGGATGGGTTGAGCGCCAGCTTGCCTACAATGCGACTGTAGGCAAGTTGGCACTATCTTTCCTGAACTGTTAACATTTCTATCGGACTTCCTACTTCCTGACCCACGGGCGTAAATGCCATCGTGTACCTATAAGAAAAGTTTTGCAGATCCACAAGAAGGCTGCAAACGACCTAGTTTGCTTATTTTCGGAATATGTACCTTCTGTATTGAAGTATATAAATATAACTCTCGCTTGCTAGACCGTTAGCGCCCTCTAGGGAAAACTTGATGAGCCAAACTGCGCTTCATGTTTACTTTTTATTTCAGCAACTAAATGATTTATTTCTAAATGAAGCAAATAATACCGTTAGGAACATTTTCATGTATTTTTAACACTTTTTGAATATATGCAAGATGGTGTTTAAGAGCGAGGGTCATGAATCAGTAAGTCCCATAGGAATGCGATGAGGTGATTCCGCTTAATCACGGCTTTCTCGATAGATTTTCGAGGGAAATGATACTCCCGTTGTCTATTAGTAAGCGAATAAAAACGGCAGAAGTAAACGGGAATAGACGCCGTAAACTGTTAGTTATTTATGGCAGCCGTAATAGCAGACAACTGAGTCCTCGATACCCCTTTGAAAATCGTGGGAGGAGCGAAATCTTAAAAGCACGTTTTATCGAAAATTGGCAAACGATCCATGAATGGTTGAATAGCTCCCCATAGGATTGGTGTCGAATTACCCAGGAAACTTTGTATTTTCAGGCAAAGCTTGAAATAACTGAATAAATGACTTGAATATGCGATGGGTGTATGCTAAGCGCCGTACAGTAAAGGCCACCTTAAGAAACTCTGATGATTTCGATGATGACATGAATTCACGTTCGCAGGCCTATGGGTAGGCCAGGGTTGATTTGTTCCACCGAAGAGCAGGTGGTTGTCAACCACATTTAGGAGAAACCCCCAAGGTGGAGTAAGTTTCTGCAAACGGCAAGTTTAACATACACCTAAATGCAGCCGTACAGCTACAAAGGAAAGCTATACAGCTTCCTCAGAAACTTTGCATTTGAAGAAAAATTCGTCCTGTTACAGGATTCGAACCCGGGACCACCGCTTAACCAGAGCAGTCACTCTACCAACTGAGCTAACCAGGCGGCTAGTCGTTTGTAGCACGAGATCGAACGTATTAACAACTCGAAATTAAGGACAGGTGTTAATCGACCAGATTTAGGGGAAATCCCCCAGATGGAGTAATTTTCTGCGTAAGAAAGTTTGACATCCACCTCAAAACTTTGTAGCATCCACATCCCCCTTTGTAGCCATACGGCTGCATTGAGGTGGATGTCAAACTTCCCTTCGTAGAAACTTACTCCACCTTTGGAATTTCCCCTAAATCTGATCGATTAACGCCTGTCCTTTATGTTGTTGATCAATTCGCTCTTGCACTACGAACGAGTAGCCTCTTGGATAGCTCAGTTGGTAGAGCGACTGCTCAGGTTAAGCGGTGGTCCCTGGTTCGAATCCTGGACCACTACGATTCTTTCTTCAACTGCGCCGTTTCTGAGGAAGCTACATAGCTTTCCTTTGCAGCCGTACGGCTACATTGAGGTGGACGTCAAACTTTCCTGCACAGCACGTGGTTATGCGGGCACGCGCTCGTCAGCATACAAAAAATAAAAAGTTTATTAGAATAGAAGCAACATTATATATTCAAGGGAAATGTAAACTTATATTTTAAATGTAAAAGAAAAACTTAAATAAATAAAGAAATAATAAACCGTAAGTACTAAAAAAAGAAGCCACATTAAGCATACTGTATAAGATGCTTTGGATGAAACTCAGCATCAGTTGTCGATGGAAACGTTTGAAAACGATGGAAACGCAAAGGAAACGTTTCGGTTTTTTTTTAATTTCCGCCAGAGTTAGTAGGTTCGCTGCCTATCTACAACTTCCATCGCGAAATTAATTCTGAAGCGCGCCTAATTAGCGCGGAGGTAGCGGAGCCTGCGCGACCGTAAAAACTGTAGGGGACATCTTTTATTCCGCTTCATTGTATTGGAACTGTTGGCAGTTGCACAATTGTTATCTTTTCGAAGCACAATACTCCACCAATTTTCATTTTAAGCGTTATGCGACAGACCCTGTCTCGTCGTGCCTCGATAGATATGAGCCATGATTCAAATTCAAGCAAAGGGCTTAAAGCTCTCTTCAGTGGAATGACTCATTTCAAATGAAAGCTCCATATTTCGCCGTAATACGAAGTTGATTAAATCTGCAAAGCCGTTGCTGTGCTCCGTTGTGACATGAGTTCCTTTACCTGTCTGTTACTTTATAGTTGATCGTATTGTTTATGCGCAAGCTAAGAAATTAAGGAAAATTTCCCGTTTCCCAAGCTGCACTAAGTGTTGCGCTGCTTAAAAAAGGGACCCTGCAAAACTCTTTTCAACCTTTTTTAAAATTTTGAATGCTTGCAGAACGTACTCACCCAACACACCCAGTAATTAGATTAGTGGCTCTCAAAGTACCTCAGCCATAAATTACTGCTCTATGCCCATTAGATAACTTGGATACTTGCTCAAAAGATTTTTCTCTCTTTGCCGGTCTTGACGTTTTTTGACGGCCTGAATTACGTCACTGATCCGGCTGTAGGCGGTTTCACTTCAGTTGCAGCAATGAACACTTTTCGATAGCAACTTTAAAAATAAAGCCACAAAACAAAACAGAAACGGAAGGCGTATTTCATGCGGTGAGCCAATCACAGAGTGCCACTCCGTGCTGGCGATAACTGTAGCTTTCGAAGTTCTTCCAGACGCGAAGGAAAGAGTGAAAGTGTTTATCGAAAGTTTTGCAGGGTGTCTTTAATAGATACGCTCTAAGAATTCCCGGTAAGGTGTCCTCACTTCAATGCTTCAGAAGGACCAATCGAAGTGGCTCACTGCGCAGATTCGGCGAATTGCGAAGTACAACATATGATTTGACTAAAATATTTCATATGCGCAGGGTAACACGCAAGGCGTGCAAGGTGTTTTTCGTTGCGCAATGTTACAGCGCAGATGCCCTTTTTACCTCAAATTCAATGCCCGGCCACGTCATTCACCGAATTCACACCCTATAGGCCCCTTAGATTGGTCAATCAGGTGCACAGTGGTGAACACGCCCTACGGGGATTTCTTAGAGTATACCAAAATGTGCGGCCATATGGGGCTATATGGGTACTCTGTGAACGTAATTGCTGGAATACTTAAAATACCCAAGAGTTTCATTCACTGTCACATTGAATGAATTTACAATAAAGTCCCATCTCTGCGTTATAGGCCGCTGCATGTGGTACATATAGCAAATTATATTCCGTTTCGGTGATGAACGGAGGCCCGTCTATTTTGCTTACAATTTTTCAATCGATTAGATGACAAATAAACTTTTTGTGGTCTCAAGTGCGTTACCTGTCCAGATGAAACTGCCTGTCCAACCAAACACTTCTACAACGCGGCTCCATTGAAAAGCAAAGGTGCCGCGGTCCCGTCGTGCAGAAACGCATGAGCGGCGCCAATAAAGGCAATTTACAGTGCCTGCCTCATCGTAACACCTGCCGGGGACCGCCCACCACTTCGCATGTTGCTGCTAAGACAGCGTAGGGATCTATAAAAAAAAATGACCGTGTATCTCCGTGTATCTCCACGTATACAAATTGCGCTATAAAAAATGACCGTGTATCTCCTTTGCCAAAGTGCACCTGAATGACCGATCAAACAATCGGGGCGGAAAAACGGTTGCTCTCAGAACATTACTGCCCGATTTGTAATAACAAGACTACTATTTCGCTAAAATCATTCTGGGGCAGTGCATAAATGTGTCTCCTAACATTCTGTATCTGAGAGGAACGCTAAATATCACTTCACGATTATCAAAAACTATCACTTCCCTACACAAATTAAATGTCTTTGACTCTAGCAGCACAATTCCGTCGCAAAGAGTAGCTTCGAATATTTCATTGTAAAGCCTTTCGGATGGCAGACGAAGACCACATTGTCCTTCAGAATAACACGCGGTCACAATCACCAACACGTCTTGATCCGAAACTATTACTGTCAATTTAAAACAAGGGCACTGCAACGACTTTTGAACGAGATTTGACGATGTCACTTTCTGTTTTCTTCTTCGTATACGTAAAAAAGCTTGCTCAGAAAAGTAATCTAGCTTCATTTGTTAAAAATATATTCCATGGAGGGTCGCTGAAGGGATTAGGGTACGTATGGTTTAATTTAGTAAAAATCAGTGGCCATGAGTGATGAATTTTTAGGTTGCACGAATTGCGAGCCTTGATGTTTCTTTAAGAGACATACCTTTATTTTGATTATGAGCGTTAATGTGCCGACGCTGTAACAGGTGACGAGGAACGCCGTTTTGGAGGGCTCCGGGTTAATTTTGACCACCTTGGGAACTTTAACGTGCGCTGAAATATCGAGTACACGGGCGTTTTCGCTTTTCGCCTCCATCAGAAAGGTGACCACTGTGGCTGGGAATGGGTCCCGCGTCCTTGGGCTCAGCAGCACAATTAAAAGACATATCACCCCGCAAAAAAAATGCCTCCAATCCACGCTGTGAAGGTGGTTGGAAAGCAAGGCTTTAAACGACACCCACAACAATTGCCCATGCGACGTTACATGAATTCAGACACATGGTTCTACAAAGAGCGAAACCAGAGATTCTGCCAGCTGTTACCTGGAATTTGCGAGGCGGCGTCCCGAACGCAGGAACGTCGGCCACGGCCGGGCTAGAGCGGCGGACGCCGCCGCCGCTGTAGACGGGCCGTGCGTCGGAAGAAAACGGAGAGGAGCGTCTTTCGAAGGGTGAGACAGCGGAACCTACCCATCCTGACGTGCTAGCTAAGGGCTACACCACCGCGCGATACAAGCGCAGGCACTGAAACAGTTCGGCATGTGAGCATAGTGATTCCCATTTATACCGATTTGAACTAGTTACTTTAGTAAGTTTGAGAATTGCGAGAAAGCCAAGGGAACTTTTATAACCTCTATTTATCAGATCCACTTGCTACTTTCGCCTTTTGTAATTCCTCTTAAAACATAACCGAATTAGTATTCATCAATTTAGAAAACGGAGTCCCATTCGGGGCACGCAGTGCGCAAAAGGTAGTGTTTCTCTAGCAGCCAGATGTCTGTATGTGGTACCTACATTTTGTTTTCCCGCCCTGCAAACCAATCCTTAAAGTATCTTTGCCGTACGACCACTTACTTCTGTTGTGTCTGGGTTACCCAAGAGTTGATGTTGAAGAGTTAATTCAGGCCGTGCGAAGGAAGCGCGCCAGAACAGGCCAAAAACAACCGTCGCTAAAGCAGACGACAAAGCCGTCCCTCCAACCCCCCCCCCTCCCCCCGCCTTTGCGAGCTGGCAGCTGCGCGCAGGGAACGCTGGGTAATAGCGTCCTATCGTCGCACCATCTACACTGTGCTTCTCGAGGGAAAACTGCCATCCTCCTCCCCATCCGCGTTCGGAGTTTTTTATCCCGCACGCCACGAAACAATCGTTCGCTGGTAGAGGTATAGTTTTGCTATAAAATTGCTGCAGGTGTGCTTCACCACCGTCCTGGAAAACGACAAATCAGCGTTACGTTACATGAAATTCGGGGAATGACGAGGCTCAACATGCGATTTGAGTAAAAAATAGCATCCGCGCAGCGACAACAGCACAGATGCAGGCCTTGCGCTATTGCGCGGCCCTGATTTTATTTTTTTTACTCAAAACGCATGCTGGGTCTGGTTATTCGCGAAATCACCACACCTGACACAGCGCCTGGCGCCGCGCTCGCTGCCTACGCGCATCAGCAGGTCACCCCTGTATGTGCTGTCTGTTCCCAACCGGAAACGCTAGAGCATCTACTCTGCAGTTATCTATTTGTCATACATATTTTTAATTGCTTGAAAAATCATATGGCAGAGATCGAGGTGCAATCTCAATCACCCTCCTCCTTCCTCCCGAGTAACGTGGCCATGCGTGAGGCGTTCGATGTTAGCGAGAGGTTTATCTTTCAGATACTTTGAAACAATACAAACGCCAGCACAAATTTAACTACCGTGACCCAGTACTGCGCAGAAGACGAGAAAGTGCAATATGCAAAAACAAAACGCAACAGTTTTACGGGCCAGAATTCAATAAACATGAACCATTTCCACCTCGGGCTACCACAATGCGTGCGCCGCCTACAGTTAGACACTCGCCGGGTGGCAAGTAAATTACGGCATTACCAGGAAGCCGAGCTCTCTACAATGCGGAACAGCGATCTCGGCGCTCCCATGACTCGAGGGATGGATTTGGAGCCCATTTCCTTGTATAATGGCCCCACGGCAGCAGGCGCCACGTGAAGGATGGCTTGCTTTGCGGCGCCGAGCGTTAAAAGAGCGGGAGGGGAACAACGAGAATGCACAAGACTCCCTCGGGCCACGGGACGGGCAACGCCGTAGCGGAGTTATCTTCAAAGTGCGGAGCGTTCATAGCTAACTAGGGGTTATGCCCATAGTACCGAAGAGTTCTAGACGTAAAAAAATATATTGTCTGCCTCCACACACGGAGTCAGATTAAGATCCAATAAAAGTTTATTCTTCCTACTTCTCCACCTGGATAAATGTTTTAGGGAAGTCTGATGAGGGAGAGATTAACCTTCATAACGCCACCTCTATTTCCTGAATTCAGAAGGAGCATTTTGTACACATTCGAAAGGGGGTAAACCTGCATTAGGTTTGGCGAATGCATGCCACTAACCACCGAAAGCGATCACCGATACATAAAGGCGCGGTAAGCAAAGGCGTACTAGAACTGTCCTCATAGAACCGTTCACAGCTGTGTCCGAGCACCTGTATTCGTCTACAATAAACTGCTTGGGAGGTTAAAAAATATAGAATTTTGGTTTTCAAGTTTTCCTTAACATTGCGAGCGGTTTCCCAGGTAAAAGCGTTGGTAGTGTAAGAAGGATGGGGTCACGAGTTTTCCAGCAACAAGCAGATACAGCCGAATGAGGTCGAGTAAATACAGAAGAACAAACAAGAACAAAAGAAAAAAATTCGCACCAGTCCACCCTGTGAATGTGGTTGAAAGCAAAGCTGTAAACGCCACCCACACCGATTACCCATGCGACGTCACTTAAATTCACTCACGTCGTTCTACAAATAGTAAAACCAGAGAGAAGTGAAATACACTTAAACACACCCTTTATTACTTCAAAGAGATTTTCTTGGTAAGGTTGAATCATTAATGCTGATTGTTGGAATTCCATTGTATTGGTTGGAGACTTTTTTTGATAAAATTAAAGGAAGCTCAATCCCGGTGTTAGACGATCTAACTTCTCCGTCTCTTCCGCCGCGGTCGGAGGCGACGAGATTGATGGCAGAGACGGAGGAGGAGGAGCAGGAGCAGGAGGAGCGATGGCTCAACACCGCAGCGATGGCTGGATTCTGCTTCCGGCCGCTGCGCAGTGCGGACGCAGGATGGCGAGCTCCGTTCAAGGGGCGGCGTTGGCGGGCCCATCGGCCCGCGGTACCAGGTCTTCTATTTTTGATAACTCTGGAAACCAGGAATACGAAGTTATTCTGCCTCATTTGCCAACCGGACCATCTGTTCTGAACACCATTTTTCTGCACGCCGACGTGAAAGCCAGGCCATACAAGGTGGAAGACTTCCGCGACCCGCTGGTGCGTTTGAATTTGCTGCCCGAGGTTGTGGCCTTGGGCGCATATCAAATGAAACACCTGTGGGCCGTGACGTTCAAGGACGCCGAGGCAGCTGCGAAGCTGGTTGCCGCCTCCGAACTTCAAGTGAAGGGGCGGAGGTGCCTAATCATCGACCCGCGGAGCCAGGACGTACGTCTAAAGCTGCACTGGGTGCTCCACAACGTCCCAGACGACGAAGTGCGAGGCGCCCTGCCGCTTTACGGGAAGGTCACCGAAGTGACCCGTGACCGCTGGCGTGTGCCGGGCTGCACTTCGCAGCTCTCGACGACACGCCTGGTCACCCTACGACTGAAGACAGGCGTCACCGTAGAAGACATCCCGCACCAGCTACGAATCGCCGGTGAGCAGGCCCTTGTCGTGGTGCCCGGACGGGTACCGCTTTGTTTGTGCTGCCACCGGAGTGGCCACATTCGTCGGGAGTGCCGCGTCCCACGGTGCGGGCGGTGCCGCCGCTAGGGCCACAGTGATAGCGAGTGCGTCCGCACTTACGCGAACGTGGCCGGACCAGGGGACGACGACCACAAGTCCGAGTACGTGATGGACGCCGAAGACGCGGAGAGCGCTTCGAAGGGCAAGGAAGAGGACGAGGACGCGGTGAAGGAGGCAACACCCCCTGAACCTGCAGCCGCCGTGGCACCGAGCGCCGAACCACCTGCCGTAGGAGAAACGCCCACCGAAGTCTCGGACGTTCAGGGCAACCAAATCGCCACGGAGGGTGCGGGCGTGAACGAAGCACCACTCTTGGCGTCGGAGGGGGAGAAAAGCAAGGTAGAAGAAGAAGTTGAGATGACAGGTGTCCTTGCTGGCTCTTCAAAGCGTACAAGGGATTATGTCGAGGAAAAACAGGCCAGCACCGCCGAGCCGAGCGGTGACGAACCCCCGGCGAAGGCTCCGACGCATGCTCGACGGGCGTCGGTGAAAGTGAAGCCCAACGTCAACGCGGAGCGGCCCAGGAAGCCACCGGACACATAACGTAACGTCCCTTTTCGGCCCTGCAATGCGAACAATGCCCCTGATTCTCTCCGTGCAGTGCAGCGCAGCGAACAGCCGTCTCCGGGGAGTCTACGGACAAGGGCACGGCAACGCACACGGAATATCCGCCGTCGCTACACTGGAGCCCAGGGTTCGTTGAGCTGGCCGTTGTATTTTGCTCTCAGTGTGCTTTAATTCGATATTATGGCTATTTTAAATAGGCCGCTTCGCATTTCTACTTTAAACGTAAGAGGGCTTGGGGCTAGGCGCAAGCAGTATCAGCTGCGAAGCATTATGGACGAAAAAGAAATAGATATAATGGCCATTCAAGAAACAAAAATAGAAAGCGAAAGCAGCACTGAGAGCATGATAAGGCCCTTTAGTGGCCGCTACAGCGTTTGCGTGAGTCATTCTGTGGGAACTTCGGGGGGGGGGGGGGGGTGTTGTATTTTGGTTAGAAATTCAGTTGGTATTCGTGTACGATCAGTTATTTCGAGCGAAACTGGCAGGCTTGTGTGTTGTGATTTCAACTACTGTGGATTAGAATTTCGTGCAGTGTGTATCTATGCACCAAATGTTACACGGGATAGGACGTTTTTTTTTGAAGGGTTATCTGATTATTTAAAGCTGCAAGAAAGAGTAATTTTATTGGGCGACTTTCATTGTGTGTGTGAACGAAGAGACAGAAATGTTTCGCCGCGGACAAACGATCAGAGTGCAAGCGTCCTCTCAGAAGTTCTTGAAGACTGCGAACTAGAAGATGTAGTGCACTGTGCAGGGAGCAGAAATGCTTTAAAGTTCACGCACTTTCAGGGCACAAGCCATGCGCGGCTGGACCGTGCATACGTATCTTTCGAGCTCGCTGCGGCGTGCAAGAACTACTCGGTCCATAGTGTCTCTTTTAGTGACCACTGCCTTGTTTCATTTGTGTTGGGGGAAAGGAGGGAGGTGTGTAAGAAGTTCAGCTGGGAACTTTGTAAATTTAATGTAAAATTATTACAAGACACCACATTCACGGATAGAGTACAGGAAATTGCAGAAAAACAAACAAACGACGAAATCAGCAGCTGGCGGGAAAGGTGGGAGGTATTCAAACAGGAATGCAAAATGGTAGCGATAGAGAGGGGGACAGTGCTTAAACGGCAAGAGAGGGAAGTGGAAAACAAACTCAGAAATAATCTGCAACACATGTTAGAACTCGAAAGCGAAATGCCTGGGGCATATAAAGAAGACATCAGAACCATTAAAAATAAGCTAGAAGCCATCGATATAGAAAGATATCGGGGAGCGACCGTGAGGGCGAGGGCCGAAGTGTTTTTGGCCGGTGAAGCGCCAACAAAGCGAGCGATAAAAGACGAAGCACGGTACGCGAGGGGCAATGGTATCGAGGACATACATTGGCGAGGCGCGCTTACCAGTGACAAAGAGAACATAAAAAGTGCGTTTCAAGAACATTACACAGAGTTGTTTAGCCCCACAGTTCCAAAAACTGATGAGTTCAAGCGAGACTTTCTTACAGTCATGCCAAGGTTGGAAGATGAGGTGAGGGACGACTTAGAGCGACCGATATCGCTTGGCGAAATTCACACGGCAATATCGGAGTTAAAAGTAGGTAAGTCGCCAGGACCTGACGGGCTTGGTGCGGATTTTTATAAAAGGTTCTCAGATATAGTTACTCCGTTTTTATTTATGGTCTTTCGCGAGGCCTACGAGTCCAAGGTATTGCCGCGGTCTTTTGGTCGCACACACACCGTCCTCATACCCAAATCGGAAGACCGTGTTAAACTTCAGTCGGTTTCTGGCTACCGGCCGATTACATTGGCCAAATTAGATTACAAAATTCTTATGAAGATCTTAGCGCAACGATTGCAGAGTGTTATAAGAAGTGTAGTAGGGCCGCATCAGACCTGTGGCATAAAGGGGAGGAGTATAGTAACAAATGTTCATGTTGCGCGCAGTGTGCTGGAGTGTTGTGATATGTTGTTTAAAAGGGTCGCTATGCTTCAAATTGATTTCGAGAAAGCGTTCGACCGAGTGTGCCATGAGATTCTTTTTTGTATTTTGGAGCATATAAATGTTGGTGATGTGATAATACAGGGAGTGCGTATGGCGTACTCTCACTGCTGCACGCAACTGATAATCAACAAGAATGTCACGGGAAGTATTCCTGTACTGTCTTCTGTGCGACAAGGATGTCCAGCATCTCTTTTCTGTTTGCAATTTATTTGGAACCTTTTTGTTTAAGAGTAATTAATGACAGTGGAGTACGTGGTTTTCATTTACACACAAGCGAAGTGAAGTTACTAACATACGCGGATGATGTGGCGGTTTTTTGTGAAGACGAGGAGAGTGTAAGCGCAGCCATATCGGTAACGAAGGAATTTTGTAGACTTACTAACAGCTCTGTTAATTGGGCCAAGTGTGCTGGTTTTTTTCACGGGGAGTGGGGGTCAACACCATCTGTATTTGAAAACGTGTCTTGGTCGCGTACACCAGCGCGTTATCTCGGAGTTCCGCTGGATCGCTATCAGGATAGCGGCGAGTACTGGTAATCCGAGACGGCGAAGCTGCGCGAAAAAACAACGAAGTGGGGCGGTCACGCATTGTCTGTTTTCGCACGAGCCACGGTATGCAACCTTTTTCTTTTGGCAAAGCTGTGGTATGTGCTGCAGGTGCTTCACTGTTCACGAGTCCACGTGCAGCGAATGCACAGAGTATTCGCAGTCTTTATCTGGTCATCGGTGTGGGAGCGTTCCAGTCGGAGTAACCTTTTTCGCCGAGTAAGGCATGGGGGTGTTGGCCTGTGTCATGTATTTGTTCGCCAGCTTGTGAACCGGTTTATGTTTCTGCGTGATACACGTGATCCATTTCTTCGCACTTTAATGCAGATTACATTAGTAGATGCCGTGCCTATGTATATTGTTTCTTCTGTAAGTGTTAGATGTGGTGCCGTGAAAGGCTATATGAAAGAAGTGGTTGAGTCATTTCGTTTTCTTACTGTGAGATTTTCGGTAGAATATTTAGCCACTGTTTCGAGAAAAACCCTTACAAATAATTTGAGGGAGATGCTGTTCCCCGTACCACGTTATCGTGAAATGTTTAGTTCTGGTCCTGGGCAGGATGTGTTATCCCGTGTGAAAAAAATGGCAGTCCCAGCATCCGTGAAAACTTTCTTTTTCAAGTTACATACAGGAACGCTGCCAGTTAAAACATGGATGGAGGAGAAGGGGCTGTTTATTGGTTGGTCAAACATCTGTACGCTGTGTGCGAAAGCCGAAACAGTGGAACATGTTTTCGGGGAGTGCTGGGACGCCGTATTTTTTTGGGATGTTTTACAGAGAACGTTAAAGAAAGACCTGCCCATTTCAGCGCATGGCATTCGGTTCCTTCCGGTTGAGCGTGAAGATGAAGTCCCGTATGATTTGATCATGGCACTAGGTTTGCACGCCATTTGGAGGTCCAGAATGGCTGTGCGACATGCGGACCCCAATGCGCTCACTGTAAGCAAGTATTTTGCTCAAAATGTCAGGTTGTTGTATGAAGTGTACAAGTTACAGGACCCCGAACTTGAATGGCTTCCTGTTTTGGAAGAGCTATGTACTTTTGATGTTTATTTTAAGTCCTTCCGTCAGCCAAAGTTTGGCAGGCGGTTTTTAATGTATCCGTGACTTGTATTATGTGTGGGCAAAAGGTAATAAACAAAAAAAAAACCGCAGCGATGGCTCAGAGGTACAGCACTGGCCTCGTATGCGGGAGGTACTGGGTTCGAATCCTGGTGCCACCGGACACCCACCGGTTTGTTTAATGGGTACAGGCGTCCCTGGTCGAGTGCGGACCCTTGAAAGGGGAATCTACGTCTGGAAAGCTGCCTTTACCCTATCGAGGGGCCCCTGACCCTTGTCCATCTGGCGGGGCCCCCGGCCATCATGCCGCGTTGCGCCATTGCAGGGGTGACACAGTCTGGCGGCATGTCCTGCCACAGGCGGTTGCGAGTTGAGCGTCCATCGTGGCTGTGGAAGGCACCACGTGAATTCGTATTCCTTGATGGCACCGGGCACCTACCGGTAGAATAGGTACAAGCGACTCCCCGGCCTGGCGCTCGGCCCTTGTGTGGGACTACAACGCTTGGGAAGTTCACCCGGCTTTCACGGGAAATCGCCCCCATGGAAAGGGGCGGCTGGAAAAACGCAGGAATTTTTTTTTTGAAGGAATGAAGAAAGGGGGAGGTGTTGGCATGCTCATTAAACAAGGGACCGACTGGCAGAGAGGGCATGAAAGTTGTAAAGAGCATCTATGGGTTAGAGGCACCATAGAGGGGAAAAATACATGGTTAGAAGTGGTGTATCTGTGGACTGGAAGTAGTGCTAGAAAGGAAAATGAGCAAATGGTAAACTGTGTGAGAAGAGATATAAACGAGTTCAAAGATTCGGCGAAATAATGATAGCTGGGACCCGCCGCGGTGGCTCAGTGGCTAAGGCGTTGCGCTGCTGAGCACGAGGTCGCGGGTTCGATTCCCGGCCGCGGCGGCCGCTTTTCTGATGGAGGCGAAAAGCAAAAACGCCCGTGTGTACGAGATTTCGGCGCACGTTAAAGATCCCCAGGTGGTCAAAATTAATCCGGAGCCCTCCACTACGGCGCGCCTCATCGCCTGCGTTGCGTCGGCGCGTTAAACCCCCACAATCAATCATAATGATAGTTGGAGATATGAATGCCCATATAGAGAAGGTTTGGATGGATACACAGACCACAACGGTTCTCTAGTGATAGATCTATGTCAGGAAAACCGGCTTGTAATAGTAAACACGGAAAGCAAGTGTGACGGACAAATAACATGGGAGAGCGGTAACAGACAGTCCAGCATAGACTACAGTTTAGTATCCGAGACAGTATACGGAAGGCTGCGGGAAATGAGGATCGATGAAAATGGAACAGACAGCTTAGGAAGCGACCACAAGCGGTTTAGCTTGCACTTTGGAGGCGCAACCCGGATAAATGCAGAAATAGGTACAATAGGAGGAAATAATTTGAATAATGAGCAGTTAAAGATCATCGCTGATAGATTGGAAGATGAAATCAATAAATACCCAGGAAAAAATTGGGATTATGACGAAATGATTTCGTTCATAAAGGGTAAGATGAATGAAACAAAGGAACGAAACCGATGGAAAGGGAAGAGAAAGCCGAGAAGCTGGTGGAATAAGGAAATAAAAGAAGCTATTGACCAGCTAAGAGAGGCGTCAATAAGAGCAAAAAGAACTGGTACGGAACCGGAGGTAGTGAAGGAGAAATGGGATATCTACCGTGGGAAAAAACTACAAGTGCAGAAAATGGTGCAAGGAAAGAACAAGCAGAAAAGCGAGCAATGGATGGCAGAAATACGGAAGAAAGACAAAAGCGCATCTAAGTAGTTTTGGAACCATGTAAAATCACTAAGCTCAAAAAACGATAACCATCAAAAATTCCTGATTGATGAGGAGGGGGAACATTTAGAAAAAGAGCTCGTGTTGGCGCATATTCATCGAGTGATTAGTGAGAAATTCAGAACAATAGTGGTAGGAAAACCTGCACCGATAACATCAGCGCCACAGAAGACTGCGGAAAGGGAAATAAGTTTGAGCAACCTTGATTGGAAAAAAGCAGAGCAAAAGGTTTCCCCCGAGACAGCAGTGGGCCCGGACGGAAAACCAATGCAACTGATAAACCTACTTGGACCTTAAAGTAGGGAGTTGTTTATGAGGGCAATAGATAAGGTGATAGAAACCAAACAGATACCAGAAGACTGGTTAGAAAGTAGGATGAATTTAATATATAAAGGCAGGGGAGACAAAGCCAGTATTGATTCATACAGACACCCACAGTAACGTCGTCAGTGGTGTATAGATTCGTGATGCAGGCGATAAAATCAGAAATTCAAGGATGGATGGAAGAAAATGAAATACTTGGGGAACTGCAGAATGGATTTAGACAAGACAGGCGACTGGATGACAATCTGTTCGTGATAACGCAATGCAATGAAATTGCGAAAACACAGAATAGACCACTATGGATTACGTTCTTGGACATTAAAGGGGCATATGAAAACGTAAACAGAGAACGGCTGTCGAGAATGCTGAAACTCCAGGGATTAGATGACGAGTTAGTATAGTACTTTATAGCAATCTATAAAGACAATAGAGTGCACCTTACTTGGGAAGCACAGAAATGCGCCCAGCAGGTCAATATCCATCGGGGACTGAAACATGGATACCCTTTGAGCCCAATACTGTTCATGCTTTACATGGCAGGGTTAGAAAAGAAACTGGAAGAAAGTCAAGTAGGGTTTAGCCTAACCCATATGCTGCAACGCGAAGTGGTACAACAGCATATTCCGCGAATGTTATACGCAGACGACATTATTCTTTTAGCTGATAACCAAACCGATATGCAGCGGCTAATAAATATTAGCGGCCAGGAAGCGACTGACCTCGGGTTAAATTTCAGTGCAGAAAAATCAGGAATAATGGTTTTCAATGACGCTACCACCGACGTAGTGTCTATCCAGCAAGGCGAAGTACCTAGAGTGAGGGAATATAAAAATTTGGGAGTGTGGATAAACGAAGGGGATAACTACTTAAGTACGCACAAAGAGCAACATAAGGTTAAGGGAAAGCGAAACGCAGCTATAATGAAGCATAGAGCTCTGTTGGGGTATAACAAATATGAAGTAGTAAGAGGAATGTGGAAAGGAGTAATGGTTCCGGGTCTCACGTTTGCGAATGCTGTACTCTGCCTAAAATCAGACGTTCTATCAGGCCTTGAAGTAAACCAGAGAACGGTAGGACGTTTGACCTTAGGCGCGCATGGAAAAAAAACTAACGAAGCAGTTCAGGGAGATATGGGCTGGGCGTCGTTTGAAGTTAGAGAAGCTCAGAGGAAAATATGCTTTGAGATGAGGTTGAGGGCAATGGCTCAACGAAGGTGGGCAAATAAGGTTTTTAGGTACCTATACTTGAAAAGCGTGGAGACGCAGTGGTTTAGAAAGACTAGAAGGCTAACGATGAAATACGGAAAGAACAGTGGAGAATCCAAAACAGCCAAGGTAACCAAAAAAGAGGCAAGGCAGATTGAAACGAATAAATGGAGGGAAAAAATGGAAGCTAAAACGTCGTTAGAGATGTACAGGGCTGAGAAAATGAACATCAGAAAGGAAAATTTCTACGATAATTCCCAGGGCAGTGCTTTGCTTTTTGAAGCTGGAGCAGGTTGCTTGCGAACTAAGAGTTTTGTGGGGAAGTATTCACAAAATGATGGGGTATGTGTGGTCTGCGGAAAAGAAACAGAAACTATGCGGCACATAGTGTTAGAATGTGAGGGTATCCATCTAAATCTACATGAAGGGAATATTGGGCTTCCAGAAGCCTTAGGATTTAAGGGTATTAGAGATGAAGTTAACTTCAAGGCTGTCGAGGGGACGAAAAGAAGATTAGAATGCTGGTGGACGAAAAGCAGAGAGGGGAATATTGCCTAGGACAGTTACCACCTGTAACAGGGAAAAGAACGTATTTCGGGCCTAATAAGCTTTAGTGCCTGCCCTAAGCAACGCTAGTATTAAACCAAGAGTGTAAAACATGGCTATATCAGTCTTTTTTGATAAGATGACATGTCATCACCCCGCTTCAAAGGGGAAACCAATAGCAATCATCATCATCATCGAGTAGGAGAGGAAATATTTTTAGTCACATTTCTGAACTCCCCAGAATGCTGCCCAGGAGAGTGATTCCTTCTTCACTGGAGACCATATGCAGTCCGCGCCGCCTGTGCTCTGTCCACCAGCGGAAGCTGGGTAGGCAGTGAGGGGCTAGAGAGCATCATCTCCCATATCTTTTGTTGGGTAGCTGACGGAAAGAGAGGAAGGTGTTCAGGGCTAAAGTCGCACACTCCGATTATGTGGCAGAGTGTTCCTACTTCTGAGAAAAATTTACATTCAGTGTCGTAGCTATTGGAGCGCATTAAGTGAAGACGCGTCGGGTGTGGGAAGGAGCCGAATTGTATGAGCCTAAGGGTAGTTTGTTGTTCTCTGAAAAGGTCAGGGTAAGGTGAAGGTAGGGTCTGTTTCTGAATGCGATATTGCTGGGGGATATCCTTCAACGAGACAAGCAGGTGACTGTCCTCGTGCAGCTCCATAGCACGGGGGGTAAAAGCGCAGTCTTGCTGGTGGGCATATTCGTTGCTCTATGGAAGCGTGAGCGGCTGTCCAGATGAGCTGAATGGAACCGTTTGGGGAGTGGTCTTTTAGAACGCGCAGTGCAGGTCGGGACACCCGACCCGACTGCTAATTCTGGTACGCTTGTTGGGAATCGGCGACTACCTTCCAAACCCCTGGTTGAGTGAGAGCCAAGGCGATGGCTGCCTCTTCTGCTGCCGTCATATCTTGGGCCTGAAGTGAGGCACACGCAAGGAGGTTGGATCTGGAGGTTGCCACGATGATGGCGTACTGCTACCCTCGATGTTGGGGGGCGTCTGTGGAGATAACTGCATGATCCCAACCAAGGGTGTTGTTGAGCGGTTGAGCCCGTGCTTATCGGCGACGCTTTTCGTGTGAGCGGTTCATATTTCTGAGCAAAGGGAGCATATTTAGTTCTTGCCGCCAAGTGTCCAGGAGTACATCAGGCGGGCGCCATTTTTGTGCTGCCTAGCCAATCTGGTGAAGGATGCGGCGACCCACCGCAGTTCTGCTCATTCGGAGCTTCTAGTTAGACGGCCCTCTATCAGCTATTCCACTGTGTTGTGAAGCGCCCCGTGCTAAGCACTCTGTCTGTGGACGCACTCATGGGAAGACCGATGGCCTGAACCGCCTTTTTAATCATTATACAAAGCATCGTTATGTCCTCCTTGCCGAGAAGAAGACAGGCGGCTGACGTAAGTGATTATCGAGAGGACAATAGTTTGAATTAATCGAAAGGTATCGGATTCCTTGAGGCCTCGCTTCTTGGTTGCAACTCGCCGTACCATGTGTATGATTTGATTGACGCTGTGTTTGAGGCGCTGCAAGGATACGTCACTCTTGGTGTTGGCCTAGAGATGTAGGCCCAGGATCTTGAAGCTGGGCCTTGGAGTGATGACCTGGCCATCAAGGAGTATTTGAATGTGTTCCTTGATGTGTTGTTTGGCGTTAGGGCGGACGACAAGGAGCTGTGGTTTTTCACGTGAACACTGTAAGCCACAGGCTTTAGCACATTTGCGTATTAGAAGTTAGATGTCATGCGTTGGTGTGAGCTTCCTTTAATTTTTGTAACTCCTAGCACAGGCGAAGGTGTGCACAGTTCCGCTAGACGTGCCGCGGGCGGAGCGCAGAGTGGCGCCAGAGGTCGCGTGATGCTATCACGTGGCATTCAGCGAGAATGCAGGGGGTAAACCCGTAGACGTGCTTGGTGAGGCCACCCCCTGCATGTATTCCCTGTCTCAGCGTGGGCGCGTAGCTAATTCGGTAAGACAACGGACTCTCGCTTTGTTTCTATAGTAGTTCCAGGTTCGATTCCTGTCAGTGGCAGTAAATTCTTTTATTTGTTCGCGGGAGTTTTCTGATGACATCAACGGTCCCGAAAGAACCCTTGGGGGTAGAGGTAAAAAGCTTTGCTTTAAAAAGGAACAGAATAAAGAGGAGAGTATGTTTGCATTGGCACCAGGCCAGGCCTCTGCGCATGCCCAACGGGCATAGGCGTTGAGTAACAACGATAACAAACCCTCCTTTCTCTTGCTGCCTCGGGTTTTCTTTTGCCCCTCGGAGCCTTCAGAACCACTGCTTTTTCAGGGACCACACATCGGGTGGTATTTCACACACACGCCCGCACACATGCACACCCACGTATGTACACTCCAGCGCACACGCTCGGGCGCACACACACACGCACACGCACACACAGTGTTACGGAAAAACGACGCAATTGGGACCTGGGCCATGGCTGCCCTTAGCGGGGATGATAACTTTACTAACACGGTCTACACGATGATGGTGATTAAGAGGGGCATACCCACCGGGAGATTCAACAACCTCCCGCGCGTGCAACGTTCGTATCTGGCCTTAAACAAAAGCTGTCCCACACACCGAACCTTTTAGCTGTTCAACAGCTTCAGCAGCTGGCGCTGTCTCGAACACATTCCTGCGATGAAGTTTCTGGTAGCGCTGCTTCAGTGCGTTCGCCTCGGGACGATTCTCGCGCAATGAGTCGAGTCCCGCAGTCCATCCAAAATCTTGAACCGCACGTGGGCTCCTCGTAGCAGTATGCTCGGAGCGGCCGTTTTGCCATGTCTGGTACACCTCTGAGCTGCGGCACAAGTTAAACGTGCGTATCCGACACACGCCGTCGTCAAGTAAGGAGCGCTTTTCTTCTCTGGTGCGTTAAGAAACGGCAGGGTTTGCAATGGCGCTCTACGCTTCTGCTGCCTCGTATGGCAACCGGAACCAAACGGTGGTGAGGTAGGTGACCGGCTGCTCGACCTTCAGCTTATCTCGGAGCTTGCCCTGACCCTCATTGTGTTTGGCGTCACCTACATCTGTGGCGCCTCATCAGCTGGGAACAACGTAGGCTTCTTCTGTCGGTGCGCACAAACGCGTGGCTAGGGCCCTGTTGCTCCACAGGACGCTGAATTTCATCAGGTCGAAGCGGCTCGTCTTATTCCCTACTGCTACCCGCGAGAAATTGTTGTGGGGTTTCACAATTCGCCCGCAATCATAGTGTACTGTTTTTCTTTCGAGAAGGTCATTCCTTGGAAAGCTACTCTGAATTGCTGCCACCTCTTTTGCTTCCAGCGGTGCATCCGGCGTCTCGCAGCTTTCACAACAGCCAAGCGCCGCCAAGGTGAAGCGGTCGACAACCAAACTATGCTCCAAGCTCGCGTTTCCTGTCCTTCGGTTATGGACCTATTTTGGTGAAGCTGATGTCGGGAAAGTCCAAATGGTTCATGGTATCTGTAGTTCTTATGCAGCGAATTGGCCGGTATATTCAGATTCGTCTTGTCCCTGCTTCGGGTTTTTTGGCGGTTTCCGATGCTGGTGAACTTGCTTTTGGGGGAGGTGTCAGCTCAATATGCGTTATTGATGTTTCTTGACAAGGCTTCGGTGTTTCGTTACATTGACCCGAAATGGTCAGCAATAGCAGTTCAGACTTCTTAACCTCAGGAACGCAGAACGAACCAGACTCGTACCTGGGTGCAGCGTCCCGCTCTAAGTTGACGATTGGTGATAGCCGGAGTTTAGGAAGCTCCGGTAAGGCTTCCTCATTCATGAAGTCTGGAACGAAGATATACTCTAACGTGTACGGTGGTGGATCTATGCTTTCTTTCACGTTATTCATTTGACGTGTTGCGTCGTCTAATTGGACAGGAACAGCTGAGTCATCCTTCTCTGTGGCAGACGTAGCCTCGTGCTCTTCACGCTTGTCTTTCGCTGGGACGCGCGACGCAAACTCGCAGTTGGCTCCCACTTTGTCAATATCGGGAAAGTTCGGGTGGCTGTGGTCCGTCGCCTCGACACTGCACTGAAACCCGTTGCACCCACGTGGCTCACCGTGAAAAGTCGAAACCTGAAGCATCGGCAGGACAACTGGTGAAGTCGACGTGTGCGAGCTGACGTGTGAGGAGTCGTGTGGACGGCGTGAAGTTCCCTTTCCGGTAAACTTAATGCCGGCTGCCCGCACATCGTTCAAAGTCGATCGCAGCCTACAGAGTGCCCCGGATATCCTCTCCTGGTAGTGCAAAATGTTGTAGCAATCGTGTTCGAACTCGTCTCCTTCCAGCAGCTCACCTACCATATTGTTCAGCTTGTTGAGTTCAGCGTCCTTCTGTTCGAGCTCGTTGATAGCAGTGTTGCGGAATGGGCGTCCCCATTCCATTCCAATTCCATTCCGGGGAATTACAAGTTGCCTAAATTCCATTCCTTTCAATTCCTCGGAATGCCGGAACATCGCCCATTCCCACTCCGGGAATTGCCGGGCAGATCAATTCCATTCCTCTAATTCCTCAACGTTTTATCGGGTGATCATAAAGTTACCAATGAACCCACCATTACCCTGATGTTATTACACGTGTTAAAAACTGCTAAAATACGGAAAACACGTAACCAAGGTCGAGGGATAGTGGCTTTGTGGCATATCTCATTCAGTGCAATCACCCTACTAATTCCCACAGGGGCAGTTCTCCACGTAGTTATTATAGTATTTTCATGGTGAGCACGTCTTTACGAGTTGTGATGCTTTAATATTGTTTAAGTGTGAATGTGTAATGCTAACGTGACGACATATTTTATTTTTGTGCTGACAAAAGTATGGTTAAAGAAGACATTATAATTCTTAAGCAGTTAACACGGGTATGGAGTGGTCGTGAGCGTGGTTAGAACTATAATTTTGGTAACGAGGAACAGAACATCCGGATCTGGTGGTATCAGTTGAAAGAATTAACGCTCGAGCACCTTGTCCTGCCTTTGCACCAAATACGGATCACGGGCCGCACAGGTCGTCAGCACTCACGCATGTCAAGCGCGCCTTGAAAGCACGGATAGGTTCAGAACTTCTTGTGTTTGCGTGTGTGCAGGTATGCAATGTCGCCCTTGCCGAAAAGCTTAGTTACGTGCGATAGGTATCATCCACTGCGCACGAGCGAAAGTTCAGGCTGTGCTTAGAGTATGCGCGACCTTTGTATGGGTGTCTCGATGAGAACCAATGCGCAGGGAGAATTCTTTTTTCTCCCGTTAGTGTATACTGGGATAGTGCATTGGTTCGTATACTTATCTGCGTCTTGTTTTTTTTCTTTTAGAAATTGGGAGATTGTTCACACTTTAGCACCACGCAACCTTTGGCTCTAGCTAACTGAAGAAGGACTTAGAGAATGCGTTGCGGCCTAGGACTCGGCAAAACTGAGTCCAAGAACTGCGTAACTAATTGTATAACTGAGGCCAGTATTACTAATTTGAGGAGTTGCATGCAGTGGAGTAGCAATGAAGGTTCCCCATGTGTCCTCTAGTCTAGGTGATCAACCGAAAGAAAAGATGTAAAGAAAAATGATAACTATAATAATAGAAGGACACGTTTGGCAGCCGGTCAGTCTAGTTTTATGGAAATCCCTACGCCATAAAAAAGTGCGTAGGTGTCCTCGTTGATATATTGTAGGGTTTAACGCACCGACGCAACGCAGGCAATGAGGCGCGCCGTAGTGGAGGGCTCCGGATTAATTTTGACCACCTTAGGCCGAAATCTCGTACACACGGGCGTTTTTGCTTTTCGCCTCCATCAGGAAAGGGGCCGCCGCGGCCGAGAATTGAACCGCGATCTCGTGCTCAGCAGCGCTATTAGGTCTCCTCGTGAATTTTATATGCTGCAATAAAGGTCTCAAGCTGCCGTGAAAGGTCGAAAAAAGTTTATTTTGGTTTCATTCATCAAAATTACGTAACAAAATGGTGTGAGCCAAATGGGCGCTCCGCCGTTCAGTTCTGAAAACACGAAGTGTAAAGACGGCTGCTTCAACGACCAGTTCTAAAAACAAAAAAAAAGTGAACTAATACAGTTGCCTTTTGCCTGTGTGTTGCGCTTGACAAACGAGCTGCTTAAAATAAGTTTTTGAGAGCCGGTTTCGCTTCGCTATCTGTCCCTAAAAGAGATGCCGTGGAAAACAGGCGTTCCACGTCAGCTGACGTCACATTTATAGCGGAAACTGCCCTTGCGAGTCGCGAAAGCAAGGGACAGCGGCTGGTGTTCGCTTTCCGTTAGGTCGGAACCGTTTAGGAACAAAGCTTGCAGCTTGCAGGTGCAGGCGTGACCGCAGTTCCTATCACATGGGCTCTCCTGTTTCGGTTGGATTCTCGAACCAGTATTTTAGGCCTTCGTAGACGCTGCTTCGGGCAAAGGCGTCCGAGTGTCTAGACAGGAGGGTCAGTATTGCTAAACGTCCTGGGGGAGGAGGAGGAGCGCGAAGGGAGATGGGGCGTAAGTGATATGCGACATTTCGCAGTGAACACAAGCACCGCGCCAGCGTCCCGATGACGGCGAGGTGGGATACGATCATCGACGGTTCCGGACGCAAAAAACAAAAGTGAAGCGTGGGGAGACAGCTCGCAGCCGGGGCGAAGGCACCACCAAGGTAAAAAATCACAAGGCGAAGTTACTGGGAGAGATAGGGGGGATGGCACCGCGGTAGTTCCCCACGACGGATACCAACGGCTTAGAGCCGCGTTTATTAGGCGGAAAATCGCGACGAACTTCGTACCAGCGCTGTATTTAAGGACATAATTGTAGTAGAATCGCTGCTTATACCGTGCTTGTAATCAGTCAATCAAATTTAACAGTACTGAGGTACTGTTAAATTCAAGGCTCTGGCTCACTAATGTTTGAACTTGGGCTGGTGGGATCTTTTGCGTATTTTTGCATATTTTGACAAAAACAGCGCGTAGAAGGAAAAGTGCGCTTTATTTTGGAAAAAAAAAACATGTAATTCCATTAACATTCCATTCCGGGCAAAAGGCGCTTAATTCCATTCCCAATCCATTCCTTCAAGTATTGTCGCAATTCCATTCCCATTCCATTCCGGGGTAGCGAAAATGTGGAATGATTCCGGATTCATTCCAATTCCGGACTGGTAACTCCGTAACACTGGTTGATAGCCAACTCCAAGTCCAACGCAGATGGTGAGGGAGCTTGCCGTAGCGCGGTCGCTGCCTTAAGCAGCCTCGTAACTTCAGCGCGAAGAACCTTTCTCAACGAACGGAGGGCGTCCAGGTCGTCACCCGCTTGGTACTCGGGAGACGTACAGTTGCTCCCAAGCATGGTACCCTAGACGTGACGGGGCGTATGTGCGTCCTGTTGAAGGTTCCAGTCAGTCGCAGGTGGGCGGTCAGGGCCAGCCATGCCAACTTCCAGCTGAGGGCGGGGCTTATCAGCGGAACAACAGTCGAAATCGCGGGGTTCCAGGAACCTCAAGCCGGAGGGGGCGTAGGTAGTCTCCTTCGTCGTCACGTGCGGTAATCCTCACGGGTTTAACGGCACCAGAAAATGTTACGGAAGAACAACACAATCAGGACTTAAGCCATGGCTGCCCTTAGCGGGGATGATAACTTTACTAACACGGTCTACACGATGATGGTGATTAAGAGGGGCATACCCATGGGGAGATTCAACACACAGAGGAAGAGAGAGAGAGAGAGAGAGAGAAAGATTGAGCCTTGGCTATGTGGCTCACTGATGGCGATCGTCCCGTCCCAAGAACGCGCTGCAAGAAAGCCAACTTTACTCGATGGGTTTCACAAAACGACAATGACAACGACGACGACGACGAAGACGACGATGATGATGCTGATAATGATAAGCGAAGGCACATCAAGCGCCTTAAGAAAAAAAAAACGCTTGCCGTGGTCAGAATCGAACCTGAATCCCTCGCGTTATGATGCTGACATTTATCCGACTGCGCCGTTCTTTTTAACGTGTTAGCGTTATTAGGGTCATTTCTCGGTTTTTACGTGCCTGCTAGCCGTCCGCTATTAGCCATGCTCATCAAGCCTCCACGAAATGACATCATCGATGTGAACAGGAAAATACAACTGAGGCAGCCAGATACTAGGGCTCGCCCGAATCGGGAGTACAGAGCATCGGCTACTACATTGTGGAAAGGAGGACAATGATACTGCGGACGAAACGAAAGAAAGCGTCCGCGATTTCGCAAGGCGCAGCACATGCGCACTGATGTTGGTTCTACACACGATTTTTAGTCGCATGCTCGTCAGACAGGGTCGCCAGCCGTGCCCGTAACTTACGCCACCACCACAGCGCATCTTCAACCAATACTAATGCTCCCGCTAGCTAACATTGTGTCACCTACATAAAAAGGACGAAAAAGAATAATGCTTCACTCTCTAATACCGAGAAAAACCTAGATTAGAATCAAAAACGACATAAAACGTGGCCCGGCCTGGAAACAATATGAACCCAGTATATGGCTTCTAGTTAAAAGAATATTAAAATGATTGTTTTAATTTAGTGGGGCCATATCATCGCCTGAATCTCGGTCGAGCAAACGATTAATGACGCCACGAGGCCAATGCACAAAACCTAAAAATACGCCGGCATGTTTTCTCAGAAAACCGTCATGGAAGAAGCATTGACATGGCCCTACAGAGAAGCGGTGGATCCGTTTACACAATTGCCAAAATACAGACAATGTGCAAAAATTTCGCCCAAATTGTGAAATACCGATATGGAAATATGGAAACACAGTATACGCCGATGCCGGGACGTAATGAAAGAAAGAAGGCCGCAATCGTCGTAGGGGACTACCGTGGCAATCGCTTAACATCGTTACACACGCTCAAAAGTCCTTAGTCCCTTGGCTGGAGGCTTAGTACCTAAAAATGTTTGGGAAGGATTCTGGTATCCACAATGATTAAAATTCACATCACATCAATACCCGGAAAAAAGCAACTCCCAAGAGGTTCAAACCTGGGGAGATGCTCAAGAACGGGGTCTTTTTCTCTCTGCACTTCAACAAAGTTAGACAGGTTCTTTCGGTAGCACTTTCGCGTCTGAGTGACGTCCGCATCATTGTGGAGCCAGGCTATGCGCGAACTCCAAATTTATGGAGGCCAGTCAACGTCACCACATCCCAGGGTACATTTTGCTCACTTTCTACAGACAAAAACTTTACGCCACATGGGTGTACTGAAAGCTCTTTATGAATCGTTCTCTGGAGGACGACCTAAAAGAAAACCGCAACCCAGCAGTGCAGAAATACGTAATTGATGGTCTCCGGGTGTTTACAAATAGAGCACTCTAATGAGGACAAAATGCGGTTACTGACCAAGTCAAGGTGAAAACACAGAGGCGTTTCGGAACACGTCTCTGTGTTTTCACCTTGACTTGGTCAGTGACCGCATTTTGTCCTCATCATGATACCTAACCAGACGAACTTTCGTCGAACTCTTGACTACAGAGCACTCTAATCCCGATGGCGCAAAGAGCCCCCTTTCATTCATCCATATACGAACAGACAGTGTTCCTGCGCGTAAAATAAAAAATAATAACTTCATTTACAGTGGTACTTTCCTACGCTTCTCTCGCTCGAGGACATTTTGGCTTCGGCAAGCCGAATATAAAGATCCATACAGAGGTACTGGAAAGATAACATCGCACACATCTATATATATAATTTGCTTCCTTGTTAGAGTAGTCAGATATATCTATAAAAATCTCAGAGTTAAAAACTTGGGGACAATAAAATCTGCTTAATTAAAGTATCCGTAAATTCCACCTGGCATGTTTCTAGATGATACTGCCAGTTTCGGGACCGCCCGCGTTAGTCGTACCTGAAGCACAGTAGGCAGAAAAGGATCACCTTAATCACGGTTTACGAGCTCAATCATGTAGAAGTAGGCAAGCCCGAGAGCACCATCACGATTTCCCCTGGAGAGAGAGAGAGAGAAATAACTTTTATTTGCACCCGTCACAAATGACGAGGGACAGGGCAGTAGCCTAGCCCCCCGTTCATCACCCTAACCGTCGGACGGAATCCCTTGAGATTCAGCGGCGGTCAGGGCGAGACCGATGATTTTTCGTTGCTCTTCTGCTTATGCTTTGTGGTTTACTAATAAGGTCTCACAGGATTCCACACTTCTGGTCGGGTCGTTATACGGAGGGCATTTCCAGACCACGTGAACTAGGTCTGCTATGCTATTGCACTCAGTGCATCTAGCATTAAAGACTTCCGGATGCCATTTGCTGTACAGTTGAGGGTTCGGAAAGACCCCGGTTTGCAATTTCCTCCACATAACTTCCTTTTTTTTTGCTGAGCTGTTTATCCACCACTCGATAGGTCTTGTGACCGAGCTTATAATGAGAAATTATTTCCTGAAATGTCCTGAGTTCGTCACCCGAAGGACGGGGTTCCTCGCGTGGAGTGGGTGAGTAAGCTGCGATCGACCTGGAAGTGAGACCTCGGGCGGTCGCATGCGCCTTCCCGTTCCCCCACAGGCCCTGGTGGGCCGGGCACCATATCAGTGATATTTGCTCTGCTGGTACTTGACCTTCTCTGAGAGTTCTGACGGATGCAGCAAAGACACTGCCCATATCATATTTCATAAGGACTGCCTTAGAGTCACTAACAACCACCCTTTTACCAGTTTGTGCTATTGCTAGAGAAATATCAACTTCTGCTTCATTTGCAATTGTGGTTTTGACGGTACAGCACGAGACCGGGTCTCCACCCTCACGAACCACTACCGCTGTGTGTGTGGTCTTGTTAGTATGGTATTCAGCAGCGTCCGTGTAGAGCGCATCAGACTTCCCTCCAAATTTGGCATGCAAGGTCATAGCCCTATTTTTCCGTCTGTCTTCGTGAAATATCGGGTGCATGTTTTCAGGCAGCGGTATACTCATGAATCTATTCAAAGTTCGTCTAGGTACGATGTCAGTCGGCTTGGTGCACTGAGAGGGTTCGAATCCCAGGCGCTTCGTGCTGTTCCTTTCAGTTTTACTCAAAAGTCTTTGATGCTGCGACACCATGGCGGCTTCTATGAGTTCATACGGAGTGTTGGATAGACCTTGTCTTAGAAGCTTTACCGTCGGGTTGTTCGGAGGAAGACGTAATGCGGTTTTGATTCCTTTACTCAGTATGATTGAAATTTTACCTTTCTCTGCTTTACCAAGTTTCAGGTAAAGGACAAAGAATAGCACACGACTTATGACGAAAGCCTGAACCAATCTTAAGATATTGGCTTCCTTCAACGCCGCATGCTTGTTAGAAATGCGCTTAAGTAACGGGCACGTCTGGCTGGTACTCGCTTCAGGTCTCCTAATAGTTAAGCGTTTTCCATTTGTTTGTATGCGCAGCCCTAGGACTCTAATACTGTCTACTGCCGGAATGGCATTGCCATTCACTCGTAAAGCAATGTCGTAGCTCTTCCAAGGGGGACTTTTCCTTTTCCTTTTTGGAGATGGTAGTAAAAGAGCCTCTGATTTTTCTGCCGAGCATTTTAGCCCGATCGACTGACAATATTTCTCTATTGTATCCATGGCCTTCTGATGTGCACTTTCAATTTGTCCTTCGCTACCCCTGCTCACCCACAGCGTCAATTCAGGTTTGCTATTGCGTCCAGAAGCCCTGGAAGCCCGATAATCGCTACGTTAAACAAGGTCGGAGAGAGGACGGACCCTTGTGGTGTCTCTCTATTCCCCAATTTAATATTCTCGAGTGACTGTCCTCCCAAGCTGATGGTTGCAGTCTCATTCGAGAGAAAATCTCTTACGTAGTTATGCGCCTTCAAGCGTACGTTTAGCGCACTAAGGTTCTCGAGTATTGCTGCGCGTTTTACCTTATCAAACGCTTTGAACACGTCGAGGCCGACAATTACCCTAGTATCAACAGTCTTTTTGTCGATAACCTGCTCTTTCAGCTGTAGCATGACTGTAGCGAAAGAAGACCAGCGTCTGGCTTCCGAAGTGGTGATGGTGTCGATTAGCGAGGTCGTCCGCGCACCTCCGATCCTCTTCTTCCTCCTCTTCAACTCCCCCTACTATCACCCCCTGCCTGCGCATCTTTATTTCTTAACATACTCCCGCCGCCGCCAAGTTGGTCAGGAGCTAGCTGGCAGCGGCACGGTCAGTGGCGAAGTCCGGGCCCCACTACGACCAGTTTTCGACTTCCATAGCGGCGCATCATTTGACAGCAGCAATGCTTGCAGGCTGGATCGGGGATCCAGTGGAGCATTTGGCTGGGCATCTCGGTGCCGTCGATTTCTGTAAACAGCTTTGTCAAGGCGGCCACCGGGATCGAATGGGAGCATCTGCTGCGGTCCGTCAAATTTGCGGAGATCCTGCGGTGAGAGTAGTGGCATTGTCGTTGCGCCCACGTCTGATAGGCTTTCCGTGAAGTAATCGATGTGTTCCAGAAGAACACGCGGTTTCTCTGCGAACCACGAGTCTTCGCTCTCTTCGGACCTATAAACACTGTAGAAAGGCGCGTCCAGCATCGACTTGCTCTTGTTGAAGAATGGGTAGTAACCATCGAAGCTTTTGTTGAGGATGCCTCCCCACCGGGCCTGAACTAGGGTGGCCGAAGCTCGCTTCCGGCGTCGAAGCTCGCTCACAGAGCGTCGGAGAAGCAGGCGCTTCGTTATTCCCTGAAGGGAGTTCACCTTCTGCACGAATCGTGTTTTCGTTGCTGGACCCAATCAAAATATCTTCGACCCAAAACCGGGTTTCTGAACTGCTTGCGAAACGAGAGATGCGTCGCCGACGTAATGGTCGCAACAGGGAAACTCGGAGGTCTCCGAAACAAGAGTCGCATCATCGAATCTAGGGCCGTGGCAGAACGGGTCCGACGTCTCCGTGGCGATAGTCAAGTCGTGAATGCGAGGGTTGCGGAAGGGCTGAAATGACGCCTCTGACGTGAGAGCCGCGTCAGTAACACCAGCGCTGCGGCAAGGCCGGTCAGACGTCTCGGAAACGATGGTTGTGTCAGCGACGGCGAGGTCTCGGCAGGCTCCCTCAGATTTCTCCAACTCGGAAATATCGGCCACACCAGGGTTGGGCGGTCGCTGGAGCCACTCTCGCGGGCTGGGGCCATCGGGGTCTTGCTTGGCGTTCTGAAAGGCTGCAGCGCCTCCGTTGTCGTTGTCCTGTTCTTCTACCGCCGCACCAGTTATGTCCCGGACGGGCAGCACGTCACCCAGGACCACTGTCCGCCAGGCCTCCTCGGGAAGCGAGCGAATATTCTAAGTTGCGATGCGGGTGGTAAACAGGGCCGCCTGAGGTTGAAGAACGGGGCTTGCGGAAGAGTCTTGGCTCGCGGAGAAGCGTACGCGCGTTCGCAGGGCGCAGATACGCTCGTCGTAATCCATCGCTTCCAAAACGTCGGTATCAAATTCTTCATCCTTAAGGTTCTCCTGAACTTGAGCGTCGAGTTTGTGCAGGCTCACCTGGTCATGCAAGATAAGGTCCAGGACATTCTGTCTATCAAGGGCCGTTGCTGCATGGCTCCGCAGCAAGGCGTCGAGGAGTGTCATGGTCCCGGACACGGTCGCTCGCAGGACATCTTGGCGAATACGAAGAGCGTCCATGGCACCAGTCGATGAAGCAAGACGCTGGCGTTGCGAATACCAAGGGGACAAGGGCGGGCTTGGGCACGAGCCGAAAGGTGCGGCGGCCGAGGGCAAGGCTTCCAGGATGAAGCAGTACGAAGGTATCCAGGCCCCACGTGCCTCGGAGCCGCTGCGCCGTCGAACGTAGATCTGATTGCGCACCAGTTCCCGGGTTTCACGGCACCAGAAAATGTGTAGCGAAAGACCAGCGTCTGGCTTCCGACGCGGTGATGGTGTCGATTAGCGAGGCCGTCCGCGCACCACCGATCCTCCTCTTCTTCCTCTTCTACTCCCCCTACTGTCGCCCCCTGCCTGCGCATCTTTATTTATTAACAATGACATCGCATACCAACAGGTGTGGCTTGAAGCCTATTATTATCAGAATACAGGTTTCGACCTTCAATGAATCTATTCAGTCGAGTTTGGATTACGTGCTCCATCAGTTTTCCAACACAAGATGTAATGAAAATTGGTCGGAGGTGCTCAAAGCTTAGCTTCTTCCCTGGCTTCGGAATCAAGACCAGGTTTACAGCTTTCCACTCTTGCGATATCTCTCCCTTGCCCAAGCATTTTGGCATATAGTCAAAAAAATTTGTTCAACTGCACCTTTCCCCGTTAGATAGTCATAAGGAAAAATACCGCAAATACTCTGAAATTTCTGTACGTTGTATCTAGAACAGTGTTGTACACGTTCCTCTGAAATAGGAACGAAAGCTCGTTCCTCGTTCCTTCCCAATTTTGAAACGAGTTCCCGTTACAAGTTCCTTTATTAATAAAGGAACGCGTTCCCGTTACAATTCGAACATTGTAACGTGTCGTTACATTAAAGTTGCATTTGATTTTTTAAATTAGAATGTGGCACCGCATAATCCTGAGACGAAATGAAGTGAGAAATTTAACACTCACAGCGAACTACATATATGACACAAATTGAACACCCCCGGCCGCAGATTATGTGGAAAAACGCTTCTATACATTTTTTTTTCGGGAGCACCGGTATATTCCACAAATTTTTAGCTGCACGTGTGGTGCTCTTGTATTACAAGTGCGACACATATGGTGCTTTCCACTTGGGTCTTCAAATTCGCAGTCAGATGTGCAACTAGCAAGTTACTCACATGCAGGAAAATAAATGTCTTGCACAAAAAACCGCATAGAAAGGAACAATACATAGCCGTTTAATGAATGCTGATTCAGTATTACAGTATGAGTGAAAAAAGAATGTCCAGAATACGCAATCGCAACTTAGTAGAGTCCTGTGTTTGAACTCAGCAAGAGTTTCGTCTGTCCAACGTTGGTGTCGGACAGACGAGCCCGTCTTTTTTTGTCAACACTTCGTTGTTAATGTTGAAGAGCCGTTCCACCAAGGCTCTTGAGGGTTCTACAGTGTTGTACTTGAGGATAAGTTGGTTCAGTCTCTCAGGCTCGTTGCCGTTCTTTGGTTGCCATTCGTTGCCGTTCTTTCCTTGTCCGTGTCGTCGCTCAAGCTCTCGTTTTGGCCCGTTGTTTCGATAATGCTAAAATTGCTACCTCTCCTGTACAAGGAGGCTCGAAAGCGTTCCGTTCGTCCCGAGTCCGTTCGCTCGTGGTTGCGTCCTCTTGTGGGAAATCGGGTTTGTTGTGTGAGTCTCGAACGGAGCAGCGGGTGCCGAGGATCTTGTACGCTCCATCTCGGACGTGCCGCATGCGCTGGCCGTGTCGTTGCTCTTTGATGGACCTACCTGCACAAGTGTAATGACGTTCGTCCGCTGGACTCAGGTTGGAGAAGCGGGTGCCGCAGAGCTGGTACGTTCCGATAGGGTTGAACCGCGTGCGCTGGTTGTTTTGTGTCTTGTGGCAAAGTTGATTTTTGCGGTTATGACATTCGCTGGACTAGTCCAGATAGCAGCAGCGGGAGCGGAGGATGTCGCAAATAGCGGTTTCCTGCGTGTGTGCTGGCCAGTGTCGTAGGCGTTACCGAAAAAAGTAACTAAATACGTTACTCGTTACTTGCAAATAAAAGTAACGCGTTACCGTTACCGTTACTGATAAAAAGTAACGCACGTTACTGTTGCGTTACTTTTCATTCACGAACTAAAACATTTGCTGTTTCCTGTTTCGACGTTTGATATGTGAGTAAGCGCCATAGCTAAAATATGTCCATGCGGAAACTTAACTACCCTGTCTTTTTTAGGGTTTCACCCGAATAGTTACAAGAAAAAATGCGGAAGTATATATGAAGCTGATTTATAACATGTTGGCACGGAACTTAACAGGCAGGCACGCCCCCCAAAAGTCTCGCTCTCAGAAAACTCCTGCCGAAAATTTTCTCGTCCTGCAGTCCCTCTCCCACCCACCCGTACCTGGTTCCTATCAGATGAATGTCACAGTAGCAGGGGCACATTCCCGTGACTAATCTGCAGTGGTCCAAGCAACCTTTTTCTTTACTTTTTTCCAACTTCGTTCCCCTGTTTGCAGCGTAGTCAACCTTAATTGTCTTCCCCTTCGCTCTGCTTCCGGCCGTATTGTTGTTTTTTTTTTTTGCCGGGGGAAAGTTTTCCCCGTCAAATCTCGCCCGTGCCCTCCACGGCGGCATTGATCTGCGCATCACGTGGGTCCGGAGCGCTTAAAAAAAATTAAAATTTATTTTTTCCAAGTTCTACGAAATAAAGTAACGTAACGTAATTTCGTAACACGTTACTCAAAATAAGTTACGTAAGTACGTTACCCGTTACTTCTTTGGAAAAGTAACGAGTACGTTACTACGATACCAAAATACGTAACACGTTACCGGTAACGCCGTTACTTGTAACGCGTTACCGCCAACCTGGTGCTGGCTTGGTCGCGTTCCGTGCGCTGTGCGTCTCGTTTTTCCTGGGAAACTCCCCTAACATTGGTGAGCGGTCATTCGCCACGTATGGTGCGTTTCGTGCGCCGTGCGCCTCACTCGCCGTGACCACATCCACCAACACGGAAACGATGTCGTTGGCTGCGTGGACCGGGGCCTGGACAGCACGTTCCGAAAATGTACGTACTGGCTCCGTTGCGTTCCGCGCTCTTAGCGTTTCGTTCGTGTACGTCTGGACCGGAAGATTGGGTGCTAGGCACATGGTGCTTCTTGCTCATGCGCACTGCGTACGTTGCGCGCATCGTTGCTCGTTGCTGGAATGACCTGCGTGCCGGCGATGTAGCTCCTCGATTGGCCCGGTGTCAGAGCAGCGTGTGTTTCTAATCTCGCCAGAAATGCACTGAGCTTCGCTTTGGTTTTGGTAATCGTGGCGATTACCTGGGAGAGGTCCTGTGAGCAGGCAATCACAGTTTTGCACGCGTTGTCTCGTTCGTGCGCGTGCCGTCGTACATGCTGCCTGTGTCCGGAACTCGTGCAGTCCAGGCACCTTGGGAAACGTGTGGGCGCCTGTCTCCAGTTGTCTCAGAAAACTTTCTCGTTCTTCACGCAGCCACCTCATCACAAACAGCGCCGCTTGCAAGTTCCTCTGGCGTTTGTCGGCGTAGGCAGCGTAAAGTTCCGGTGGCACATTCATTCGTTTGCAGAGCTGGCGACATAGCTAAATGTCCACTGGAATACGCGAGACGATGGCGTCCTTACAGACAGAGCAGGGCAGCCCCCATAATCATTGCGCTCACGAACTGCTGTTCCTTCGTTGAACATAGCACCTAGCGTTCCGTTGAAGTCAGCAGTGGGCTGACCACCGCTGGCGTGGAGTCCGTCGGTCCCCACGTCTGTGTGCCGCACTCTCACAGTGGTGGTGCGATTTGTCCGCATCGCTCGTCGCTGCCCGTTCGTCTTGCCGTGGCCTCAAATCGTGACCTTGTCGACTGCGCCATGTTAGCTAAGTCGTGGCTCAAATGAAAGGCTAAACAGAAAAATTTTAAAATGTCTAACTAATTAGGAATACTCAGGTTACATACACATCAGGACAGAGAAGCACGGGAAGAAGACGTTTTACATGGTACACTGGCGTAGGGCGACGCACTGGGCGAAGGCGCATACACGGATGAGAGCGAAGCGGAGCGTAAGCACTAGCGTTGGGTGTGGCGTCTCCTTGTGTTCTCAGGAATAAAGCACCGGAGTCTGGGGCGCCTCGTGCTCTCGTTGTGCTCGGGGCATCTCGGCACTGCGCGGCTGTAAATTGCGTTTTTGTGCGTGTCTTCCGGAGGCAGCTTTTCTCATCCGTTTTCGTTTCTCGGTGCGCTGAAATTGTCCGAATCATTGGAGCCTGACAGTACTCACTTTACTCACTCTGTACTCACCTGTATTTTCTTGTAGATAAGCTGCACTAACATTTCATGGTATTCAACAATGTTTCTTCTAGTTTGGTCAATTATGCAAGGTGGCAAATATCATCATTAGACAGATATCATCGTTATAATCGTTAAACATCATTGTTACAAATAACATCGTTACCGTTTGGTGCAGTGCAAATAAACTCCACCAATGAGACAAAGGTAGCCTTGAACAGGGGACCAAAGTTGCAAAATATTTTAGCGCTCTCGAGGCACATTGTGTCTCTCAATTTTCGGCAGCATGTGTTCCTTTCTGCGGTTGTCATTGTTTGCTTTTGATTTCAATATCGTGTAGAAAATTCCTTTCTTAGTTAGAATAAGTTTTTATAGGTCTTGCGAGGCCAAACCAAGCCTAGATGCACGCTGTAGGGAATAAATATCGCAGGACCCGGTGTTCCATCGAGCCGTATCGTCTGCATCCAACCAATAGCCTCAGTTACGGTTAACGCAACGTTACATCATGCGAAGTGGTACAGCTGACGCAATGTTGCATCATGCAATGTTACGTCATCCTCGGTAGCTCTTCGCAACACCTGCTAGGCAAGTAGTCCTTCCGAGAGACTGATTGCTAAGCACTCTTTTTGTGACTTCAAAATTACTCCTCTGATACCCTGTAGAACATGACTACTGCCATTCAATGGCTTTATTGAAGGCGAAAATCGATAAGGGATCATTGTACGATTAACGTGATCTTGTGTTCTATTTGGTGTTGTTCTTTTGCGCTGGAGGGGGATAAGGAACAAATTTCCGGAGGAGGAGTTGTAACAAAAATAAGGAAATAGCGCCCGCCACAGTATAAAAGGCCCAAAATTCGATGTATGCACAGTATGCACATACGGACCATGGAGGTCGGTGAAAAACTGTTGCTTGGACGATTGTTTGTAAGCCCAGCTATGGCTGCTTGCAACACGCACTCAGCGGACGACCTAGTGATAACGCAAGGTTTTAGTATGCCTGAGAGTTTGAAGGACCGCTATGATTGCATCGGCTCTAGCAAGGATTTTTGCAACATGACCTATCGCTGCAAATACTGCAAGAAAAACGTACGGGGCAGGAAGCTCCCATGCATACAGCGGGGCGGGATATAAGTTGCAATAATAAATTATTTTTATGAGACAGAGAGAGACAGACAGAGAGACAGACCAACATTGCCGCGCTTGAGTAGCCAAAGTAAGACTATCTCCTTTAAAATTAGGTACAAAGAGACGCTTCCGCCACTGTTCCGCATGCTGCGAACATTGCGCAGCCGTATCCCTCGCCACCGTCGCCAGCCCGCAAAATAAAAGATAAACACAAAAACGAAAACCGGCTACCCAAGAGGGAGGTCCCAAGAGGGAGGTCCCAGGGAGGGAGAAGCCCAAGAGAGAGGTCCCGCCGCGAGAAAGGGCCAGGACAGGGGGTCTACGCGTCGTTATGTTTATTTCCGTAAAGAGCCCAGGCAAAACCTCATGCGTCTGACTTTAACCACTCATTTTTGTATTCGTGTGCGTGTTGTGCCAGCGCGCCCGACAGAAATTCGTAGCACCCGGCCACGTGCCGACGGCGGAGTTAATTCGCGCCTAGGTCACACCACCCGCGTCAGACTTTCCGCAACTTGGCGGGAAAGGCGCCACCGAATCTGCACTCCCTTTCCCATCGCGACGGCGGGACCAAGTCATGCCTGGAAAAAACGACCCCTGGCAGACACGCAGCGAGTAGCACCAGGAGACGGCGCCGCTGAGTCGCCTTCCCTTCCCCTGTCGTGGCGGCTCGGCTGACGCAATCGCTTCTCCTCCATTCGCCGGATTCAAACTGCGGCCAGTGATAGTCCCAATTGAAGGGATTCGAACTGTATGCGGGTGCAACGGAACCCCGGGGGTATAAACATCAGCCCGGAAGCAGAGGTGTTGCGGCGGTATCTCATTGGAGGCACTGACTTGAGAGGTGCTATAGCCCTTTTCCGAGCCATCTAACGCTCTTGCTACATTTGCATATATTGTATATAACTAAAGCTTCAAATCGCCGTCGGCTCGACTACTTCGTCGCTCTGGTCTGGGCCTCGTCTATAGCAGTGGCGACTGAGCTTGAATGGCCCAGTCTCAACAGTGTGTGCGTGTGCGTGTTCGTGTGATGTGCGTGTGTGTGTGTGTGCGTGCGTGCGCGTGCGTGTGTGTGTGTGTGTGTGTTTGTTTGTTTGTTTGTTTGTTTGTTTGTTTGTTTGTTTGTTTGTTTGTTTGTTTGTTTGTTTGTTTGTTTGTTTGTTTGTTTGTTTGTTTGTTTGTTTGTTTGTTTGTTTGTTTGTTTGTTTGTTTGTTTGTTTGTTTGTTTGTTTGTTTGTTTGTTTGTTTGTTTGTTTGTTTGTTTGTTTGTTTGTTTGTTTGTTTGTTTGTTTGTTTGTTTGTTTGCTTGTTTGTTTGTTTGTTTTGGGGGTGCGGGCGTGGAGCAGGTACCGCTCGCAGTCGAGGGCCGCAGTGCACCCAGTTCCTGCCGGTGCTTGGCAGCCGTTAGAGCACTGTCCAACTGCTCTCCCGTGCTTTGTAAACTCGAAAATAAGTTTGCAGACGCGTTTTTTGGAGGTGTGATATCTTGCACTGACGTCGCTTTATTGCCGTGTTGGTGCGTTGGTTGCACAGTGAAAATCTGCAACCCTTGTCTCGAGCAGCGCTGACGAAACTGACAGCTATCGATCAAAAAGTGCGGTGGCACCGTTATGGGCAAGCAACATGGTTTACGAGACGTTGCAAGACCGGAGCCAACGTATTGCGTTGCCGTTCATCATATAAAAACGGCCCCTTCACGAGAGCTTTCACAGTGCGAGCTTAAACTCGGCAGTAGTTGCTAGTGAGGGATGGTCGCCCCCCCAGTAAATTGCAGATGAAGGTAGGGGAACAACAACCATCGAAATTCCCCATCGTCGTCAGCTTCCTCTTTACACGGTGGCATAAACGAGAAGCGGAACATCTTGTTGCCATTCCAAAGCAATATCATTCGAAAGCAAAACGCTCCTCCATCTCACGGGGTTCAGTTCGCTGGAGCTGGTTACGGTTGCGTCAGCCAACGCGGTAGCAGGCATGTTAGTGCCCATTTCAACTCATCGGAGCAGCAGGTGGAGCAGCAGTCAGAGCAGTAGCAGCGAGAGCGACTGACGGAGCAACTGAGGAGCGCGGCGCAGATACCGCGGTTATATCGCCGCCCCGCGAGATAGAGTGATGCGAGCATGCGCGCTAACGCATACCTGGCATGGCGAGAAGAACGCGCCAACTCATCTGGCAGGCGAGTGGAAAGAAGGAGGGTTGCGGACGCATGCACGCCGGATGGAAGGACAGGCCGAGTGTAAGAGATGCCTTGCATCTAATATGCGAGGCGAAACAAGGCGTCGCACGCATTCAACTGGGCATTATATGTCCGATTAACAGCTTAAAAACGTGCTTCGGTGTACTCGGATATTTCATTTCCAATGCAGGGGCAAATTACACCGCTGCGCCTGCACGGTGGTGCCATATGCTCACTTGTAAATGGACTGCACGAGACCATAGCCCTACCGAACCTGAGAAGTTTCAAAACGAGAGCCTAATAAAGCCATATGGGCGTACGTACATCAGCCAAATTATCGCTTGAATGCGCACAGCGGCATGGTGCGGACAATTTGGGTGACACAAACCATGCAGGCGATTTGATGCAAATCACGTAAATTAACTGCCAGGGTTGAAATGAGCGGTACGGCTCACGAAAGGACTACACAGCGGGACATGCGTCTACAGAAACTGCTGAAGACCGGAAAAGAGTGACTTCGGTGCTCGTAGTGCATGCATTGTTAGCAGCCCCCTCCCTCCCTCCCCCCCCCTTCGTCCCGCGTCCCCTTAAAGGAGCCATGAAGAGAAAACAAAAGTTTGTTTTATTCGAAAGATTAGGTGTTTCATAGTACCCCAAGCGCTTTCCCGGAAGCAAATGATGCTTTATTCACTGATAAATAAGGCAATTTAAGCCAAAATTTTAAATCTCCCGCTAAAATTGAACATTCCGTGACGTGTACAATGGCGTCATAGAGCCGGTCCATGAAACAGATACTTAGTATGTCGACTCCATATAGCACCCACACGCGGGAGTCGATCGAGACGGCGGCCATTTTAAAAATACTAGTAAAACCTAGTGCACCCGCAGCCCTAGTCATGGAATCGCCTGATCCGGAGAACAAAACTCTCGCCGAGGAGCTCGGGCTTGCATTTAACAACGTCACACCACAAAAACGCTCAATGCTTCTAAGTGCACGAGCGGCAAGGGTTGTGGGATACGCGGTGGACGGGAAAGCGACCATTCTGCGATAGCCACAACAGACGAACGCCCAGCCGTCGGCACCGCTGCCTCGTCAGCCCCGTCGCGACGGACGAATATAGACTGGTACGTATGTGCCGTATTTTGATTACGGTTAATAATAGTTCAATTTCAGTAGCAGTATCACTTATGCCAGTTGGCCGGTGTCGTGTATGGAAAGCCGTTCGCGCGAGCTCTCTGCTTCGACCAGAAAGATACGAGCGTCAATGCGCGGTGTTTACGGCATTTTTTTCCCCAAGGTCAGAGCGATTTGACGAAGTCGGCAACGAGCGCCAGCATGTTCCAGGAGTGAGCTAACGTAAGGGTCCCTGCCGTAACTGAACAAACTGAAGTTTTCAGTGGTTGTAAACTGGAAACGAGCTCGTAACGACAGCAGCAAACCAACACCATTCGAAACTTACGCGACGACTGGCACTATCTCGTCGCTTCTTGCTGTTCCTTACTCCCCTCGTTTCTATTTTTACCTTTGCTGGTTGGCGATATGACGGCCAACCTCCTGTGAAGGGATTACGATACGAAGCAAGGTCGCGGCTGTGCGTGCTGGAACGGTTCGTTGGCCCCGAAGAGCCTCGAACCCGAAAATTCGTCTGCGCGACGGCGAGATGTCGAGCTCGGCCGGCGCGCTAGTTTCGTACGCATTGGCGCACACGCTTGCGAGTTCGTTCGGACCTTCAACCGTTTACTCCACCGTTCTTTGTCATAAAAAGAATGTGCAGTATGTTTCACGGGCATTTAGCTCGCTATGCAAGCTGTAAGCCCTGCCTAACATGCGTTTGCTTTTGCCGGCCTCCGCCAATCGCAGAGCTTAGCCCATGTGACGGCATAGGTTCTGTTGCGGGAAATGAGCTGGTGGGTCGCATGACCATTCCCGTTTTTCCTAATTATGTAGCTTATTTGAGCGAAGTTTGCGTTATAAGTGGTGTCGTTATGGTTCTAACGAGGCAATCTTTCGAATGAACCAAACTTGTGTTTTCTCTTCATGGCTCCTTTAAGCAACTTGAACGGAGCAAGCGGAACGAAGATGCTACACGTTCCAAGGCCGCGTATTTGTAAACAAAAATAACTGCGCCAATCAACACGTGCCGTAGAAAAGAGTAACTGCGGCTGCACTTCCCGCCGGGACCTTACCCCCTCGTTTTTCCCTTTTCACCACGACCCATTAGCGAGCGACCACCGTAAAACGCTAACAGCGCCAAACAGGGATAGGGAAAGGAAAGTGGCGCAGTTCTCGTTGTCTGATTTTACTATCCTTGAGAGTTAAGCTGCACAGCGGCACCGCTAAATGTTTGCGACTCGTACACGTACTTCCAGTCTCGAGTTCGTGATAGAATGTCTTTGCACTACTGTACTCACTGTACTGGACTGTACTGGAAAATACAGTATTCATGAGCATTGTACTCATGAGTGCGGTACTCATGAGGACTATGTACTCACGAGTACTGTATACTCACGAGTAGTACTCATGAGTACTGTGTACTCATGAGTACTACTTACGAGTACTGTACTTACTAATGAGTAATGTGTACTCAAGAATACTATGTACTCTTGAGTACTCATACTTATGAGTCTTCATACTCATGAGTGCCCATACTCATGAATACTGTACTCATGAGTACTCCTGAGTACTGTACACACGAAACTCTTTTACACCCTTTTAGCCAAAAAGGGAGTAGCATATAAGTGGAAAAAGGGTGTTGGGAGGCCTTTACACCCTTTCTTGTGAAAAAAGGGTGTTGATCAACTACAACACCCTTGGTTTTTCTTAGGGTGTTGAACGGGTGTGGAAAAGGTGTTCAGCTGTTCATTGAATAAGGCCATGTTTGGATGCATAATGGCATTGTAAAGAAGAACACACCCCCTCATAAACTCCTCTACTCGCAAGAAATTTTCAAACGCAAAAAAAATATTTGCTCGTATGCAATCATCGCTCGTTTCCACATGCGGTGCACCTCATGCCCCAAGTTTATAGCTTTGGCACGTGAAACGCCAGTTTGAAAGTTCAAAATAAAAATACTATAGTCGTGTGGCGAAAAGGGTGTTTACCGACTGCAACACGCTTGGCTTTCTGTAGGTTGTTGAAACGGTGTGGAATAGGTGTCCAGTTGCAAAAAAATAACAGCGGAGCTGGGGGTCGACCTAGTTTCTTCCGGTGTTGGTAAGTTTTGTTATGTTTGCTAAGCTTCACAACGTTCTTGCAAGGCTAGGATGACTACTGAGGGGTGAGGCCAAGTTTAACCGGATTTTACAAGGCTGTTACAGAGGGCCCCCCCCCCCCCCCCTGCCAGGGGATCCAAGGGGGAAACAAACTTGGTCGGCCCCCAGCTATGCTATTTCTCCAGCCTTGCACCACTATTGCATGCTACGCCAATTTTTAGCCTTCTAGAATTCAAAAAAGACTAGTGCCTTTGAAACGGTATAGCAAGACGTGCGCATACACATACGCCCCATGTGCTCCCACTCTAACAAGCTCGAAAGCCGACTTCACTGTTATGATACCGGTGCCGCAGTTTTTTTTCTTTGTATTTTTTTGGTAACGTCACCGAAACTAGCTCAAGCTTAAATAGCTTCACTGGTAATAAATTATGCCAATTCATATTGCTTTAAACATGGTGAGGTACAAAACACCTCCCGCTTGTAGAAAATGTTCAGTCCACCCGTGTAAACAGGTACAAAATGCCCACAAAGTTGGAGGTCTCTTGACCTTTTTTCTTAGTTGGCGGTCTTTTCTTACAGCCTTTTTCTTACACCCTTTTTCTTTACGCCCTTTTTCTTAGTTTCGAACAGCATATTTTTGTAGCTTTACACCCTTCCGCGAAAAAGGGTGTTGAAATAATGAACGCCGTTTTTCAAGGCTGTTAAGGTGGCGGGGAAGATTTGTTTGGTATGTATTAAAATTCTATAAGTTATGAAACTCAAAAACTACGTCGTAATTAAAAAGGTTTTGCAAATCGACGTGTTGATTTGTATATTCTCATAGTAAAATCACTAGTTCCAAAACTAGCCCTAAAATATCTGTTTTTTGCGAGAAGCCCACCGACTCGGTCGGTGGGCTTTCTTCTGCTGAGCATAAAAGCAAGACAGCACATGTATTACTGAGTAAGTATGCACTCCCTGTACCGCTTGCATCCCGTTGGTTTTCTTGCTCAATTCATGTGTTTTCGAACTGTAACTTGTGCGTATTGACTGTTTGTTTTGAATGCTGTGCGCTCCTCCGATTCACATTGCCACTGCGCATGCCATCACCTTAAAAAACGGTGAGGCTCCACACCCTCCTTATAGGGTTTTGAGCATCCTGAACACCCGTTTTTAAGAGTGTTGAGCTCAACACCGTTTTTTCATCCGTACACCCTTTTTTTGCTAAAGCACCTTTTAAGGGTGTTAGACATGGGACAAGATTTTTACACCCTTTTCGGCCAAAAAGGATGTAAAAAAGTTTAGTGTGCACTCACGAGTAGTGGACTTACCCTGTACTCACTCTTAATCGTACTCACTTTTTTAATCTAGATGTGTACTCACTAATCATCATACTCACTCGTGAGTTTGAGTACAAATGAGTACAAATGAGTGTACTCACGAGTGAGTACGCCGACCTATGTAAATAACCATCCAAGCGCTGTAGTTCATTCCTGTTTGAGCTGTGAATTAATGCTGTCACTCTGCTCGAGTCCTGTACTGTAACCTCGCCCGTCGGGGCATTGTTCTTTGGCTTCGGCTCATCTCTGGCTATGAAGTAAACAGTTACGTTTGCCTACTACTTCTGGACTTCTTCACGGCTGCAACATTGGTTGGCCGCTCGCTTCACCATGCAACCAAACGTATGTCCGAGGTTACGGACCTCGGCTCGGGTCGGCCTTCCCGTACACAACATGGCCGATAAAGTGCCGTATGGCACGCTCGCTCGTAATACGCGTGTGATGAATGCGTGTCAATAGAATTTGTATTTATTCCTTGTTTGTCTGGAAGTCATGTCTCTCCGTTACACGCGAATCTAGCACCTGAGGTATTTTCCGTCATGTAAAAAGCCCCAAAATTAATTCTTGACAGAAATAAATGTGGCAAAACCTATACACTGATGTGTTTGATTGATTGCAGGGTTTAACGTACGCTTTAAAGACTGCACTCCTAGAGGGCAAAAAATGGTGAACAAAGCGGACACAACATGAAGCTGTCTTTGCGTGAAGATCGTAAGATAATTATATGAGCTTCGGCTTGTTTGGAGAAACAACAGCCCAGCGGTGGTCGCTCGCGGTTGCATCTGAGCTAGGTTACCTGTGCTCGGGAGGGTGCAACAGATTCGTTTAAATTCGTAAACTCCCCACCTTTATTTTAATGACCTAAACCTCTTGGATGAGTAATTATGATATTGCAGTGCGCCAATAATATTTCCCCACCCTTCCACCTGCCCGTCTTGCGTAAATTAATAGCCACAAATAGCTATCTTGATTGATTGTGGGGTTTAACGCACCGACGCTATACAGGCGATGGGGCGCGCCGTTGTGTAGGGCTCCGGGTTACAAATAGCTATCTTACGGATGGCCCCCTTTCAAAATATTTGACAGAGATTGGCGAGACCGTTTTTTCATTAAAAATTTTGGCGCCATTCGTGACTTCGTGGCCATCTAGTGCAAAAAGCCAGAGTTTGCCAGGCAACTTCTTAACAATCTTTTACGTTGTTCATTGTAGGGTATTAGTTGCTTGTTGTAGAGCAGTTTAGTAGAGCTTAGTACAGAATCGACCTGTCTGGACTGCCTCTGAAGAAGTTGCAGATATCTCAGGTGTGTTGGAATAATAGCATTAAAATCTTCTGTGCCTGCAAGTAGCATTTATTTCCCACTAGTTCCCAGTGTTTTGCGCGATTGTTGAGTGGGCATCCCTCCATCATTACTTAGCTTCATTGCTGAGGTCCGCACAACCAAGCATCGCGGCCGCAACCTGTCTAAAAATCCTGCCTTGCTGGTGCTTCATTACATGGCGCTGTGTACGTGCTTGGGGGCATACAGTTTTATACTAGTAAATACTAGAGGGAAATGTGTCGCTGCAGTCACGGGCCGCCGTGGGGGGCGCCGTTGCCGCTAGCCACGTTCTTCGCCTACTTGGCTTTGCTAGCCATATGCCTTCTTTTTTGTATCGAAGCCAAAATCAACAAAAAAATCGTAACATTTTTTTTTGTCCATCGTGCATGAAGCTTCTACATAATCACTGACAAATTAGTCTTTTAGGAATTTCAATTTTATGATAACAAAACAAATTTGATGAACCTTCTATAGTAATATTGTAGCTTTTTTTTCAGCCAGAGCTAACTTTTCAGCTTGTTCTTGAGTCAAGCCAAGGACAAGTGGAACGTGCCTGTTCCTGCACATGACAGAACGCTCGCCGAAGCGCGGCTGCCCGAGACAGTGGCGCAAGATTTCGCTCTAGTAAATATTAATATGAAACTCTACGCTTGGGGGCTGCCTCGCTGGTGATTACTATACAATGCATTTCAATAGCGCGAAGCCTGAGCCTGAGGTAATCTAAAGCACAGCAACAGCGATGGAGGTAGCGTCTGCATCACGTCGCTGTCTGTGTTTACATTGTCTAAGATCAGATAAAAAAGTTGCTTCGCACATTTCCTTCCAAACTCCCATTACCCCTTCCCATCTTCCCCTACCTATTCCCTTACAACCCAACCCCTCCAGCTTCTTCCCATCGGAGATCACAGGAATCTCACCGGGCCCGCTCTCCTGGCCGTGGTGTCGCTTGAGTAGCTTCCCCCATTTATTTTATGTTCACCCTCGAGTAGTCTAAACTTTAATTGCCCCTTGACCAATCCATTTATTTTGAAATTGGGTTAAGCCTTCGATACTTTGTGGTGTGGTCCGAGACAAGTTCATTTATGTTTCTTTAAAAAGTCTCACAGTAACACATGTCTAGTCTGTCTAGTTGGCAGCCGAAAAACACTTTCTTTGTCTAGACAAGTGGTGTCGTTTTTCGGTAAAGCGCTATCTTTGAAATATGAAGCCACAGTACTGCCGGTTATTGTGGACACGAAAGATGTCAAGCCATGACTGCCATAACGAATAAAGCTCAGCAAAGAAATAAACAAAGGAAATAGAACAAAAGTGAGTGCCGATAGAAAATCTGCGAAGCGGTTTCCCGAGTACTCTGCCGGATTGTCTATGCTTGTGTACCGGTGCGGGGCAGGAATAGCACTGCTGAATTCAAGTATAATGGTCTTTGTCAAAGGTCGTGGAAAAAGAATAAAGAAGCAGCACGAATGCTCTAGGGCACATGATAAGTGCCTGTGAAAAATGGACTTCGGAACGACAGTATCCAAGGGACTTAACAAACGTCAAAGGTAAGAAAGCTTCTGTGCAACACACTTCAAACCGTAAGGAGTAAATCTTGTATTGCTATGCCCCATAGTAAGGGCGGATGGCTATTCTACCAAATAAGAAGAGATGTGGAAAGATGAAAGAAAGGAGGAAAAACACGGGCGGCGACTCAATTTCGAATGCAGTACAGATTTAGGAGAAGGATAATGGGACAAAACGCCGACCGAATGATATCTGTTAAGACGCTAGTGAAAGGACTTCATGAACAAAAATCGAGGTAGATACTGATTTCAAGAAGTCCAAAACTTCTCTTCCGAGCAGATACCTTTATAAGCAATGCTATAGAATGATAGAAAATTAAGGATACGTTTGGTGCGTTTATTCTGATTTCTCTATTGCTAGTTTGATGAGTACAACTTTCTTTTTTATTTTCTGCGCTTTTACAGGAGCGATGGGTGGAGATAAGGGGCCAGTTGTATGAGAAATTGGGACAACCTGGTCGTGCGTAGAACCTTTAAGTGTGCTCCAATTCACTACTAAGTTCCGACGTTAAGAAAATCGGCGGTACATGAGAATTTCCTTATTGTAAAGACGATAAGTTCTTGCCCCGCAGCTGAGATGAGCAGTGTTGGTTGAAATCTCTAATGATGATGATGATGATGATGATAGTTTTTTTGGCGGAAGGACATCAAGGCCAAAGAGCGCCAGTACTATGATGAGTATTTGTTCAGAATGAAAACGATGTAGATGTTATATCTAATAGTAGGTTATACAATTTACGTATAAATAAAAACTACATACTTAAAATTGGTGTAAACGACCAAGCAAAAACAAATGTCACTATGGCATAACACTGCAACAACCCACGCCACCGTCCATGCGGTAGCAAGGCTAGACCATTTCACGCTGAAGGGTGAAATGGTGACTGGGCTCGTGGATGCTAGGACAGATATCTTAAGAAATCTACGTCCGACAAGTACTTAAAACGCGGTTAAGAGAAAAGGTTGCCTCGTCAGATAAAAATAGCAATGAATGTTCAGGTATCATGCGTGGAAAATTGTGGAAAATGGCGCTTTCTTTGTGGTTCAAGTATTTTGCATTCCGCTAGTACGTGAATGACGGATAAGAACCCTCCACATTTCCAGCAGCGTGGCTGTTCGGTACCTCTCAATAGGTACACATGTGTAGCTTGGGTATGGCCTATCCGCAGTCTACAGAGAGTAACCTCGATTACCCATTCTCGTTTATCAGGGACCGATTTACGTATTTTTGGTTTTATATCATATACTACAACTTATTTGTTTTCTGCCTGTTCCACTCTTCCTTCCATTGGTCACGCAGTCTCTCCCGAACACACGATTTAAGATCCTCATAAGGCACGCATCGAGCATCTAGGTTACTCCTAAGAGCAGCCGCTACAGCATTCCTGTCTGCTTCTTCATTTCCGGCTGCCCAATAGACTGTGACTTCCAGGTTTTGTTTGTGTGCTAAGCAGAGCTGCTTGAATAGCCTAGTAAAAACTCGATTTCTCTGTAATTTTGCTGAGGTCAAGGCCCTCACTGCACTTTCAGAGACGTTGAATATCACTAACCTCTGTACTTTGCCATGAATTACATGCTCTACAGCAAAAGACCATGCGTTTCAGCAGTAAATAGGGATGTGGTTTTAGGCATATTTTTTGTCATTAAAATGGCTGGCCAATGTGCAGCACATGCAACAACGTATATGGACTTTGACGCATCTGTGTAGAACTCAGACACCCTGTACTTTTCTGTAGGTACAAAAAGTGCTGCATAATTAGTTGCCTTAGAGCTGTTTTCTTGTCGATATCAATAAAATACAGATTGATAGACACGGGACGCAAATCCCAAGGGGGTATGTCAGCAATGCTAGTTTTCTCAACATTAGCAAAAGATATTCCGAGATCTGTGGCTGCTGTGCGAACTGACAGTATAAATGGTTTGGCCAGTGCAGGTCGTTTTCAAGAAGCCTTCCTTATCGCCTGGCGACTCGTGGTGCTGTGGGGATGTTCAGTCAAGGCTGTCGCTTTGAGAGCATAAGTTAGCCCAGCGTATATGCGTTGTTTCTCTAAAGACCACTGGTTGGCCTCCACATAAAGGCTTAAAATAGGATTAGTCCGGAATGCTCTGGTAGCCAGTCGTAGGCGCAGGTGGTACACTGGGTCTAACATCCTTAGTGCTGTCTTTTGTGCAGACTGATACACGAGACATCCGTAAACCATGCGTGATCTCACAAGACCCGTGAGTAAGGCCAGTAGACACTTCGTGTCAGTACCCCACGACCGGTAAATCTCTAAAACACTGAATGATATATTGAGATTACGTTCATCGACATATAAGTGAATGTTTGTTTGGAAGCTGAGCGCAAACAGTTTCTTTCTCCCATCACAGTAACGTCACCTAACAAAATTTTGTCACAAGGCACGTATTGGAGTAGCGTTCGTAATAAAGAGGGCCGTCATTTAGGGCCAGTATAATTTATGCATGAAACACTCATTTTGTACGCACCAAAGCTCTCATGCAAGCATTGAAAAAGAATGACAGAATACCCCACAATGACGTGCAAGGTATGCACAGGTTACTGGGCGGCCTACGTACTTCGTATAGTTCACAACAGACAGCAACTCATGAAAATGATCATGCTTACTATAGTTTGGTCCAGTTTTCACTGCTATTTTATTGGTGTGGTTTAGCATAGAACTTTACTTCATCAGTGTAATGATACCTCACTTCTGACCAGGCCCTAGGTGCTTGAAATTTCTGCTATGTTAGACATTCTTTGCTTCGCTGTTACAGCACTATATATCAATCTGCATCGACATTTGGTTGAATCTGAAGGGAAAGCGCCTGGATGGAGGGTTAATTCTGCTTGCGTGTGGAAGGAAAGCTTTTGAACAACGGTCATCTTCTTTTAGCAGTTGTGCCGGACCATGATAAGAGCCAACAAAGTTTAAATAAAGCAGATAATCATTTATATATGAATCCCGTCAAAAAACTGCTTTTTTGTTTTAATATTTGTCTTTTTACCAAAAATTGTACTTTGAGCACCTGCATTCTAATCACTAACGTCCTTTGCTAAATTGCCTGGCCACGTCAGCCTGGTCACTGATACCATATGACCCAACTCGTTTGTCTTCGAAGCGCTTCACAAAACACTTCAAAAAGGTCTTTGGAAGTTGGAGGGATTGCTAATCATTGCTTCTATAGTGCGTTTGGCTTTTCTTCGGGTAAGCATTCGTTTATGTGGGCTGGCTTACAACAACTACTCATGAGTGCAACATCTCCTGGCAAGGAGCCTATCATCTACCTTTGAAGCTGGCGTCCGGGTGAAAGCTTTTTTTTCTGCTATGCACATACTCAAAGGGGAGGTTCGGCTTGAGTGCATTTGCTTACACTGATATACGCGTCCCCTGCATGACCGGCCACTCAAGCAATGGAATGAGTCTCTCGTAACCTGATGCTGCCAGACGATGCTGTGAAGCCTTGCCCCAGCCGGTCAGTTCGCAATCACCCCATAGCGGAAATAGGGGATAGCTGACAACCAATTCGACATTAGAGTTGCCCAGACAGCGGGCGATGGCATTCATTGATCGGGAAGTCTTATGCGGGATGAACTGGTCGTGTGCTGGGAAGGCTGGGATTGCGACCCCTGTATTTGTGATTGCACGAAACGAAAGAAAATTGTGTGCACAGAAAAAATACACCTTTTTTGCAATGAGAAGAGTTTCAGGTAGTCAGGAGGGCACCACAGATAAAATAAATGATCTTCGCAGTCATTCTGTGGGCTTGTATTGCGAACAAGTTGTCTATCTTGGGATGGAGAGCCCTGCCTTATCGGATATGTCACTCACAGACGAGAGAAATGGCAGGAAATATTGCAGAACATTGAAAGAAAAAATCGCATGCTGAAGGTGCCTTGAACTTTGAGGAGAAAAGAATATGCTGGGCTATACCTTTTGTATTTGCCTGCCTGCGTAAGCGCCCCCTGATTTTCTTCGGTGAACAAAAAATGCTTAACAGACATCGATATCCTAAAACCTCAGAGCAGACCGTAGGTGTTTCCATTAGCAGCTGCAAAACGTAAGACCGATGACGTCACTTTTGTCTCCACGAAAAAACATTGATTTGGTAAAGTGAACAAGGGTCATTGAACGTTCTTTTTAAGCCTATTATGTTTTATTACAATGCAAAAGATGCTGCAAAAATTTTATACAACAAAGCAGGTGCCCATCTTTCTTAAATAAGATCTGCAGGAACTCTAATTGTTCCCACTTTTGGTCAGTTATTATTGTGATTGCGCTTTTAAAAAAAATTGTTTCCTTTCGAAATCTTATCATGCAATCTTCAAGCTTGTGCATCCCCGCAATAGTACTTTAATACAGCGATCAAAATATTTCATCTTATCCCTTCCTCAAAGTTTCTCACCATAATAGTGTATTCCCACCACAGGCGTGGGTTATGCAAAATATTCCGGCCGAATTATTCGAGAGTGAATAGTCGAGAATAATTCGGCAATAATTTGAGGCCGTAATATTTGCGCCTTTCTGCTGTAATAAAAACGGGAAAGCGCTAATAACCAACATCAAAGTTTGTTTCCTGGTCGAATGCATTCAAGATTACGGTTGACCAGAGATTCCCACGATCTTGTCTGCTAGGCGATTTTCTATTAAATAGTATTGGCAATGCACGCGTAATTTCGACCCTGCTCTGCGAAGTAATTTGTAAATTCATTAGTGAAACGCCGTCAAAAAACCCACATTCATTACAATTTCGCGTGGATGAGGAGGATCCCGTGATTCCGTTGGCTATCAGGGGTATTGTGAAGCTCATCGTACAAAGTTACTCACCAGGACAGCGGGCTTTGCGACTCAGTCAATGGGTAAATCGGCGATGTTGGTGCCATATTATGCCGTGTTAATCTAGAGTATGGGTTATACCGGCTAGTGTTGAGCCAGAAACATGCGAAACATGTAGATTGTAAGCTGAGAAGAAAACGTTGTTGCTGAACACATGATTTGAAACTTGATCTAATTGTCCTTGCACTCAGAAAAAAGTATGTGGAGCAATTATTTTGCTCACGCGAACACACGTGACCCCTTGATTAAATATGCGCCTTCTGCGACATTTCACTTTGAATGAAACTTGCTAAAACGATGACGGCGCTACGACCCTTGCAACGTGTGGGTGGCTGTGAAACAATTGACACCACGGTGGCGTTCACAACACGCGCTGAAATCTCGCAGACGCGGCTGTGTTTATATGCACTCGAAGGATAATCTCCAAACAAACAAAAACCATATAAAACCGTTCATTTGCAGCGGCTTCCGACGGTCGTCTTGAATGTACACTTGAGAAAGCAGTGCCTGACAGAAGTTGAAAACAAAAAAAAAAAAATGGCAGCGCCACGTTCATTTGCCACAGTGTGCAGGCTAACCAAACAAGGACAAACCACGAGTTCTAAATTGCTCCGTCCAGGAAATGTATTACAAAAAAAGACCTAAGAAAGAAAATTTAAATTTGCATTCTTTCGTGAAGACTAATTGTCCTGTTTGAATATTTTTGTCGTAATTTCGGAATCTTCAATATATTCTTTCCCAAAATAGCTGTTCTACTGCATCAGTTAGGCTCGACCAAGCGTAATCTGTTATCATAATGTACCCGTCAGATGGCTCGAATGAGCCATTTGGCACATCTTTGCGCAGCTTGTTCTTACTGTACTCCGAAATTTCCCCACAATTTTTTGTTCGTCACGAGCCGTTAGCTCCGTTCGTGTGCGGACCCCGTGAACACGTTGGCACACATTGCAATTTCTCTTTGTTCCCGCTGTGGGCTTAAGAGATTACATTTGCGGAAAAAGAAATACAAATGAAGTGGTACGGAAGAAAACCCACCCTTGGCGCCCATTTTCCTCCTGGCCCCCTCGCTTCTGATGGGAAGTGACATTATTTTGGGATAGGGAGCCTGTCGACAAAGCCTGGGGTACGACCTTGGGCTGCTAGAATGCAACAGACGGTCTTGGGATCAGAATACACGGTTTAATCATTGTGGGGAGGCGAAAAAGCGATAAAACCTTTGAGGACGAGTTCATAAGGCGACAACACATTCGCTGTGGCTCTACATTGATAACGTGTGCAATATGTTTCGACTTGCTCCGTTTGCAGGAGCATTCCCGTTTCAATGTCCTCTTTAGAAAACCTAAGCCATGCCTGTACGCAAGGAACAGCAACAGAAGAAGAAATAAACGGGGTGTGAGGACCAGGGAAATGAGCTTTCCTTTTGAGCTGATACATTGTACTTTTCAAGGCTCGCCGTACTACAACACTTCTTCCGTTGGTGACCCCATTACAACTTTCTTCGTGCGCTCTGGAAGAGCTCACACGCCTTCAAAGAAATGAGACTGAGAACTTCCAAAATGGGCATTTAATGGGGAAACGTGAGCGGTTGCCTGATGACGCAGAGCCAAGGATTGTGTCAGCTGAAGATTTAAAATTGGGAATTGAGGAAGTTTAAGTTTTGATGTCTTACGCGCAAAACCTCCACCTAAACTCACGCACGAGCACAAGCACACGCATGCGCACACGTATACCGGAAAACCCTTCTCTGACTTGCTGCTGGTGTTCGTGACGCAAGGAAATCCAACGACAACAGCACTAAGGAAAATGACGACTGTCGCGTAACATCGAAAACAGCGCTTTTGCTGGCACTGGAACGTTTGTGACGTGATCTTTGATGTCACATAAAATAGCACGCAAGCGCGGAAGAGAAATAGCAACTATAATCACTTGCTTTTCGGCATAAAGCCTTTGATGGTTTTCAGACTACAGCCGAAAGGGGTATGAAACGTGGGATGCTCCAGGCAAAGAAAAGAGTCATTCTACATTTAGTCAAAGTAGATACGTAGCTCGTGCCCTCTTTATGGGGCTATGGTTCTGCTAATGGACAAAACTTATTCACACACGTGATTATTCACAATTCATATTTAAAAAATCACTAAACCACCTTTCTGGTTGTGCGTGCGTGCGTGTGTGTGTGCGTGCGTGCGTGCGTGCGTGCGTGCGTGCGTGCTGTGCTGTGCTGTGCTGTGCTGTGCTGTGCTGTCTGCATTAGGTGTTCTTCCATTTTAACACGACCTCGTCCCGCTACCCTCCACACCCCCCTTTCCTTCCTCTTCGCGGCTCTATCGCATTGTACATTTTCGCAAGGCTTTACACACAGATTTATTTACACACAACAGCTCGATATTCAGGGACAAACACACAGGAAGGGCTGGTCGAATTTAAGAATAACGCGCAAAGCACTTTTGTGTAGCTGACAAGAAGAATGCGCCCTTTGCGTGTTCGCGGCTTTGTAGTTTGTCTTGGCGTGACTGCCGAGCAACAAACCTTGGTCCAGATGACGGCTTGCGGGCCATTGTGCTGAGTCCCTACTGTAAATGAATGAGGACGCTGTCATCTGCACGTTCGTAACTGGGTAACGACCGCATGCCGCGCCTGCGCATATAGACCCGTCATGCGGCACACTCTTCGGCTACACATCATCGCATTGGCCACGCTAAATCTTTGCGCTCGGTTCGGCCCCTGCGCTGCCGGCTGTTTCAAATTGCTTTATCTAAGATAGAAACGAGCGACGTTTGTTCTTAAGTTAAGGGCATGCCTTTGGTAGGAAAATAAAACGAGGAAAAGCGTAATGGAGAAATTGGTTTGGCCTCTGCGGGATAGATTCCCATCCTGTTCAAGTACTTCCGTTTCGCTCACGCTTTCCACTTTCAAAGGCTTCCAAATTGATTCACATATTATTAATTTTATTGGTTTCCCCTTCGAAACTACCACCTCTGTTCACGGCCAAGGGTGACAGCGGGAACTCCTGTGCTCGGGGACACCGTCGTAGTTAGAATAAAAACATTACAAGAACTCGTTAGAGGACACGCCCATCTTTGACCGTAGCTGTATTTAAGGCGTGCCGGTGTTTCCTTGGTTTGAACACAATTTCTTGTTTTTGGTATGTTAGAAAATTGTTCCAGTGGTCGGAGTTCATCCGTGGCACCTCCTATTTTCACTACGATCGGGCTTAACACGATGACACTTTGCCTACAAGGTTTTCTCCAAAACTCATGGTCGCAGTATCCTCGGTGAGAAAACAAACTGTAGAAAATAGGCCCTTACGCGAACAACATTTCCGGGGATACCGACAGAAGGCAGTAAACAACATCCCATCAAACATGGGCAGACACCAGCGCTGGTTTCATAATGGTTTCAAGAAAGCGCATTAGAGGCAGCCTCGCGGGGCTGTTGGACTGCGTTCTCTCACTGCTATCCCCATCGGGCTAGCTGATGAAGACGGAAGGTTATCCAAGGCCTGTTGCGAAACCGAAGGAAGACATTGTGTCTTGCTCTGATATATATACCTAGTTCGAAGTACATAAGGGTTACAGATAATGACATGTGAAGGTCTTGTGCCGGCACAAAGTCCTCGACTTTTATTCTTTTGTGCCATTTTTCACAGAAAGACCAAATGAAAGAAAACGTAATATAGCAGTAACAAGCATGAACGGAGACTACATTTCCGATCGTAGGCTTCGCAGACACTCTGATGGCAGCAACTGAGGAACGTTTGAGATTCCCGGGGGAGATTCCAGAGCTGATTTTATGACTTCGCCTCGGGTATTGAAGTGACGGACACAATCCAAAGGGCTGAGAATGAGTTGCGATCGTGCCTACCGCCGTATATTTGCTGAGGGGAGCGACGTATTCGATGCAGCATTTAGTCGGGCGGTCATTATCACGGAGTGGCGATGCCCGCTGGCGGTTCCTGATAGCGTGGCTGCACAATGCGGACACATTTTCGGCATCCTGCCCAGAGGAATTCCGCTGCTTGACTGCTAAGAGTCGCATAACGTGGGAAGAGTACTCGTGCTGCATTTTCGGCATTGCGCAGTTTGTATAGACCTATCCTATCGGTAACACAATCTAGCTTCACTTTCTCGCTAGCATTGTCTGGCGTGTTCTGCACTTGGAAAAGTAGTCAAAGTGGAAATAAAAAAACATACAACAGACGGTTTTGGAAAACAATAAATTCATACCTTTTACTTACTACACTCCCAAGAATACTATGTTTAGCTAATTGCAGTGAGAATCATTTCAATCTTTTAGCAAGAAGACTTTCAGCGACACAAAAAAATGTGTATGTGGCACAATGTCTTTGCTACATGTTTTTTACAGCAGAGCCGTTATTCACCCTATACTGAGGTCTTTAATGGCTTTTGACCTGGTAGAAAAATAATAACGAGTGGAAGAACAGGTCAGATGGAGGGGACACAAGCTTCCAGTTCCTTTCTCCGTTTGGGAGCAAATGGATGTATCGCCATTTGATAGGAAGTCAGTGCCCTCACCCGTGGTTATAAGAGCGCTCTTTCTCTTTCGAACCGAGGTGATTTGATTCGAAGTGGAAAGTACCCTAACCATTAACAATTATTTTGCGGTTTATTTGTGGATATAGGTCGCCATTCGCAAGGTTTGCCGTTGGTGGAAAACTTGGTTGATCAGGCACCGATTAACACAGAGTTTAAGTTGTTGCGTAATGTTACGCGAAAACCTTTTTTTGCCATTTTTTACCAATATTTACAGTACTTATTGCGTTTCAATTGGATTTTATCTGCATAACACTTACGGAAACAAATATGTTCTCTGATAAATACTCCACATAGAACATTGCGTTAAGAGCACCCATAATTGCAGCGGTTGCATGTTCCTGCAATGAATGCGGGCAATCACACTTGCAATAACGTTTCCTAAAGATCACCAAGCTCTCTAAACGCCCTTTGGTTGCCCTCCCTGGCGCTTCAGAAAGGTTCCGCTGGCGTTTCCTCCAAGGAATAGATAAAACTTTATACATTCTACCGGCTAGCCACCGTTGCACGCGCTCCTATCACGATAAAAAGGTCAAAACTTTTTCATGCAGGACTAACGCGTTTAAAAATTCTTTCTTCCCACGCACGGTTTCTGAATGGAACGCGCTTGTATCGAATGCCCACTCCTGCCTAAGGCCTTGTAACAAGGCTGGCAGTACTTGTAAAATAAAATAAATAAAAATAAAAATAAAATTCTCAAAATAGGGCTGCCACTATAGTTTAGCTTTCGTTTTCAGTGACGCTTTTCTCAATTGCTGGTCAGGAGCCAAGCAGACGCTCGGCGAACAATCAGCAATTGTTCCGACCCAATGTCCAGAGTAGGTACGTACCTTGAAGCCCCGTTACGTTCGGCAACATTGACTTTTCCTAGATTTGCGACTAGGAAATTCTTCGCCCTTAGCGAGCTGCTTTCACTCCCATTAAAAGGAGATCAGCAACTAACTGGAGACTTATATATCCCCCCGCCCGTCAAACAAGCTTTCAGCAAAGAAGACCGTCTGCCAAGCGAAATGACGACAGCTTTGTTCCTACTCCAGCAACATCATCCCGGTTCACCGTAGCACTAATACTGGAAAGATGTAAGGGCCGCGAAAAGAAGCTGAGGGCCGGGAAAAGAAGAAGTTGAGTGTATTTTTTGAGAACGTTGATAACAAAAGGCTGTTTGGCGGTCGTCCGTTCTCAGAAATGAGATTTTTCGTTTGATTTGACATGAAGTGCATCCTTTCTGCACTGAAAGGAAGGCAATAGAATGAGACACCAAGCACACTTTGCATCTTGGCATCATTGGAGACGTCTTTGCTGCCTCTCTACAGCGTCAATGGCCACTCGGTACCTTTGACACCTTCCGGGAATATCGTAACTTCTCATAACCCTATTTCTTGCTTGCTCACACAGCGGAAACGCAGGAAGTCGCGCACGGTTGATATCAGTGCTCAAATCCAAAAGAACAGCGAAGACAGCTTTCACGCTCATCCAGTAAGCATGAAAACGTAGAGTGAACGCGTTATGCGACCGAAGTTACCTAACTTCTGTTGGTTAAAAATATTTTCGTAAAAAAATAGGTGTAAGGGTTGCAGAGGCTTGCGGCTCATATAGCAATCGTCCGCAGGTCAGCAACAGCGGCTCTTTGTAATTCCGGAGAATGATTTGTGCGCGTTGTAATACAGATTTCGCCGGTAAATAAGTCAAAACGAGAGCCACAAATTTCAGAGGAAATCGACGGCCTGGCATACTGTTGAACGGGCCTCACGAAAACATACAAATCATATTTATTCCTGCTTAAGCAGGAAGTAAAATAAGTTATTTTATAAGCATTGAGCACCACTACTGTGTACTGCATCTTAATATATACGTTAAGAGGTTCCAGGGGAGTCTTTAACCCGTTCTTGTCAAAGAAATACAAAAGACAACCGAATCTGTAGTCAAAGAAAAATGGAACGTGAACGAACGTAAAAATATGAGAGAAAAAAGTAAGGAAAAAGGCCGGCGGCACTCGGGTGCATTTGCAGAGGTAATACGGCTGTTCTAGGCCCTATACTGGGTGCCTCTCTTTTTACAATTGATTGATTTGTTTGATTGTAGGGTTTAACGCGCCGACGCAATGCAGGCGATGAAGCGCGCCGTAGTGGAACGCTCCGGATTAATTTTGACCACCTGGGCATCTTTAACGTGTGCGAAATCTCGTACACACGGGAATTTTTACTTTTCGCCTCCATCAAAAAAGCGGCCGCCGCGGCCTGGAATCGAACCCGCGATCTCGTGCTCAGCAGCGTAACGCCTTAGCCTCTGAGCCACCGCGGCGGGTTTCTAATTTTACAAGTCATTCGGTTTCTTTACATCTACTGAACGAGATCTCCAAATTGAGTGCAGTACTTTAAGCCTCACTTTTCCAGTGTCACTCCAGGGCAGTTGTATGTGTGCCTTGCCTATACATGGTTTGCAGAGCGGCGGCCTGGGCGCAGCCTTGTTGGATGGTGTGGCGTCACTCGTCCTTTCTGGCCTTCAAGAACGCGTTTCTCGTCGTGGTCTCCCATGGGGCCGCGCGTATCACCGAGTGGCGGAGCGACTTTATGGCCAAGTTATGCAATTATTTTCGACTGTCGCTATGCATGGGCACCTATCGGATGAATAGATATTGTGTGCAAGCCTTCAGGTACTGCTTAGCCCCGAAAAATGACCCATAAAGCGCTGTTCTGATTGGCGCCCATGCTCACACGGTTCATAGCGGTTTCATGGCCTTTTTTTTTTATTTAACGTGCACAGCAACCATGTATAAAGGGTCGGCAACGTGCGGCCCGCGGGCCACTATTATGTGGGCTCCGGCATGACGTCAGAATCCTCCTCCCATTTTCACTTCCTGTCTGAAGGCTCACATGGCAATTTCAACTTCTAATGGGGTTCGACAGGAACAAAGGAAGATAGCTTCCAGTTGACGGTGCACCTCATCTTCAGCCTTAGCCAGATAACGTCTTAACTTCTTTTCTTTTCACCTGTGCAAAAAAGCCCCGCTTCCCTCCGCCCACCCATATTTGCCGTCCGGCCCTTGCCGTATCGGTTTCGTGCAACTCAGCCCTCCACCTCGAAACGTTTCCGACACCTGATGTAAATGAAACGACTTTGTCGCCTGGTTGTCCCACTTTTATCCATGAGCATGTACAAATTCGTCCACCCACGGATTGTTAACAGAGCTGGAAATAACGTCGAAGCTGCAGCCTCCGGCGCAAGGCAATGGGCTTAGCCCTGGTTGCGCCAACGTGCATAATACAGGCCTGCAGTGTGACGAAACACATACAAAGCTTACTTAAGCCAGGTTACCGCGCTCGTCACGAATAGGGAGGATGGGTTAGCAGTAGCGCCAAACTGCGGAACTCCGACGACGCCGGCAGCGCGACGAAAGGCTTTGGTGCAGTTTAAGTTACTCGAGGTTAGATATTCTACTCCGTGAATGCGCATATATGCGCTAGCGAAACCTGGAAAAGAATCTGGCAGACACCGCTCCGATCGGCTGGCCTTAAACAGCCAGGCTGACTCGTTTCATCGCGACGCCACGCACGCCACGCGTAAACACAGATGTAGGAATGCTTTAGAACTAGAGTGCCGAGGCAGATTGGTGTGCACTATATACATTACGCTTGCGGACGGCCTTCTGTTCCGCCCTGAAAACGTCAGCCTTGTCTGTGTTCCTAGAACAAAATTCGCCCGTTGGAGAAGGGCGATCCAGCGCTGGCGGAGTTTCGTGTCGCCCTCACGGTGCGGAAAGGGGTGCTTTGCGAAAAGACGGACAGTCTTTATGAAGCTGCCGCCAGTGATACTCCCATGGCAATTTGTCCCATAGCTCCCATCCCGGTCACAGTCGATACGTCCTACTACGGCGCAAGTTTTCCCCCGTGGCTTCCACATTTTCTAACTGCGCACACCACAAAGCACCATGACAGACTACGGTGGAAACCGAAACCGTCCCGTGCTAAAGTCCAGTCATGGAGAGTGCGGCGCTGGCGTCGCCTGTTGAAGGTCAGGCCAACTGCTTGCTGTAAATGACCTATGAGGACGCCGGCAAGCTACAACGTCATAAAAAATAAATATGTAAAAAACCGTGGTGTCGTAGTCTGTGTTAGCGTGAACGAGGGAGCCTGTGGCTTTACGTACAATTCGAACATCCTGATGGCGCAGAGGGGTCGTGGCCATGTCAGCGATGTTCACAAAGCAGGTCCCTCTCGCCTTCGCTGACTGACACAAAAATCACGGAAGCGTCGTCTGCTGCGTCGCGAAGTATCCGTTGGCTTTCAGTTGTAAATTCAGGTACGGAGAATTGTTAGGCTTTGCCAGTCCGCTTCCTATGGACCAGATGTCAACGCATCGCCAGTCTCAGTGGAACAAACACAACAGATGACCCGATGCACCATTTATGTTTTGTGCGAAAAAAAAAACTACTTTTACAGGTAGGCTGTGGGAACATTGGGTGTCACCATTTCGGGAGTAGTAATAAAACAATACAAATGGTTAGCTGTAGTAGCACTAGAAAGAGATATAGTTGCCTTGACGAAGACACCACCGCATTGTATCAGTCCAGTCCTTCCAGTCGGAATGCAAACCCCAAGGTATAAAACTTTAAAAAATTTTAAAATTGAGATCTATTCTAATTTTGTGAGGTTGGATGACCAGCGAAGCTGTATTAAACATGCATCAAACACATGGTTCTAGAGTGTACATGTACTTGTTATTCTCATGATTTATTAATGGTAGTGGTTATGACTTTACGATTACCTAATGAAACTTGGAAGGCCAAGACTTCTATCCCTGCAGACAATCATGGCGCTGACCGTATCGCTTCAATAGAAGCCCATGTTTTGCCAAACGACGGGAGTTCTGTTACGTTTGCAACTTCACTGATCGAGTCACCTTAGCAGCTGATTCCCACATACTTTGTTGCAGAACAGTTTCAATAAAGGAGTAACAGCCGTTCTCCGTAACCATACTCCTACCCGCTGAGGTGGCTCAGTGGCTAAACCGCTGTGCTGCTGAGCCCCAGCGCTCAAGGACGCGGGTGGTTGCTTTTCTGATGGAAGCGAAAAGCGAAAATGCCCGTTTGTCGAGATTTCGGCACATGTTAAAGATCGCTAGGTGGCCAAAATTAACCGGAAGCTCTCCACTACAGCTCGCCTCATCGCCCAGATGTAGCTTCGGCGAGCTAAACCCCATAATAAATCAAGTTTACTTCTCCCGTATGTGGTGATGTATTGACGACAGACGGGAATTCCGTAACGGTTACAACTTCCAGTGAATTCGGTAATTGGGACGATTAAATAAATCTCCGCGTAAAGCGGCAAAGCGGCAAAGCGGCAAATAAATGTTTTTGGAAAGTTTTGACGACACAAGTGTTTCATCCGTTTTTGGCTGACCATTCGCAATAAATCTGACTTTGACGCAACGCTTTTTGCGAACACAAGGGAAAATTCACGGAACCATTGGCTTATAAAGCTTCGTATAAAAACCACCGTTTTAATTAATACTGCGCTGCTCGTGTTCGCGCTTGAGAACCGAGTCAACCGGCGGTACCTAGTGGGCCTCGATTCACACGCGTTGCTGCCGTACGGCGGCGCTGGCATCAAGGCGCCCTAGGGGTACCGGAATGCTTTTTTATTATTTGGCGAAGCGCTTCGCAGTTGATACCGTCTCACAAAATCGACAGTACCGGTGCGTACGGCCTTAGCCTACAATTAGACCATAGCCCGGTGACCTTGGTGGCGATGCTCCCAAGTTACGACGGCAACATACCTCTGAGGTTAGTTGTGAAGCCTACGGTGAAAAGTAAAACAAAATATGGATAAAGATATCTTTCGATGTTCTTCAGTTCAGTACTTTCCATTCACTCGCATTTTTTTGCAACGTTACTATTTGAATTGAGATATCGACTATAGTCTTCCAAACAAAATTGTAACGCGTTTGGTGGCGTAAGTTTTTGTCTTTATCTTTACCATACGACGCAGCTCTTTCCCTAAATACTGTAAGCATTATTAGGCCCCATTACGATCATTTTCGTGGGCTATAAGTGTCCAATTACATCACACTTTTTACCTTCCTACGTCACGCATCGCTTACGGAAAAGAAGCAATGAAAAGAAAATTGGGCCAATTCACGAAGAATTGTCAAAGTAGAGTAGTAACCCCACTTGATAGTTACGAACTAACAGAAGGATGCCAGCCAGTTACGGGAAACGTCGGTTATCTAGCCACGAATATTTAGGTTACGGTTAAGAATGCATGGCCACGGGCACGACAGTTTGTAAGGCGTGAGCAGGCCGTCAGTTGGGGATGCGGAGGCAGGGCAATATAGGTTACCCATGCGTGGGCAGACACGCGTGTTTTCAGATGATGGTATGGTATGTCTTGTTGTACGCACGTAAAGGGGCGCGACGGTTGAAATGGCCCGGCTTGCAGGTCGGTTGCGGGCGCACAGGCGTACGGTACGTAATGGACTCACGGGGGAAGGGGGGGGGGGAGGGGGGGGGGCATGTTGGTGCCACACAAGCGAGCAGGAAAACTTCGCTTACGAACGCACGAGGACAGGCACAGTAGCTAGCTAAGGTTTAAGGAGCACGGGAGTGGCTGTCGAAACCGAGCAGTGGGTCCTCTGATGGCGGCAGCCTGCTTTGAAGACACCGCATGGCACAGGCGTGTCCTATCGAGGTGTCAGGTACGTTAAAAATTGGGCATTTTGTGGCGAGCCGCTTCCGCTTCGTCACGTCAGTGGCAGGGCGAGCTTCGCCTATTTTTGTAACCGGCAACGAATGGCCACCCAAGAAGAGAAACGGCGGGTAGAGCCTATTTTGTCGGAAAAAATGCTTCACGCGCTGCAACCGAGGGTTTTATGCAAGCGGTGATTTCCTTCCCCTACTCCTTTGTCAGCCGGCCTGCATAATCCGGGGAAAATAGGAGTATATGTCAACGGTTCTCATCCCCGGCGAAGCTTCGTTAAGAGCGGTATACACTACGCATCTTTCCCGTCTTGTCCAGTACAATTTACATTTTTTAAGGTTACACCGCATAACGTGAACAGGTCGAAAAATTACTCCGAGCAGGAGAAAGGCATGCGCCCCGGGGCCCCGCATGAGCCGAGCAGCAGATTAGACAGGCCTCGCTGTTTTCAGAAAACGGGCCATTTTAGGGCCCCCTTCGGCCCAACGATCGGTGACAGTTAACCTGGCGTTGAGCCGTAGGAATGCCGCCAGCGCGACGAAGCAAAGCTCACGGTTCTGGCATTCTTTCTACCTTAAAAGGGCGCATCTGCGCTGTGCACGGGTCTCAATTGCAGGCGCTGGGGCTTCTGGTTTAGGTTGCCGCTTCCACTCTACGTTAATGTTAGGTCGTCACCGTAAGTCTAACTTTTGGGCATGCGGGAAAAGGAACGCCAATACAGGCCGGCGTAAAACAGTTTATCAGATAACAACGCATTTAAAGGCATGTCGCTTACGAGTGCACGTACACTGGTCACGTAGTTTACAGATGCAGGGACAAGATTCTAAAACGGCCACGTGGGACGTCGGCTATCACAGAATTCGGACTGGAGAACGGAGCTGATGTGTATGCACTTTTAGAATTTCGATGCTTCAACTAGTGCTTGCCACTAAAATGGTTTAAAAAGTACCTCACGGGTTGATGTGTCCAACACTTATTTAGGGCTCGGTTGCGCCAATATACTGATTTCACCTCTTAGTACACTATTTAGCGCAAGTCTAGATAATTAGTTTATTTCTAAAGGCAAAAGGAAGAGAAAACACCGAGCGCTGTTACGTAGGGTTATTCGTGCAAAATATACGTGCTAACCATTCACACTAGCCCAGAATGGCTACGCATTCTGTGGTTTAAATTGTAAAAGTAATTATAGCATGCTTATTATCCATTTCAGCGTCCCTTCAAACTTCGCTTTGCTTTAAGCGCGGTTCTGTGGCAACGTGACTAATTTGCAGAAACGACAAACGGTCGCTGTCACTGCTTTGAACGGGCCGTAAAAAACGCAAACTTTGTTTTATTGAAAAGATTGTTGCTTTAAAACACCGTCAGTGCCTGTCGAGAAACAAACGATGTTTCATTCACGCGAAAACTTAGCAATAAAAGGCAAACCAACAACTCTTCCACTGTATTGCCTGTTTCGTGACATCAGCATTGGTATAATAGCGTTGGGCACCTAAAAGCGATAGTTTGTACGTTGGCTCTGCGTGGCATCCGAACGCTGTAATGCAACGGGAACCAGAACGGAAGTAACCAACGCGCCCTTTAGTCATCGTTGGATGGTGCAGCGATGCCTGTCGACCCTCAATCCCGTGCTTAGGTTACTCTTGATCGGACCTGTACGTGCCCTGTGTTGTTACGGTTCATAGTAGTAGTTTCGTGAATCATATGGTATGAGTACAAATATAGTCACGTGAGTGGCAGGGTGCTGTGCAGTGTCAGAAAACCATCTTTATAACGGCATGGTTTTGCCGCATCGGCACACGGTAGTTCGCAGCATAACCACACGGAGGTTCAGCTGCGTACATTTTAGCCTGTTCGTTTGGAATATAAATGGTTTTTTCCACCTTTCTAGCAGCTATATAATAAAAAACGCTGACGAGTATCAGTGTCTCAGGCGTTGTGCTGCTGAGTCCAAGGAAGCGGGTCTGATCGCGGACGCGGTGGATGCTTCTCAGATGAACGCGAAAATAGACGACGCCCGCGCCTCTGAGTTTCTGCCACTTCTGCGTTTTACTAGCCTTATGCTTCCTGGTGGCGCTGAAGCAGCAGCGTAAAAACCATCTTACACCTTGTTTTGTGTTATTTTTGTAGCGTGATCTACACTGGCCGAGGTTGAGCAGTTTCGCGTGGCTCCTGGAGAGCCGGGATCCGCATGTGCGGGGAGCAGTGGCGTCACACGGCGCACCGAACGTTGCTCGCTGCCCGGCGTCTCTCACATAACTCACGCGCCCAGCGTCTGCACCGACCTCCGTTCCGCACGTGCCGGCCTGGTCCACTTGATGATCATGCGAGTGGTGGCTGGGTGTGGAACCGATGGCTCGTGCGTCGCAGCAACACCGGCGTGCGCCTGAGGAACAGGCTGCGCCGGACCCGCTTGATAAATATACATGTGTCACATAATGCGTATAACGTGTGTGTGTGTCATTCAAGCAGCAGTAAGCATGATAATCAAGCTAATCCTACACAACCAGGAAAGCTAACAATAACCAGCTGAACCTTAGCTCAGGCTACGTATATCCTGACATAGCCGAGCTAAGCCACTGGTAATATTTTTAGTCATCTGCGTCAGGGAGCCGGATTGAGAGTCGTCGCGGTTTCCTCCTTTCATTTTTATCTTTTTTAATATCTATTCCCTTTCCAATGAAATCCGAGAGTGCGCTGTATTGTGCCGACGTTTGGGATTTCTTACTCCATTATAGGGTATTTTTGATTGCCGTGACAGAAGATGGTTGCTAAATTGGCTACGACTAGCCGTATTTGGCTACTTTTGGGTATTATTCAACATATTTTTCTTTTTTTCCTTGTTTTTTTTTCTTAGAATGATAAATATTTGAATTATTATACAGTCTAGTCCACTTATAGGAATATCCAACTGCCATGGAAATCACATCGTTATAACCGATGATAGTTATATGCGGGTTGCTAAATAAAAGGACAGAACAAAGCTCAAAACAGTTTATTTGCAGGCAAGCAAAATTGTACTGCTACCCATTTGTGGAAAAGAAGCCATACTCGGTTAGCTTTGTTTGCTCACATGAAGCTGGCGCACATCTTTTTCAAGAACATCTATAGGTGCTTCACCTAGCTGAGCGAAGGGTCCTTGGTGGAAACGAAGTCCCTGAGAGACTATCATCAGTTGTGCCTCCTGCTAAGAACCGCGTCGTCAGAGTTGTCACTGCCACCGCTGTAAGCAGCACGTATCCGCGCAACGATCGCCCTTTCAGTGAGGCACTCAGAAGTTTCCAAAACATCGGCCCTGACGTCTGATCCGCCAAAAAACGGACGTTGTTGAAGAGGCACCCAGTCAAATTCAATGCAGCAGTCATGGGAACGGGGACAAAGCGGCGGCATCGGGAGGGGTGTTCGGAAGGAGAACTGTTCCCCTCCATCTCTCGCTTCCTCGTAAGCGGCGCAGTTGACTCGTTCTCTGATGGGTTCATGGGATGCGAAGCCCATCGCGGCGCATGGTGTCGGCGTGGCTGACGTGGAGAGCCGGCGGCAGCCCGCATTTTCGGTGCCTGCTGCAATCCGATTCAATCGTTATATCCGATATCGCGGCACTGGAGCATTCTAAATAGCGGTTTATTGCAGGCATACGAAAGAGGACGGTGCCATAGCGGTTCATCGTTATATCCGATATATTGTTATAAACGGTATCGTTATAAGTGGACTCGACTGTAAAAAAAAAAATAACGGTCCCAACTACGCCAATAACGCATTTTTGAGCAGGCCGAAACCAATAGGCGGTTCGCACTTGGGTACTCAGCAAAAAAAAGTTTACTCTTTAAAAGCTTCCCGAGATAAATCATAGCCTATTGCGCGTGTTTTGCTGGCCCGGTACATGGATGTTACTGCCTGTCCGTTTGACCACAATTGACGAATATACATCGCCTTGAAATTTCTTTTTTCTCTGTTGTTTGCTTTTGTATCTGCCTGAAATGCTTGCAACGCACGTCATGGGCTTACTTAAAGCTATCAAATTTAGCCTAATTAGCTCGTTGTTATCAGTAAGCATTTGCGATTTAAACATGGAGCGGCGACAGGAAATGACAGCAGCAAAATGAACACGCAAAATGAACATGAACATGCAAGATACTGCATTAAGCTTAGCTCAAGCGACGATGGCGGGCGGGGGCGGGGACGGTTCGGGCGGAGCAGCGTCAACGTCCTTGTTTGTGCGCACAGCTTCGCTGGTAATCCTTCCTCACAGAGCGGAAATATTGGAAAGGCAGTGAATTTTTACTTCCAGTTGGAATATTGCGTGCTTCGTACATGTAAGGGCATTTTATTAAGGCTTCGGTGGACACCAAAGACAAATGGTTGCTTAAGTGCACGAGGGATGTGACGAGGAAGAAGGCAAACAGGAAGAAAGGACCACATGTGTAATGGGTGGAGGGGTAGAAGGCAGTTTTATCAGCCTACATTTACTAACATACCTACTTTACGAAGCTGTCTCTGAATGATTCTCTTGCCAACCGTGTCCTCCGCTCTTCAAGCCAGCTTTTGCGACAGTAACTATGCTGCGTGCAGTCGCGGAAAGGTAATAGATGCGTTCGCGGCATTGGTGTATCCGGTTGTTTTCCCGCCAGGGAATTACACTGAAAGCCGGATAGCTCCAGGGAGGTAGTTCGTTGACTCGGAACTAACGGCATAGACAGCGGTCAAGAACCGATACGTTGACAGCATCAGTACCTTCCAAAACAAGAAGACAAACAAATAACTCTAGCCGCACCAGGCCTGCTAATGGCCTCAGGCAGTCATTACTGGATGCGCGACGAGCCCGATAATAAGCATTTGGAGACCTGTGTGGACGCTAGCTTGTTTGGAGCGGTGCCGAGGCGCTTCCGGAAACTGGTGAGTCACCAGCATTCATTCTTTTTTGTTTCTTTTTTGTTTTGTTTTTGGTTGATTGATTGGGGTGTAACGCTCCGACGCAACGCAGGCGATGAGGCGCGCCGTAGTAGAGGGCTGCGGATTAATTTTGGCCGCCTGGGGAACTTTAACGTGCGCCGAAATCTCGTACACACGGGCGTTTTTGCTTTTCGCCTCCATCAGAAAAGCGGCCGCCACGGCCGGGATCGAACCCGCGACCTCGTACTAAGTAGCGCAACGCCTTAGCTACTGATCCACCACGGTGGGTTTTTTTTTTTGTGATTGTTTTACGTAGGGGGTGCTAGCTAGGGTTATGCTTATCGCGCATACCATTGACGCGGCAAAGAAGGGCAAATGACAATTTCCCTTGTTCCCCCATTTTCAACTTCAGAATGGGTTTCGCATAATCCGTGCCCATTAGCAGGTCTATGGAACAACTCTAACACCTCGTCTTTTTTTTTATCACATGCTCCAAAATGTAGCCTGCGAAGGCATATTTTTACAGCGGAAGTGTTTACTGATAACCAATGTAGGCACCCCTCGCATGCGTTGCAAGGGGGGCATGCGATCTGGGAAATGTGCGCGAACAGAACGCGTCCGGGTACAGAAAACTCCGTAGAAAGAAGCGGGGCTTGGAGCGCCAGCAGTCATAAACGGGAATGGTGTATTGGAGCCGCGGAGATGGGGGGAGGGTGCAGCGAAGCCTCAGCGGTAACGAGGGAGGGGGAGAGAGGGATACGTGGAATCTCACGCAGCGGTTCCCACCGCCAAGCGCGTAGACACCTCCGGCCGCAAAGACGCAACCATTTCGTGCACTCCTTTGGACTGGGCCTGTTAATCGCGCTTTGTTTCGTGAACCTGTGTAACAAAATGAAACCGAAACAGCTCCTCTAGGTCATCCGCCGCCATGTGAATGGCTAAGCCTAGCAATCTATCGCTTTTTGTTGTTCGCCGTTACCCGATATTCGCCGCGAGCTCGACATGTAGGTGGCGACAGCGTCGCGCTGCTAGTCTGGATGCTCCGCTGAGCGGCCCGTAAGAATGCACACTCTGGGCGCGCTTCGTGCCTTTTTCCCGCCGTATGTGCGCACGAAAGGTGCAAACAAGAGTGGTATGCTGTAGTTCGGTTCCCCAACGTTCAAGGTATAGCATGGAAGCGGCAGTCAGTTTTCATTACAACGCCAAAAAAAGCGACGACTCATCGGGAATCTCAGAATGGCCGTCGTTGTGACAATGAACTTGTACGCTGTGGCTCGTAGCAAGCTCGATCTTTCCAGACTATGGCTTTGAGCCTTCAATAAAAGCATAAATAAAAACAAATCAGGAAGCCTCAATCTCTGAAATTCAGTTTACAACGGTAATCTCAATCGCTTTCACTGGTAGCATGACGCATTCTTGCATTTGTGTGATGCCCTGAAATGGTAACACTACTTGACTGCCCCGAAATCCTTTCTAAGAGCTTACGATATTTTTTTGTGTGTTCAAAAGGCAACATAAAATTACTGAATTTCGATCAGCGGAAAGATATAAATGTAACCGCTCTAACGGGTCTTTTAAATGAAATTTTAGCGACTCTGAAGGAAGGTTTGATGAATAACGGTTTCGGATCACTTATTTACGGCTTTCGTCGCAAGTGAACTTGCGAATTGGATTGTCAATGCACGCAGTAAAATCAACATCTCATGTTTAGCTAGGTTTCCGCTAAGTGCCAAGCAGGTTTACAGTGCGCAAACCAAGCTTCTAGCTGGGACCTCACAGTGAGCAGAATTTTCCTATTACGGCTTCTCAGTTGACCATTTGCGTTCCTTGTAAAATCTAACAGGTGCCTGCAACAGCGAGATGTGCTTGCATTCTTGCGTATAAGGTCGCTTACGAACCCTAAAGATGGTAATAATTGAAGTTGCGCTGTTGCAGATGTAGTAAAACATTTCCTTTTTATTTCTTGTTGCGAATCAGCGCAACGGGTTCCCGGTAACTACTTTGTTGTGTAAACTGTTTATCGCCTTTGTCTTGGCATTTAATTCATGAGGATTGGTTAAAAAATGAAATTCTGTGCATTTCGTTTTTTTTTTCGGGAAAGGGGGGGGGGTGGAAGGGGGTCCTGCCACCGTTGCAAGAGCAGCGAGAAGAGAACGCATGTAACGCGAAAAGCCAAACTATGGTTATCAGTATTACTTACAATCGAAACTACACTAGGCGTCGTGGTCGTGTTCTGTAGCGGTGAAAAAGCAGTACTTTAACACGTATTTTCAAAACTGATTAACCCCCCTTTGGTCCAAAATTGTCCAGGAATTGTGGCTCGCCTTTTTCAAAATTGTATTGAAAGCAAGCATTATGGGAAGAAATTAAAAAAAAACCCAGCGAGTCATGGCGCACACCCCTCACACATGTGGGCAACAACGTGCATAATATTACGCGTTTTCTCCTCTTTTTTTAAACTTAGGTCTACCTTAAGAGGTTAAGACGTGAACATATTAGGCATTTGGTTATGCTGAGTGAGACACGTTTCTGGACAAGGTGATTCATGTCGGATTTGAAAATGATATATATGAAAATGACACACGCAATGCCACATGACAGACGCAAACTCACAACTGCTTTATTTTACCAAAAAATACCTCCTAAATACTCTTGTGCATCCATAGAAACGTATTTTAAATAATACGTAAAATTAGCAACTCAATACAGTTGAATAAATGTTTATTCCTCCTCCTCAGTATAAACTACGACTGTCCAAAAATGGTATTTATTTTAGAAAAGGTACGGGAAGGACACGATCACACAGGCGCTTGCGGGTGTAAAATACATGTCCGGAAATGTATGGACGATAGCGCACGGGTCGTCTGCAGTGTAAATGTTTTTGTTTGTTTCTTCTTTCTATAAGGACACAGCGTAATTTTACAAGGGTGTGGAATTTGCACGCGTATGCACAGGTCTTGTCGCTTCTTACCCGTTTCGCGCACTAAACTTTTATCCTTTAAATAATCACCACGCCACCTTCAAAAAGCACCCTTCGACGTTCCCGAAATGGCAGACGACTGCACTCAACAATAAGAAAAGTGCAATGTGTGGAAGCAATGTTTATAACACGTTTCACACTCAAGCGGTGACCACGGCGAAGATGTTTCGTGGAAGAAAACCAGCGCATTAACCCGCAACGGCCGCTGATTATTGCGTTTCTAGAGGAAATGCGCAAGCAGAGGTAACTATGTCATTGCTTACTGCCAAACGAGCGCACATATTGGTTGTTTTGTCGTGTGCAGCACGCGTCTTGCGCCGCACGCAACGTGAAAAAGCAGACAACGCGAGAGCGCCATCCACACTAGGAGCGGTTCGTCCCGCCGCCGCCAGGGGCCGACTGTGTTCGCGCTCAGGGCGAATACCCTCAGTGGTTTTGAACAATGCGTATAATTTAAGCTGTATTATGCGCGCACCTATCAAAACTGCCTGTGCAGTTTTCTTCGGTGCGTGCATAACCTCTGCGGTAATGGCACGTGACTACAGCACGTATTGCCGCGGGGTCAACATAAACTCACTGCTACTTTCAAATGTTAGAAAGGTCTAAACTACTTTATTGTGTTTTCTTCAATAACTCTCCCTCTTTAAGAATAAAATATCTTGATTAGTCGCCCATTGTTCCAGACATATTTAAACCGGTTAGAGACATACCTTCAGGTCAGCGGGTCAGATTTGCTCACATAAACATTGGAGCAACTTTAGTAACCACGGAATACTCCGTGGTGGTGCAACGGCATTCACACTGCGCTGCTGAGCCCCAGGACACAGATTCGACCGCGGCCGTCGTGGCTGCTTTTCAGACGGAGCCGAAAAGTGAAATTCCCGGATGTGGCGCTTTCGGCGCAGGGTAAAGATCCCCAGGTGGTCGAAATTAATTCGGAGCACTCCACTATACGGCTCGCTTCTTCGCCCGGGTGTAGCCTCGGCGCGTTAAACACCACAATATAAATTAATTAATTAATTAATTAATTAATTAATTAATTAATTAATTAATTAATTAATTAATTAATTAATTAATAAACAAATCAGCAGCCTCGAGAGGAGAATTTTGAGCAGGACTGGACGGTTACTATTCAAGATCTGCTGCGCGCGCAGACTTCATTATCTGCTCTAAAAACACAGAACTATGACGAAAGATTAGGTGTCCTCTGTGCGTTCATTGACACGTCATTGCGAACCCCCAAAACAGGTATCCTGGTAAGTAACAACATGCGGGGTGCCTTTATTAGGAGGCATTCTGGAAGCTACGATCGTCTTTACCTTATGTGCACGAGTTTTAGGGGCGAAGCTCCTCTTGCTCGGGCCCTGTCCCGTCCCTCGTTGCTGCTGTACACGCACGGCACCACGATGATGATTGTGGCAGGATCCCCCTAGGGATTGGCCAACCAAAGGTTGGCCGAAGAGGTCAAAACGTTCAACGCGTTCGTTGCTACCCAACAAGGAGGAGAGGAAGAAGAAGAGGCTTTCGTTCTTCGCCTGCGAGCTGAAGACACGTTCCGGGGGTGCGCGACACAAGACGCTTTGCACAAGGCGACGGCCAAGGTGGCTAAAATGCCACGCACGGAATTCGCCAACTTACCCATTGAGGTTCTCATCGTCCCAAATAAGCCCTCATCGTCCCAAATAAGCATTTTAGCTTCGCCCCTCTCATCATTATTTACTTCGTGGAGATGGTGGGATTTTATTTCTTTCACTCGTCAAAACAGACTTCCAGCTGGAGCCATCTGCTGGAGTGCATGACATTGCAGATTTGAGTCCGCATATCGGGGCGTCGGCATTGTAACTAAAAATGAATCGTTCAGACATCCACGTGGTTATTTTATTTGCACGCTGAAATTCTCTGACGTTTTACTCTTCCAGATCCATCCGCTTTCAGTATTTTTGTAGCCTCACAGCTCACATTCGCAGAGTGCTGCGGGGCCGTGCTCAACGGCACCTGGCCTGTTGACAGCATGGCTTGACCAGGATGCGTCAAACTAGGACTGCTGCTTGAACCGGGATGCGTGGTGGGGAAATACAGACAAGATGGAAGCCCCCATCTCGTCCTTCCTTTCTGTGCTTCTTCCTTTGTTCAAATCATCGACACTATTCAGCTAAACGAGATTTTGCAAATACAAAGCGGTGTTTCCAGCACAGGATGTCATATAAGTAACGTACTGAACCGATCCTTCGAACTTAATTTATGCTGTTGAATACAAAAAGTTTGTGATTAAAAGAATGATCTTAAAAGCTCTAGCATTTGGTGTCCTTTTTCTATGGCTCAAGAAATTTTGTACTTGAACAAATGTAAGCCCAGACTTTAAAACATATTGAAATGCTTCCCCACAACAGCAGCCGCTCCTTCGTCAGTGCTGCAATACTGTACAGCACAAGACGTGCAATCCTCAGGGACAAATATTGCATCCGTGCCCGCAACTAGCGCTTTTATGGTTTCGAGGTATTTGTTGAAGTTAGTTCAAGGTTAGGAAACCTTGCAAAATTTGCTTAAGCAGGGCTGGGAGCTCTTCGGAAACCAGGGTGAAAGGTTTCTGCCGTAATTAAGGATTACTAACCTGTGAGCAAAGGCTTCATGCATTGAGCGTCCAGGCAGCTGCTGCATGTTTATCTCGGCCTGAGCAAAGACTACGGGAAATTAGATGTTCTTCAAACTAAAAAAATCAAAACTTTTCTTGCGAAAACGGGTGATTCCCAAAGCTTATGTGTACGATATGCTGGAATGAAGCCACTCAACTGACCCATGAATAACCTAATTAGAGTTTTCAAAAGGCCGTGATATGTCGAGCTCAAAGAAATCTCAGCTTTGATCCCAAACATCTGTGAAAAGAACATGAGTGAAACCTAACAGCGCCGTTTTAATAATGCGGTGATATAGTGCCATGCCCTTAACCCTATCCTTAATTGCCGTGCGATTGACTACTGTATTTCCTCTTTACTGTTCGTTGCCTGTTGTCGGAATGCTGACGCAACCATTTTCACAAAATGACATGGAATAGAAGTTCTTTAATGTGACGGCAAACTCATCCGGTCGGACCGGCTTGCTTTATACTTAGAAATATTCCAAGATTTTCACTTAATTTCCACTCAGATAGCAAGTGGACTCCCTAACACACACTCATTCGGGGCGGGTTGTTCTGCGTCAGTTCTAGCAAGCGCGAGCAAAACTGCACCATGCAGACTGCTGGCTTGCAAAAAAAGCCCCCTTGGCTTTTGTTCCCCGTGGAGTCATGTCAAAAGAACTGCGAAGCACGAAGAAGATCTCGGAATCGAACATCGAAATCTCTACGCGTACCCATTTCATCCTTTGTCTTGAAACAACGTAGCGATGAAAAGCTGTCCTTATATCTCGTTTAGCCTTACCGCCCTTCGTATCATATCTGACGGTTGCGCATAGTTTGGAGTATTCATGAGAAATTGTTTCGGCATTTTTAATCAGGAGCTCTGTACGAAAAAATATTACTCGGAAAAGTAACATTGACAACAACAACAACAAAAACGTCCAAGGTTCGTGTTGGCATGTTGCAAAATATTACGATTTCTCTTTTGCTGTTGTCACCATATTTTTACGCTCCTTGCATTGAGGCGCAAATTAATATGGCAGCTTTTATCCTTGTAATGAAAACTGCCCAAGAATCCCAATTCAAGAGTTGCCATACACGTTAGAAGTGCGCAGAATTATTTCAGACGTAAAAAGCACATCGGACATTTCTCCGCACAGTCCCCAGAATTTTGACGGCGTCCTGTGTACACGGCCGGGGGCGATGGCGGAGGGGCAGCTGATAGTCCTTTACGTGTACGCAGCATGTTTCGAACAGTACTGAGGCAACGTCAATATATCCCAGGTTTATGGTTCACAAATTTTCGGTGAACGTTTACATGTCCATTGGACGCCCCGCTTGTAAAACGCCAAGAAACGGTTGTGGCGACCTTGTTGGCGCTGTTGTTCCGTACCGCTGTAATCGTCTTGCTCACGTACCTTGTACAAGCATGCGCCTCACTCACGAGTAAGCGCGCTTCACCATCAACGCAGGCCGCCCTTGTTACTCCGTGCGGACACAGAAAGCAGTGCCCTTGCATCACCGGTGAAGGAGAACGTAGGCTCAAGCTAGCACGACATCACCTCATCTGACCCGGTGGTCCCGTCACCCGTCATGGGCGCTCCTGCTGCAAGCGCACCTAATAAAAATCATGCACCCCTCTCTAACGACGACGAGGGTTGAACGCGACGCTTTCTCGTGAGGGATTCCTTGGTTGTCGTCTTAATTAATTTGGACTGACTTGCAGGCGGTTTGGGCTTTGACTTGTTCAGCTTTGATTTCGATCCTCAGCAATTTGATTTCGGATTAAGAAGGCTTCTGGGTCAAACATCTCCGTCGTTAGGCGGCGGGGTGCATGATTTTTCGGTATAATCTTGCACGTCCTTGCAATCCTCTCCAAAACGAAGCTGCGTCGACTGTGTCGGAATGGCCCATTCTGTTTCCGGCTGCCGATAGGAGCGGACGCAGGATGGATGGCTCCGTGCGAGCTGCGATAGCGGCCGATGCCGGCCGTGGTGAACCGGTTTCTTCTTTGCCCAAGGATTACCGTGTTGTTCTGCCCCCCCCCTTCCCCCCCACCCTGCCCACCGGAGAAGCGATGAATCGTGTGGTTGTTCTGCACTGCGACGTCGGCGGTCGACCGTACAGAATTGACGACTTCAGGCAGCCGTTGAAAGACACTGGAGTGATACAGGAAGTTTGTGGCATAGGGGCCTACCAGATGTCTCACGTTTGGCTGATAAATTTTCGGACGGACGGAGCGAAGAAAAAACTGTTGGAAAGCGGCCCATTGAGCGTGAAAGGACGGCCATGCCTTGTAGTCGACCCCGTAAGGCACGAACTTCGGGTGAAGCTGCACTGGGTCGCCTTCAACGTTACCAACGAGACAATAGAGAGTTTTAGCTGACCGTTTTCGACGGTCCGCTCCGCTATCGGCGGCTCGCTCGGCGCAACCGGAGCCAATGCCGTTCGCGGCCAAGCGCGCCACGCATGCGCAGTAGCGCTCCCGCTTGCTATCGGAGCGGAGCGGACCGTGAAAAACGGTCAGCTAAAACTCCCTATTAAGGAAGATATTCGCCGAGTACGGCGACATGAAGCAGGTGACGAGTGACAAGTGGCGTGTTCAGGACTTTGAGAGCTCCGAGTCGACAACCCGGATTGTGCGCCTAGTTTTGCATGAAGGTGTCACGCCGGACCGGTGGTATTTAAGAATATCAAGTGGGTAACGACGCCCGTGAAGTACCTAGGCGTGCCGCTAGAGTATTATACCGATAGTGACCCTTATTGGCGGAAACAAGCTGTGGAGCTACGAGAGAAGGCAGAGAAGTGGAAGGGCACAAATTTGTCCATCTTTGCTCGCGCAGCGGTTTGCAACCTATTCATGGTGAGCAAACTTTGGTATGTATTTCAAGTACTCCATTGTTCACGGGCAAATGTTCAAAAGCTGCACCGTGTTTTTGCAGTATTTATTTGGGGTTCGTCCTGGGAACGAACCAGTCGTACAAACCTCTTTCGGCGCGTTCGTGATGGGGGTGTAGGGTTAACGCATTTCTTTTTACGGCAGTTGGTAAACCGTTTTCTTTTTTTGCGGGATGCTAAAGACCAGTTTTTGCGCACGGTTTGTCAAATTAGATTAGGCAGGGTTCTGCCAGAGTTTATAGTTACGACATTATGTTTGCCGGGAGGTATACGTGGCTACCTAAAAGAAGTTGTTGAGTCATTTCGTTTTCTAGCTGTGCGATTTTCGTTGGGTTATCTGAGTGCAGTTTCAAGAAAGCTACTGTATGGTGATCTTTGTGATACAGTTCTCCCGGTTCCGTTGTACAGAATAACGTACTCAGCAGGCCCTGGTCGAGATGTGTTAAAGCGGGTCAAGAAAATGCCAGTTGCACCAGGGATTAAAACGTTTTTCTTTAAATTACATACCGGAACACTCCTTGTCAAGACATGGATGCAAGAAAAGGGCCTCTTTATGCCAGGGGGGGAACAGTGTTGGTTGTGCAAGAAACCGGAAACCATTGAGCATGTCTTCATCGACTATTGGGATGGTGTATTCTTCTGGGATGTGCTGCAGCGTACGTTGAACAAAGACCTGCCAGTCGATGCCCATGGCATCCGGTATTTGTCCGTTGAACATGATGAGGAGGGTGTACCGCTAGATCTAATAATGTTATTGGGCCTGCACAGCATATGGAGGTGTCGGCTGGCAGTCCGTCACTCGGACATTGACGCGCGCCCAGTCAGAGAGTATTTTCAGGAGGCTATTGTCTCGTTTGTTGAATTGAAAAAGGCCCAACAAAGTGTTCCGGAATGGCTGTCACAAGTGGAAAGGCTAACAAAGATAAAAATATTTTAGCCACTAGCGCTGTATCCCAGAGCGGGAGCAGCGATTTTGTTTTAGTATGGGTTTGTTGTGACACTGATGTCTATGTGTGTAAAAGCGGTGCTTGTTTGGAAATAAAGAAAAAAAAGTGTCGGAATGGCGCAATCGAATAGACGGCCCACTCGTAACGCGAGGAACCCAGGTTCTATTCCGACCACGGGAAGCGTTTTTTTTTCTTTCGTGCACCCACGATCATCATCATCGTCAGAGAAAGTTGGATTTCCTGCAGTGCGTTTTTGACGCGACAAACGCCATCAGTGATATATAGAAAGATTCGCTTTAAAATTCCGGACGGCTCAGCACGGTTACCTGACTCTGGCTCAGCGACAGCGCCTCGGCTAACCATTGGCATCTCCCCTTTCCTGTCAGCTCTTCTATCACATTGCTTCTTACCCCCATTTGATCCTGCGCACAGAATATGCTGTTTGCCCCAGTGCGGCTCTTACTATTGTCGTTGACACTGCCCTCTTATCATACCGATGTCCTTATCACCTCGTTGCCCACCCCGACTGTACTCCCAACGGCATATTTCGTTCATCGTTTCTGGATCGCCCTTTCAACCAGGTGCCCAGTTACGAACTTAACGAAATTACGCCCGCATCCCTCCACGGATTTCGATGGCCTCCACAATTATCCAAATGAAACATTGTCACTGGCCCGCAGTTTTGGTCCCTGTGGCGATTTGGTTGTCACCACTGTAAGCGCGGTTGTCTGTCTGTACTCGCGCGGCAGATATAGGGCCATCGCCAGCACTGGGAGCCAGAGCCTCGCTCGAGCGGCTCGCAATGGCACGGATCCCCTTGACGGCAGAACATGCAACCGCACGAACAAGGGTACTCCTCCATTGGCAGTTTTCTCGGCATCATGGATCGTTCTCTCAAGTTTGAACCGCACTTACCACTGTAGAATACTTTTTTTCCGCTTAAAGGGGCAGATTACCAATTTTTGTGGAGTGCATGTCCTCTAGTTCATGTGAAAGCCAGCGTTTTCTATAGGGGGTAACCGCAAAGAATTTTCAACTGAATTAAAGGAAATAATTTTACTTTGGCATTAAGCTTTCTGAAGTCTGAAAGATGGCGCTATGTAGCGTCTAAATGTGACACTGCCGTACGTAGACAAACAGCTGCGTCGGTTTCAATGCGTGATTCAAAAACCGTATTAGGAATGGCAAATACTGTATTTCATTATTGCCTTCATTTGGGAAAAGTTCTTTAGTACCTCTTTGCATCTCGCGTGCCGTTAAACGTATGTTGTTGCGCGGCTCACTTTTAAGGTTGTCAGCATTCCTTTTTGCAGCCTACGTAAGGCAGGTACATCTAAAAATGCCGCTTTCAAACGTTCCACGGCCCCATGAGGGAAGGCGTTTCGATTCAGGATGTGGTAAGTGATGCCCTTTCATTTGGGATAGAGAGAATAGAATCCAAAAAATCAGTTGTCTGTCCCTTTAAACTCTACTCCGGATGGATATTCACTTCGAAGGAGCCTGACTTGCTATCCATCCCAAGTGATTTGGAGTTCTTCTATAAAGTATAATGAAATCATTGAACCGTTTAACCTCACTTTATTAATTTTTTAGTTGCATAGCCTGATTATGTGGCATGCGCCAGGGAGCGGGGAGGGCAGGGATGCCGCCGTCCGCAAAATTTCCGGATTTCTGTGTGTGTTTGGGAGGGGGTGGGAGCAGAACGAGGGATTTGATCGTGCTTACTATTCAAGAACGACTGCTGAAAACTATTTTTCTGTCTCAAGTGATACGCCCAATGAGCTTACCCGAAGTCGACGTGTGGTTTTGCGCTACGATCAGCAATTTTCAATGCCGCTGACGAGAGGAAAACATGCGCCACCCAATCAAAACGTCAAGTAGAGAACACACTAAGCACCTGGTAGTTTATTTTGCTCTTAATTGTTTATTTTGTAGGATTTCACTTTTGATTTTCTTCCTTCGTTTTCAGGTTCCCCCTTTCCTTTATTTTTCACCGTCTGGCCTACCCCGAAGCTAAATACTGCATATTCGACTTCCTTGAAGTTTAGTGCTGTCACTTCGTGCTTTTGCGTTTTGTATTGTACTTTGTAATTCCCAATTACATCGTTAGGCAGAGGCATACGGCCAGCGTTTGCGGTAATCAGGACTATTATTGCCGTAACAGTTATTGATCGCACGATCTGTGTTACGTGTGATTGAGTACCCAGTGCCACCATGGCTATAACTGTGATTGATTGCCGTCCTTATTAGGCTAAATTCTAAAATTATTTCTCACTTAATAATTGCAAGAGTGAAAGCGCCCCAACCGAGCATTATATTAACTTAAAGTGTTTTTTATGCAATTGCTGTACGAAACACAATCGAATGAAGCGCTACACCTTAGCAATAATTTAGGCCCATGCCGAACTCCCCAGTTGGTAAAAATTAATTCTTATGCTCCCTACTACGGCGCGTAGTACGCCAGGCGCGCATAATCGCAATTTGCGACTTGCTTTGCACCACCAATTTCATGTTTCAAAACAAAACCAGCGTCTGGTCGCGTTAAAAGACCTTTCGGCTCAATTTGGGTTCCTTGAGCCTTGCTCCCTCCCTCCCTTTCTTCCTTAATTCTATCCTTCCCTCCCTCCATTCCTTTCTTCCTCCCTCTCTCACTTTCTTCCTTACTTCCGATGATAATGATAATGATTGCTATTGGTTTCCCCTTTGAAGCGGGGTGATGACATGTCATCTTACCAAAAATGACTAATATAACCATGTTTTACACTCTTGGTTTAATACTAGCGCTGCTTAGGGCAGGCACTAAAGCTTATTAGGCTGTGCTTTCTTCCCTCCCTCCCTCCCTCCCTTTCTGCGTTATTTACTAAGCAGGAAAAACTTTTCCGACTACTTACATGGAAGTTTAAAACAACTAACCTCGTAAATAGAGTATCTGGGTTTGGACAACTTTATTTTAGTAAAAAAAAATGTTTCATTGAAGAAATAACCTTGAGGGAAAACAAAATTTCTTTTTTGTGTCTGCGAAGTGCACTATGGCTACGGTTACGCTTTGCCAGGCCGATCACCTGCATGCGTTATAACGAGGCATCCCTGGCTGATTCCTATAGCCGACGCGGAGCTGTCATACATGCGCGACGATATCAAGCAAAAACCCGCCAGGAGAGAACCAAAGGAGAAAAAAAAGAAAATGGCAGCTCTGTACAACACAGAAACTTTCAAAGTACATTTGAAAAACATCGACAAAATAAGGAGGCGTGCACAGTCTTGAAAAAAGTAAAGAGAGAGAAAGCCATCGATAGTGAATCCCTTAGCGATTACACTTGCGGGAGCTGTACACAGTCACGCAACAAATTCCTGCGTTATTGAGTACTGATTTTGTGAAATGAAAACCTCTGTGGTGCTGCCATTATTGCAGATATGACACATGAATAAAATGTACAATCGTGTGAGAAAATGAAGTAAAAGTTTGACCGCAATCCCTCCACCCCCTTCCCAAAGACCTCCGCCTTCTCCGGTGCCGTCAATAAGGGATTGTGCTTTTTCCCAATAAATCAGTCTTCAGAATCCGGCCTTGAGAACTGCTTTTAATGAGCCAGAAACAATGTACGCCTTGCAAATGACCGTAAGATAGTGGTAAGGAACTCCACGTGGTATAGAATAAATATCTCCGGCTCTCGAACCGAAGCGCAATCCCTGAAAGTTGTTACTCCGGTGTGCGTAACAATGAAATTGGGTTTCGGTTCTCAACGTTCCCATCGAATTACTTCGAGCCACAATATTAATTATTGCGGAACGCTTTTTTTCACTGCCCTTTCGGAAGAACGCTGATACAAAGCAAATTTATGCGCAATAAAAAATGGCCGCGTATCAGCCTTTCTTCCTGCACATGTCGACGAAAGACACACCCTACTGCAGTATTGGCCCCGTAGGTTCCTCTAGTATCTCCAACTCCCATCCCCACCGCTGTTCTTTTTCCATCTCGCTCCTTCCATGACGAACGCAATTAGAGTTTGTTCAATTTAATTCAATTTTCCCGCGTTCGTACTACTTGGGCGCCACGTATAGAAGCTGCGCGTGTATTTTTCATCTTGCTTTTTTCTTGTACTGCAGAAACAGCGCGAGCTTAGGTTCTTTTCTTAGTGTTTGCTTTTTCTCTTTTGCGAACGTTTTTAAGGCGTAGTTTTCCTGAATTTCGACTTGTACCAACCAATTCAGCATGTATTCCGAATTAGAAGAAGGCTACTACTCTGGGATAAGTACGTAGCGATTTCCTCAAAATCTTCCTAAGTGTCCTTCGCGTAGGTAATGTAAACATGTATGGGCCATGTCAGAAATTTTAGTATTTTGGAACAGTCCTTCCTTTATATATATATATATATATATATATATATATATATATATATATATATATATATATATATATATATATATATATATATATAGAGAGAGAGAGAGAGAGAGAGAGAGATTTCGTGGCCTAGCAGTCCTTCCCTTTGGCCGGGCGGCCAACTCCAGTTACAGACTCGAGTGAAAGCCCGGCGGACGGATGGACGGACGGGCAGACCGACAGACAGACAGACAGACAGACAGACAGACAGACAGACAGACAGACAGACAGACCGACAGACAGACAGACAGACAGACTAAAATTTTCCCCCTCAGGTAGCCAAGACGATAGTTTTAAAAGCGTGCATGTTTCTAACGAGGGTGCAAGAAAGCAAGCAACTACTTGCAAGGCATGTCGTTCTCGCTTAGATACAACAGCTTGGGATACATGAGCGATCGAAATCAACAATGAAGTTTCTAGATCTTTTGTCTTACGTCATGGATGTGCACATGCTAAGTTTTTTATGGAAGCGTGAAACCAATCATCTGAGCTCTTGCGGGTAGACAGCAACCGCCTTACTATGCCTTTAGATGTGGCGCCTTTACCTATTTGTCACATCCCGTTTCCGTTTTCTCTGGAGCCTTTTTTTAGGCCAAAACAAGCCTTTCTGGCTTTTGTTCTATCCTTTGTAGTAAATTTTTTGTCACTTCCATAATTTGTCTCTAACCACGCACGTTCCTTTATGTTATGTGAAATTTTGCGGGGTTTGTTTAGAACGAGTTACTCGCGTTATTTGTTCCCCGCTCCTTACAAAATGTACTTTGTCTCGCCTTCTACCTGCTGCTCTGGGCTCATTGTTTTGTGTTCACCGCCGTATTGGCCTTACCGGTTCGGGACGAAGCTCATATCGTAAAACAGGAGGGCTTTTTATTTTTTATTTAGGAAGCTCCTGGGATCGAACCACCACCACTCTGTTTCGGAGGTGGGAATCGTGACTACTTTATGTGGCTCTTTCTCTTACAGAAAGCTGTTATGGCTGATTTCGAATTCAAGCTTTTTGGCTGGTTTGCGGGCCCATGCTGTTGGAAAATATTCTCATCGCTTAATAGATTACACCGAAAATTGACTGCAATGTTAAGAATACATCCCGTTTTCGCTGAAGACGCATGACCAAGTAAACATGACACATGACACATATCCACACAGGAGACTAGGAAATATGGCAAGGCAAATTCGGAAGACTTCTGTCCAAGGCAGGTAACCACGGCTGCCACGTACCTGTGCCCGGCAATTTTTTGAAGGTACTGCATAGAATAAGTTCTTTGAATAATCATATAAATCGTAAAGCCGTATGGCATCAATGGTCGCTCCATATACCCCCTATCCCTTTGTGGTGTTGCCCCTGAATTTTCTGCCTATGAAAATTGATGCGCCAATATTGATGTAAAATAACCACCCGCCGCGGTGGCTCAGTGGCTAAGGCGTTGCGCTGCTGAGCACGAGGTCGCGGGTTCGATTCCCGGCCGCGGCGGCCGCTTTTCTGATGGAGGCGAAAAGCAAAAACGCCCGTGTGTACGAGATTTCGGCGCACGTTAAAGATCCCCAGGTGGTCAAAATTAACCCGGAGCCCTCCACTACGGCGCGCCTCATCGCCTGCGTTGCGTCGGCGCGTTAAACCCTACAATCAATCAATCAATCAATCAATCAATCAATCAATCAATCAATCAATGATGTAAAATAACCTTGTCACACGGGCACCCATCCCAATGGCTAAACTACTGCAAGTATAAATAGCAGCAGCTGGGCATATACACAGTGGAAATAACCATGGTTATTCCAATAATCGCCTTTAGTGCAAACAGAGCTTGAAAATCTGTGCGCTATTCCGCAAACCGACCAATGGAGGCTATCGCGTCAAATGTCCTGTCAAATTATTGCGAATGATACGTTTGAAACACCCATAACTGTTTGGTTCCCAGGAGTTATCGCTGCATCGACAAGTATTTGAGAAAAATTACGCCCACCTCCCCTCGCGGGAACCCTGGTGTGATGCGACGCTGAAGGGGGTTCCATTGTGCGTTTCCGTTGGGTCGATTACTCGAATTGCGTGAGCAATCGTCCGGTAATGCGAGAGAGAGAGAGAGAGAGAGAGAGAGAGAGAGAGAGAGAGAGAGAGAGAGAGAGAGAGAGAGAGAGAGAGAGAGAGAGAGAGAGAGAGAGAGAGAGCGTAGCGCGGACTACCGACGACTGAGAGACCGGCTGGAGCGCGGCACTCCGCTTATATGCGCAGCGCGCCCGAAGGAGAGGAGACCGCGGAGAGAGAGGGCGCTGCACATGCGCACAGCGCGCTTGCGCCACGGCAGCGCCGCCCACCGGCGGAGTGAGAGTGCGCTGCGCCACGCGCCCGCAGATGTTGGGCGAGAGTGTTCGATATCGGAGAGAGGAGAGGAGGCGAGTGGAGGAGAGACGCTGCTGTGCGGACGCGGGCGACGACGACGAAGGAAGGACAGGGCCGCCAGCAAGAGATGCTCCTCTCAGCGTCGCATCTAAAACATTAGTTCTCTGCTCGTAAGCACAGCCCAGGGTGGCTAACATGGGATCGCTTCTTTAAGACCTAATGCTTCTAAGGATCCAATAACCATAATGACCGAGACACACCGTTATGACAGATAACATTAATTTTAAATGCAGAGCATTTCTTTAACTCACGATGTCACCCGTTCTAGTTGTCCATCGTCGGCCGCACCCCTCCCCCTACACTATATAAAAAAATAATACTTACCGGCGCCTCGTTTCGATCCCACGACCCTGCGGGCGGAACGCAAGGTACAGGCGGGGACTTAATTTTGCAGACCATGCGAGCGCGTGGCAAAAGCCACCGATGCGCGCTCTGGAGGCCCGGCGCCTGTTGTCGAGACCGGCGCGGCGCGCATGCGCGTCCTGTTTTACTCGCAGGCACGCCGATTTCCTCGCTCCCTGCAGCGGTGCTGAGATGGTCACCGAAGCACCGCAGAGCGACGCCTTTGTAGCATTCCATTCATCCCGATGACACATTTGGGGCCTAATATGACGATTGCGCCGGCTATGGCGCAAGTGCTCCTCTCGTCCTGATAAACACTTGCGTGGAATGTTTCATTTGTGTGTTTTGTGCTTTACCGTTTATAGATGATGAGACTAGCGGCTTGCGAACGGCGTAGCCAAATCAAGCGCGTTCGAAGCACAGTCTCACGGTACCGCGTAACCAACAATGAAATGCCAGTAATATGAATAGCGAACCTTTATTCACCTTGTTTATTTTTTTATTTGGCTACTGAACATATATTTCAGCTCGCTGTCCGCTGCCCATAAAGTAGGCAATTTGCAAGTTTTGTACAAGAAATAATTTTGTTTTTTTTGCTGCCTACTTCCTTGTTTAAAAACGATCGAAATACGTACTCATAAATTACCCGCCGCGGTGGCTCAGTGGCTAAGGCGTTGCGCTGCTGAGCACGAGGTCGCGGTTTCGATTCCCGGCCGCGGCGGCCGCTTTTCTGATGGAGGCGAAAAGCAAAAACGCCTGTGTGTACGAGATTTCGGCGCACGATAAAGATCCCCAGGTGGTCGATATTAATCCGGTTTCCCGGCCGCGGCGGCCGCTTTTCTGATGGAGGCGAAAAGCAAAAACGCCCGTGTGTACGAGATTTCGGCACACGTTAAAGATCCCCAGGTGGTCAAAATTAATCCGGAGCCCTCCACTACGGCGCGCCTCATCGCCTGCGTTGCGTCGGCGTGTTAAATCCTACAATCAATCGATATTAATCCGGAGCCCTCCACTACGGCGCGCCTCATCGCCTGCGTTGCGTCGGCGGGTTAAACCCCACAATCAATCAATACTCACATAAATTGTCTGTTCACTCTGCCCGTCGCATTCGTAAAAATGGCACCTCGGGTTCCAATTGAACACCGTAAGATTATTGGCTACTTTTGAGAACCCGTTTTTCAAAGGGACATTTGCCAGCTTACTAATAGGCCACTAGACGCTGTTAGCCGAAAAATTCTTGCCTACGGGGATGAATTGCTCCAAGGCCGGAGCAGTTCTTCAAAATCGGCTTGCATTGATTGCTTATGAGGTTTTAACGCACCGACGCTACACAGGCAATTAAGCGCGCCGCAGTTGAAATCTCGGGATCAATTTTGATTACCTGGGGATACGCCGAAATCCCGAACACGCTTGAGCATTTTCGCTTTTCGCCGCCATCAGAAATGGGCCACCTTGCATATGCCCAACGGAGCGGAAGGACAAGGTCAACAATAAAACAGGAGGACAAGCTGATTGATTCTCATTCGTTGAGCACCCGTTCATTAGTGACAAAAACATTAGGAAGGCCCGAAGTCGCGATTAATATTACGGCGAAAAGTATCGAATAATGTTATGGCGTTCTTCGATGGGAACCCGAGGTGCCGTTTTGAATAATGCCGACACGCATAACGAACAGACAATTTATATGGGTATGTCTTTCAATCATTTTTAAGTAAGGAAGTAGACATTAAAAATAAAACAGAGGATTTCTTTTATGAAACGTGCAAATCGCCTACTTTATCGGCAGCGGAGAGCGAGGTGAAAGATAAGTCCAGTGGGCAAATAGTTTCCAAAATAAACAACATTAATAAGGGTTCGTGATTCATATCGCTGGCATTCCGTCGTACATACGTAGCGCGGCCCCGTCTGATTGTGCTTCGTACACGCTTCATTCGGGGACGCCGTTCGCAAGCCGCGAGCCTCATCGTCCATAAAAGATAAAGATCAGAACAAACAAATAAAAAATTCCACGCAAGTGTTTATCAGGGCGCGAGGAGCACTTGCGCCAAAGCCCGCGCAATCGTCACATTAGGCCCCAATGTGGCATCGGGATGAAAGGAATGCTACAAAGGCGTCGCTCTGCGGTGCTTCAGTGACCATCTCAGCAACGCTGCAGGAAGCAAGAAAATCGGCGTGCCTGCGAGTAAAACAGGACGCGCATGCGCGCCGCGCCGGTCTCGACAACAGGCGCCGGGCCTCCAGAGCGCGCATCGGTGGTTTTTGCCACGCGCTCGCATGTCTGCAAAATTAAGTCCCCGCCTGTACATGGTGCTCTACCCACTGCGCCACAAAGCCGACACAGAATGGAGGGCTACGAACGCGCCTTATATCCTGGACTCATTCAAACTACGTCAAGAAGCTGCTGATACAACGCATTCACTACCTGTGGGCGGAACGCGAGGTACATGGTGCTCTTCCCACTGCGCCACAATAATCATACCCACCTGCTAATAAATGATGGCATACCCACCTGCTAATGAATGATGTCACGTGACCACGTAATTACGTCTCCTCATTTAATTACAATACAACAACCAACAGCAACAAGTGCAACAACATTAACGTAACGCAAACTACCTAACGTCGTGCGCCCCCGGAAGTGCTCTGCATTTGATCGTGCCCCTCGCGAGGGGGATGTTTAGTTTCCTGCCACAGCAAGAACCAGGCGGCCTCCTGCGCAGTTTGTGGCGCATACCCACTTGGGGGATTGGCCAGGATCGTTTCACTTTATACATGCCGGTTACGGCAGGGTTTGATCCGAAGTTTTTTTTTTTCGGGGATGGGGATAGTTATGCATGCAGACACCGGCTTGTTGCCACAACAACCACACTACGTTGTCGCAGCATAAAATAATATCCCCAATTCACGTGTGACGGCGTTGGCGCGCTTTGTTATCGTTAGCTGTTGCTACGTCAGGTGTGAGGTGACAACCGAGGTTGGGCGAAAAGGGGTTCGGCCCATCCTGGTAACGAAGGCGCGTTGATAACAGTTAGAACTTGACGTTTGCTTTCGTGCGTCCACGTTTATGGTAAAACATCTTATCAAGCTGTATACGCTTCTGTTCTTTTAAGCTGGTTTCTTAACATGTGCCGCGGTAGCGCAACGGGGTGTGCATGACTTTCGAATCAAATCGCAAACGTGAACTTTTGCTCATGTATGGATCGCGTGGAAATCGCGAGATCAGGCGATAAGAAAGTTAGTTACTTACGCAATGAAACGAAAAGTATAACGATCCACCGTATGTTTTAGTTGTGCCTATTCTCGTAAAGCTGGCGGCCTGAACGGAGGACGAACACTGCTGCCCCGGTCTCCAGAACACCCAGCCAGCGCGTGCTCTGATTCTTGGCAGTGTTGTTATTACTCCGCTTGGAAGGACACCGTTAAAGAGGTGAAATAAAAGGTCGCGTGTTATTACGGCAAGCAATGATTTTTCCGACTGACCACCTCTACAGTAGCACCCAGCTAAAGCGTAAGCCGAACGTTCCGTGGGAGCCTATATCGCTGACGCTGTCACAGGAAGTTTCGCTTTACGAAAGTATCAGAACTGTATTGCGGGGTTCTGCTAAAACAGTAGTCTGAATATCTTGTCCCGCTGGCCATATCCGGCCCCCGGATACCTCGCAAGCGTCCCACGGCTGGCCCCGCTCCCACAAAGATTCCACGCCCACTTGGAGCCGCCGTCACCCCAGCGCTGCGGTGTGGTCATATATTCACTGGATTGCCTTTTAAATCTATCCTTAACCATGCGAACGCTCCAACCATTTAGAATTCGTTTAGAATAGAGGTTTATGTTTGGTTGCGATGTATGGCAAAGCTTTATGAATAGACTTCATGCATTCATGGCCTGGGTGGTATATTTCCTTTGCGATAACCCAAAATTAAAATCGGTAAGGTATTATCTAATAAAGGCATCTGATTTTACACGTTAGACCTGTGAGCTTCCGTTTCTCGTGCAAAAAACAAAAACAAAACAAAAAAAAACAGCAGATATACGATACCAGTAGTGTGGTTATCATTTGATAATCGAATCATCAGTGATCGCCAGGAGGATCAATTAAAATCATTTTTCTCTGTCCTTGACAATGGTGTGAAGGGAATGGGGATGTCCAAGATCACCGTTACGTTCGCAAAGTCCATACATCAAGCTTGCGTTTTACGTAGCCCTATTACGCGGCAACCGGACTTAATCCTATAAGAACTGCGGGACAGAACTTTAGTGCTTCCACATGTATAAAATTGCTGACCTTAGGCGGTAATTTTATACCTATTAGATACCTTTTAGATGCCTTTTTATATACCGATTCGGTTAGTATAGAGTGTCAACATTTAGCGTGATAAATTCTAAAATGTAAAGGATTGTTCATATAACAACAGACAAAGTCAATGAAATGTTTCTTTGACCTTTATGTTCGGATTAATGCGATTGCTGTATGCTTTGTACATTACCTGGAACACTGAAAAAAAGGAACATTTTTGTTTCGCAGTCGGAACTGAGGAAAATATGCTATTACTAACAAATCAAACGAACTGATTCGTGCTCTACAGCCGCTAGTATTCATTGCCGCAGAAAGCGCGAAGCTTGTTTTCAGTAAGTTATCTAAAGTATCTCACGGGTTTCGGAATAATCTTTTCTTCCGTTTTTATGCCTTTCTTGATGTGTAATAAATGGGGGCGTATTTGGATGCAATGAATCGCTCAACCGCTTATATAACGCAGCGCTTTAACAAAGCCAGATGACATCTCGGCTTGTGTGGCTTAAGCTGAGGGCGCGAGAGCGTGCGGCTACGGGTTTTGCTCAGTTAGGGCGGGAATCCGACATTTTCAGTTTTTTAAAGCCCCACAAGGCTGCACTTGGCTGCGGGGCGTCATCCATGGTTTGGCTGGTAGCGTAGAGTTTCATACCAATATATAGTAGAGGGAAACCTGGCTCTAGAGCCTACAACAGCCGCGCTTCAACTAGCGTGTCATCATATACCGCGGGGAAGCGCTACATAGTTATGCGGCAAGGCTCATCAACAAGCTCCAAAGTTGAGGCCACAAAAACCGTAATTATTGTCCGCAAACAGTAGTTAAAGTATGGTAATATTGTAAAAGTGTACCCAGCAAAAAACAGCTTAGTCAGAAATTTTCGAAGCGTATTGCAATCTGAAAAAAAAAAAATGAAAGTGTTGTCCATTTTGTTGCGTTTGTCGTCAGGGGCCACACGAAAGCATATTGCAAGACAGGCCAAGTGTGGGAGGAACGCTTTAGCTACCAAGGCGCGCCCACAGGACACAGGACTGCAGTGGCAGAGTTCGCTCAAGTGTATACTAGTTGAAACTCTGAAGAAGATAGAGCTTGCGGCGGTTGAGGAGACGTGAGAGATTTTTAAATTAATTGGCAAATCTGTGTAATTAGACGCTATTTAGCGGTTATCATTTATATTTACGGCATATTTAGTTCAGTTATGTTGATATTTTGAGAGCCTTTCCTACACTTGGGGAGCTTTTTGTAGTTAAATGAAGCAATGCCGGCCGCCGCATCAGTTTCAGGTGGGACAGGCGCTTTGCTGTGATGACTACAGTTACAGGCACGGCTGGTGACCGTCTCTGGCGGCCACCGCGCGACCACTGACGGGTGAAAGGGAGGAGCTCTGCTACAAGGCGCGGTGCTGACTCAAACATCGTTTTCTCTATTTCGCCTCCGACATAGCATCATTTCTTCGATCCTTTCCTCACACTGTTATCGAAGGGACAGATTTCTACTTCAGGCGAGCGCACGCTTCGGGCTGCCGTCATCGCCGTTTCTGGTTGGCGGTGATGACGTCTTTCCGTGGACGCTTGACAAGCGCGGCTGGGAGCGGATGGCTAGTGCACAATAAAAAAAGGGCAACATCTCCAGCCCGTGGATGATGACGAGGGTGCGGAGTACGGGGACTCGAAATGACATACAAGTTGCGCACCGAGTGACATGCGATTTGCGCCTCGACCGTCATTCGATTTGAGCCGTGAGTTGCACATTGATTGTTCCCTAAATGAAACTGCAACTGACGGCTGAAATCGAATTTCGCTTGATTTTCGCTTTATGGTGGTGTGCGCACGGATGGATGCGGACGGACATTGGGAGGTCCTAAGGTACTCCGCATAGTAACAGGCGAGGGAGTAAGCCGTTTCCGACTCTTGGGTACTAACTCACGGTCGTACCCCCAGTGGGTAAGACGACTGACACTAACTCCGTCTGGTCTACCAGACACAGACTCGAATCCTGCCGGCACCTGTGTGATCTTTTGCGATTGTAAATTCTATGGGCACGAACGCGGACGGACATTGTGCGGACCTAAGGTACTCCGCACCTAACATCCTTCAAAGCGCCTAGCAACGCTCTTTCGTTAAGACACAGGCGCTAGGGCGAGCAAATACGGAGTGGAATTCTGTGCAGGCGATAAGTGTAGGTTGGCCTAGACTACTGACAGGAAGGAAAGAGAAAAAACGTCCATCTGCTCCCGTGCCAGGACCTTTGAAACCTACATATAATGGGTAAATCTACGGCTATCGATTTACGCAAAATAAATCTGCCGGCAATAAACGATAGCCACCCGGGATGCCGTCGGGAGAACGAGGATGCTTAACGCAGCTATTCGTGCATCAAAAACGGCAAGCGCTCCAGTCCAGAATACTGCTGAAACTCCTTCCTTTTTCAATTGGAACATTACGTGGGGGCACACTTTAAAGAGAATAAACTTAACAATGCAAGAAGGGCGGTTATAAAAAAAATGGCAGAGCCCTTCAGACGACTAAAAAAAAGTCGCTTTGAATTACCCCTCGAGGGTACTCACACGCTCTTAAAAATTGCCACAAGTTGCCTTCACGACAGCCCTCCAGAACGATCAGCCATCATAACCAAATGTGCAAATTTGGGGAATGATGAGGGCAAGCTTGTGAATAGAACAAAATATAGTATCTGTAATGTGACATCAGCACAGGGCGTGCATTTGCGCTGTTGTCACAGCGCACATGCTGTATTGTGCCCAAATCTCAAGCTGGGCCTCGTCATTTGCCAAATTTGCATGTTTGGTCCACGACGGGCTTTATAGATAGCTACCTGCCCATCACAGCCGGCAACAATGGGAGCGGGCGTGCCAAAAAGCTACCGTGTAGGCAAGGTGCGCTCCGTCAGGTGGGGCTAAGTTTAATCCCCAACCTTGCCAGCTTCGTTTCGCTCGCTGCGGGGCCTGCAACTGCTCGCATAAAATGTAGCGGTCGTATTAATCAATTCCGTTTGTACCGATCCCTACCTATAATACCGGCCAGCAACTAGAATTTACGGTTAAATATAAAACTATTTCTTAGCTATGAAAACGTCCATCAACGCACACAAGTAAACCACAGTGCTATATTCGCCTGCTCGACTAATATTCTTTATAACATGCAAAAACTTTTTCGACTTTCCCTTCACACCCGCCGCGGTGGCACAGTTGCTAAGGCGTTGCGCTGCTGAGCACGAGGTCGCGGGTTCGATTCCCGGCCGCGGCGGCCGCTTTTCTGGTGGAGGCGAAAAGCAAAAACGCCCGTGTGTGCGTGATTTCGGTGCAGGTTAAAGATCCCCAGGTGGTCAAAATGAATCCAGAGCCCTACACTACGGCGCCCCTCATCGCCCGCGTTGCATCGGCGCGTTAAACCCGTCAATCAATCAATCAATCGACTTTCCCTTTACGCCAAGGAGCTTTTTTTTTACGTGAAGCTCGTCCATGAACGTGCAAAAGTTCACTGGGCATGCTCGAATTTGTGTAAACACCCCAACAGGGCATTCTGCGTGCGTGGCAGCACCATCATTCTTCCGGGAAAGCATCATATTTTGCCAGCGAAGGGAACGCTAATTGACGGCAACCGTTTCAGCGGCTGCCGCGTTTTCACCATAACTGCAGCGCCACGTTTGTAGGAGCTCCTTCGGGGTGGCTTACACGCCAAACGAATGGCAAAGTTGGGTATAGCAGCCGCCCGAGTTCAATGCTTCCGGTGAGAACCAAGTTGGATTTACCATGCGCGTGCCGGGCTTGCTCAGCTGTACGCAACAAATAACACCACGTGCGATGTCGTCACTGAAAGTACCGTGCAAAAATATCGCAGGATCTTTCAGCGTAGTCTTTCGCGAGCGCGTTTCGTTTGGCTAGGTTTGTCGCCGATCCTCCTTTCTAAGTCGACAATATCCTACAGCATTGGCATCGGACTCACTGCAGCTACTTTTTCCCCGAATAACTATTCATGATGTTACTACACTGCCTCAGAAACTGACAGCCAACTGAGATTGCGGGGGAAATTTGTGACGCACACAAGCTTTTTTCTTTTGTAATATTCGTGCTATGTGGCTAAGCCACTGGTCGGCGACTCTGGCTAGTTTCGGTTTCAAAATTGGGGCGATCCTAGCGGCAGGGTGCTGCGGCGTGGCCCTTCCCTTTCCCTCATCGTTTCTTTCTTTCCACACCACGCATGCTTCCGCGCCTCCTCACGCATGCGCAACAGCTCACCAGCGCCAATATTTTTTTTTCTTTCTCTGGGCGCGCACGGCGGGCCAGTTCGGTGCGTGCGGAAGCGAGCCGGCGTGCGAAGGGCTGCGCGGGTTGCCTAAACGCCTCCACGGGCTGAACGTTTCGCTGTATTATAAAATATATACCAATGTATTCTAAATATGGGGCCGCGTGGGAAGGAGCGTCACCAGTCCTGCGCAGCTCTGTGGTGCAGCAACACAGGGCGAAACAGTTCGGCCAAGTTTCTCGTCTTCTCAAAAAATGACAGGTAAGCAAATTAGCTTTGTTCAAGTTATAGTGAATTCCTTAGAAGCCGACCGATTGCACGCTTCTATTTTCACTTCGCACATGTAACGTGAAGTTAATGAGACATGTCAGTCGTCTTGGAGTGGAAACTAATGTGCAAAAATATCCCAGCCTTGCAGGTACACAAAGTTTTAATAGAAGTAAACACGCATTCGGCGCGCAGACTCTTGCTCGTAAGGTGAATTTGAGGCGGCATTGCCGTTTTGCGATTGCCTTAGTAACTGCTTGAACGTCGATTCAGGATTCTTATCGATGTATTTTTTGTTGTTTCTTGCAGTGGGTTTGAGTCTTGGGTGGGGTCCCAAGTCGAGGACGGTTGGAGACTTCATTGGACGTTTCCTGTGGTGAATCACCTCAACCCCTCCAAAGTTATCACGCTGCACCTGCTCACAAACAAGGCAAGCTCAACTGTACGCGCTTCTTGTCATTGACTGCGTACCTATTACCACGGCGATTGTTGGCGCGGGGTGGCGTGGCCTAACCAATTTTTCCGGTGCCATCTTGCTCCAAAACGGATATTTGCGGCAAAACTGCTGCCAAACGTTGCTTCAGTGCTCCGAAAAATCTGACGTAAAACCGCGGTGTTAAATGCCAGTCAATTTGCACAGGGAGCAGTGGAAGGCCAAGCCGAAATACATGGGTTGTCTGCAGCTGCCATTGCAAGCGTTTCGCTCATAAAAAAAAAAAGGTAGCATTGCCGGCTTTGCTGTTCAACCTAACCTGCGCGCCCGCGAGTGGCTTTGCTGTTCCATAGTTCTAAAGATAGAATCGATATCGGACAGGATGAGATAAGAGGCGCTGCCAAGACACGAGCTAGGGAGTAGCCTGTGACAACCTAGCCGATATCTGCAAGTAATGAGCTCGGTACATGCGGCTTACAATACAGGAAAACTTTTTTCTGCGCGTCCCCCCACCCCCCTCATATTCAGACTGTTCACGCGCCATTAAAAGAAAAGACGGGTACGCTCCATTTGTGTTGCGATTGTGTTCTGTATTATACGACGTGGTTGCGCATTATTTTTGTACGCAGATATAATCTAGCAATGAGTGGTCAATAGTGTGGTTATTGTGTTGCAACAGTTTTTTCTCGTTGCATTCTGTTGGTGTGAACAAGATTTCTCGGAAGTGCATGGTCGGGTCAACGCTTCCTTTCAGAGTTTGCGTTAACTGGCCCAAAAGGCAGGCGTTGAAGCATACCTGTGCGTGCTTTCTTTTAAATTATAGGTTCCCGTTTACTGTGTCTCTGAACTGAAACGAATTTTTTGAATGTCTAAAGAACATTCTCGTCTCGAGGCGAGCCCAAGAAATAAGTATAAATTGAGTGGAACTTTCAAGTTCTTTCCTTCTCCCGCCGAGGTGTGCGCAAAAAAAATATGTATAGTGGTTAGAACTTCCGAAGTTATTCTTGCGTAATCAATTATTGTGTACCTAAATGTGCATCTTGCACGATTTTTCCTATTCTGCAATGTTGCATGCCTAAATTTGCATGTCATATTTTTGCTTAGAGTCGAACAGAGTGTACATAAAATGTATGTGCATTATATTTTGTGTAGTGCATGTTTTTCATGACTTCGACTCAAAGATGTCTTCATACGAATTTTGAATAAAAGAAAAGCGAAAGGAATATTTGTGTAACGCTCCAATTATTATCGCCACAAAGACAACAATTCGACACCAGAAAACATACTATTATCAACATGTTTTCTTCGTTCAATTGTTAAACACGTTACTGCACACACATACCAAACGACGGGCGGCGGCCATTCCGAGGCATCGCCGCCGCTCGTCCAACTTTCGCGCCTGGTGCCATTGCCGAGCGGCCCATGAGCAGCGACCGGCGGCAGGCGCGGAAGTTGGGCGAGCGTCGGTTGCTGCGGCCGGCGCGCGGCGGCCCGGATCGGCTGCCGCGAAAAAATGACGTCATCAGCGTGCGCGACGTCACCAACCTCCTTTCCCCCTCGCCACTCGTTGCCATGACTATAAATGCAACGTTTTTCAGACGCCACGTACCACTAGGGGAGGATTTGGCGCTGTTGGCGCGAATTACGCGGGACCATGGTGGATGCTAGAGAGGCCGCCCCGTGGCTAAGCCATCAGGAATTTACCGCGCGCCGAGTGTTTCTTTCGCTTTTTCCTTCTTCTTTCGACGCACTATATGAAACAGAGCACGCAAAGTGCATCTTTCTGTTCATTTTTGTGTGTTCCATGCTAAAGAATAAAACGCACTGAATATTTTTTGTTTTATACTTTCGGATGTACGCGCGCTATCAGATGACATGGAACGCGTTAGAAAACGGTTAGCATCACTGTTTTGCGGACGATATCCGGGTGGGTGCGCGTTTGGTGGGCGCCGGCCTGGTGCGTGCGCTTGCCAGCATATCTAAGTAAAAACTTCGCGTTAAAAAACTCTTATTTCACACAGCACCTATCCCACAGAAGGTGTGCACTACCCCCAGGGTGAATTGGCAACGACTGAGCACAACGGCTGAGAGAAAGGCGAAATAACAACGGTGGCAGGCAGACAGGCAGAGAAAGCACATATAAATCGGAGAAGCTTGGATTAAAAGCAGCGCCGGCCGGTGCAGTGGCGTCAGAAAGTACTAACAAAAAAGAAGCAAGCAATAACAAATTCGGCACACGGAATTGGCGCACGTGGGAAGTAGCCATTTATAAAGCCGGTTGTGGTTTGGTCACGATGATTGGCCGTTCTGGAGTGTTGTGGCGAAGCCCACCAGCGGCAATGTTTAAAGGAGCCATGAAGAGAAAATACAACTTCGTTTCATTTGAAAGAACTAGGATTAAGTATCTCCCTCAACTCCATTACAGCAACAAAAGATGTTTCTTTAACGAAAAAAAAAGCAAGAAGTATTTAAAACTTTCAAATTTTGCGCCACAGTGACGTGTTATGAGCAAGATGACGTCATACGGTCCAACAATAAAACGCAATTTTCAGTGCGTTAACTGCACGTTAGCATTCAAGTGATGCGGTCAGATGGAACTAGAGGACCCATTACAGACGTTCAGTCATGTGTCGTCGCGACCGGTCAGTTAGGCGGCCGCCAATCGCACAAAGAAGGTTCCGTGACGTCATAGAAAAGTTGCGGGAAATTGGCTAGGGGTCGTGACTGCTTCACAGGTTTTCTTTAATATCTCCGTTATTTGTTCGAAGATTGCGATAATATTGGTATCATTGTTATCGGGACTACGCCGTCTTTCTAATAAACACAACGTGCATTTTGTCTTCATGGCTTCTTTAAGCGTGTACCGCGCCCAAGTCTTTTCTGAAACTATAGCCATCAGGTCCTATTGTCTGCTAAAGAGCTCAATAGGCTTCCAACCTCTCGGAACAGAAAGCAGAGATCTGCACCCCTTACGCCAGCCGTTGCAGCGAAGTATCGGCTGCCAGAGAAATAAGCTCACGTTACTGACGATCCCACAGTTCCGTGTTAAACCCCTGAAAATACTGATCATTGACAATAATACCCATTGGCTACAATTCAGCGTATAAGGAGCGCACTTCTGCAACAAATCCATACCCTAAGCGGGGACAGTACACATGGAAGTTTCTTGGCTATAAGTTTGTACTGTTCGGCAGCGCAAACCGGAACGCATCAGGCCTCAGGCGACGTCTTCACAGCAGGGAATATAAATGTAATTCTATTGGCTACATTCTTGGTTAATAATTGTTGTCCGTGTTTAAAACGTCAATTTGGGGCTGGCTCTCAGGTATGAGCGCAGAGCCTCGTCTTTGCTAAGAACAGTCAGGTGACTTCGCACAGGCTCGACGAACCACCAGGCAAAGGCCCCATTCACAATGTTAGTAAAAAAACAGAACAATGCCGAAAAACCACGACCGGTGCTTCGACTACAAAAATGAATGGAAATGAAGCTACACTGCATCCTCACCATAACACTGATTTACGTTTAGAAGACTCATCCCGGAGTCAACATTCCAAAATTCGACTTGTTCTAATTACGGTAACTATGCTAATATATCACAAGCCTTATATGTGGTACGTCACCTAATAGAGTAAATAGGGTTCTCGAAAGAGTATTGGAAGGGACCGTATACGGGTTTTGTGTTCGAGAGTGGTAGTGACCATCATGCGGAACTCCTAATGGAACGATAAAAGGATTCCAGGCGGCACGGATGAGTCAGCGTCGTGGACATGAAACAACGAGGTATTGAAAGAAATTGCCAAAAATAGAATACACTACAAACAACAGCGCTTGCAAAAAAAAATTCCCGCGCCTTCCCGCGAGGGGAACACGAGTAAATGCAGAGCATTGGGGCCTCAGTACTGATTGAAGGCAGTGTTGCTTCCATCGCTTCTTCCGTGATGCTGGAGTAGCAGAGACGAGTAAACGTGGGCACGAGCGTCAACCAAGGAAGGAAGGAGCAACGCAGTGACTGAAACACGAGCGACCGCTAGCCGCTATATTTGCAGCGCGCGCAGTAGAGGGAGAGCAGTACGGGGGGGAGAGCGCGCATGCGCAAGCAGCGCGCACCCTTCCACGCCCCACCGCGCTGCTATCACGCACCTGTTACGCCGAGACCGCGACGGAGCGAACGGGCTGACTACGACGCATGCGCGCGCCAGCTGCTGTTGAGAGAGAGGAGGGAAGGAGAGGCGCTCCTGCTGCGGACGCGAAACTGTTGACACCGTCCGACGCAGGAACAGGCGAGGCTAAGAAATGCTCTGCATTTAAAAGGAAATATTTCCAGAAATCACCAATCTCATCTGTCAAGAAAATATAATTCGTCATTAAGAAGGCCAAAAAAGAGGGCTGAAAATTACATACCAGATCAACGTCTCGGCCAAAGAAAAGGCAGTTCCCTAAACAAAATCTGTTCCTAAATAATGAAAAGACTTTCTCGTTATTATATGTTGAACCAGACGTTGGAATATTTAAATGATTTTAGGTTTCCTTCTGGTAGTTTCAGGGTGTCGAATTAGGGAAAGAATTATGATTTTTGTATTTTCTGCCCGTTGGAAGTTTGAAACTTGGTAACAACGCGCATTCTTTAATTCACCAGAAGATTCGGCAGGTTAGTTAAAATCCGCGGCTGCTAGTTACGGCTGTTGAGAATGCATTAAAGGTATCTGGCCACTGACCTTTGATGCCAAGGAGTAATTCATTCATCACTTTTTGTTTTTTTAATACACTGTTTGGGACAAAATGAGCGTTCGCCAATAAACAATGGTAAAGAAAGGGCGCGTAAAATACGCAGTTTCGGGCTGTGAAGTTGCTAATACATTCTGCAAATGTTTCCTTGCGGCTTTTTATCCATGTAGCTGTCTTCGTTTAGCATGTTAAACTAGGTCTAGAAAGACGAGCCCACTTCTTGTTTCTGTACCGCTGAAGGAACTGAGAACTTTGCTGAGGCGAAGCTCCCTCCTTCTTTGTACTATGCACGAGCATCAAACGAACGTCGCGGCTGCTGAGATGCAGCCAGACACTAACGCACAGTTGCAAATCGACCAGATTTAGGGGAAATCCCCAAGGTGGAGTAAGTTTCTGTAAAGGAAAGTTCGCAGTTGCAAAGTGAGAATCATTCCCCCAAACCTTCGTAAATTTCTAGTCAATATTCTAGCATTGACAAATGAATCCTAACTAGTAAGAATCAAACACGTTTGAACCGGAGTTTCGCTTCTGCACTAAGCAGAGTTATTACCTGACAAAAGACCCAACCGGTCAGTGTTGATACCCATTTGTGCGCTGATTAAGAGATTTAATGTTCGGGTGTAGCTTCTCCGTAGGCAGTGCGAAACCTTCCTTCTACTAGAAATCCTGCAATAGCAACGATTAATATACAGCGTTTCGCTTGAGTTCGCGCATTGGAATAGCTAGAAAAGATGCTCATTGTCCTCATTAGGGAGTAATGGCAGATACACCTAACTTTTTTATTGTGTATATAATGGTACGCAGCGTGGTCTATTGAACACAGCTGATTCTCCTTCGCAGGCAGGTTGATGCAATACACACCTTTTTCACAGATCAGTCGCCATGCGCGTTGGTTCTCTCATCGACGGTGGAGGGTTGCGGATGATAGCTCTGCGCTTGGGTGCGAGTTGGATGAACGAAACGCAAACCTGGAACCATTGCCCCTTAACCAAATTAAGCCCGTGGGTACTATCGCGTATCTTGAGGGATGGCGAAGGGCTTCCGTTGTAATTGCTCGGAGTTCGCCAACCACCGAGCTAATTTCATAGTCCAAAAAACAGCGAAGGTCATTAATGCATGCTTGATATAGTTTCTTTTGTTTGAAGAACCGCGGAAAACCGGGCACATTTATGATGAATAAAATTGACACACTTTTTTTCCGAATCCTCTACAGCGCTGTTCCACCAGAATAAGAAAACAGGGTGTAAGCAATTGTAGATAGTGGCACTGTAAATTTTAGGGACCCTGCAGCGGTGGCTCAGCCTTGACGACGGGGGGGGGGGGGGGGGGGGGCGGTTCGTTGACTATGTCCGCGTTTGAAGAAGCAATTTATTGGAGGAAACTACGTTCCGCAAAGCCCATTTAACAGTGCAGCAAACACCGGAGTGTACTTTCGTATAACGATGATGGGCGCTGGAGCCAGACATTTTGCTCTGGCGTTTCAGTGAACCAGAGCAGGGATCTCAATCACACAGCTCCTTCAGACGACACCACGGGACATTAGGTATTATAGTCTTTCCAAAAGAACAACGTATGAACGCTTCCAATCCTTTGAGCAGGAGTAAGAGTCGCAGTCTAAATTTTAATGTTATCGGTTCATCCAAGATGGCAGAGGGGATATAACTTTCGTGGGACCCCGTGAACCAAACCAAAGACAACGTTTGCGTCGCAGGGCTATTGGCTATTGGTGGTACCCATCAGACTCCAGCACACACTCACCCCCCCCCCCCCCCCCTCACGCAGAACTGGCTGATACCTCACGCCAATGATGGGAAGCTCAGTACCCCCTAAAAATCGGGGAAATAAGAAGGATACTGTTAATGAAATATCATTGTAATAATACAAAGCCTCGATAATCTTAGCCCCGCTTTCTGAGAGCGTTTTCTTACCTTCCCTTCAAGTTCTTTGGTTTGCCTCTCGAGCGTTTGAACACACCCGGTTGCGACATAAATTCACCAAAAAGAGCTTAAGACGTAGCACATTTCCAGGTTTCAGTGGTTACGAATTTTTATAAATTAGGCATTCGAGAAGGAAGCAGAGACGTTTTCACTACTGGCGTTGGAAAAAAAATTAATTAGCGGATGAGTTTTTCAATGTGGCACAAGTATTTAGTCTTCGCCGATGGAATTCATACACCAGTTTGCTGACTCCACGAAGGCTAAAGATTTGCTTGACGGCGCTCTTCCGTCGTCAAGGGGAAAACACACAGGAAAAACTGGGGCATCCTCTTCACCAACCCAGACTGCGCAGCCTCCACCAGCAAGCAAAAGACTAAGTTTGATTGTTTTTCTTCTTACTGCGTGCTTTTTCACAATAAAATTCATGCTGCGGAGCGCAGTTGGGTGCTAACGGTGTCTAGGGTTTGGCAAGGGTTCGGGCTCAGCTAGGTGCCTCGCGGCTTTGGTAAAGCCCCGCAGGGACGTTGCACAGTCTACAAAGAATCGAAGAGGCAACACCAAAAGCATGAGCCCCCTATCCACCAGACAGGCGCCGTACGTATGCTAGCATACCGCCAGCGCACCAATGAGTGGCTTCAGAAGGAGGAGGACGGTGAGCCTGAACAGAATACCTCCACAGTAGCCCCTGAATCTGCCGAGGCAAGCGTTAGGGCTTACCGGGAACAAACCGCTGGAGCAGGTAGATGTGGACCAATAGCCCAGCACTTCCTCTCAGCTCCGAGGACCGCGAATGCAAATCGCTGCAAGGCCTACCGGTTAGCGTTGAATATGGTAAAGCAATCTACAGGCCGCATCAAGTTCACTCCGGCCGATGTCGAGTTTCGATAGCGTTTTATGGATTGGAAAGTGGGGTTCATCCGTAACTACTGTGGTCGGATATAGTTCTTGTAGGACTTTTTATGAGTACAGAGAAAGCCAAAAGGGGTAGTTGCCTAAGGAAGACGTGCATAGCGTCAGGGTTTGCGTGAATTGACTTGCGTTAAAGCAAGCCAATCTTGTGTTCATATTTATACCTAACGGATACTCATGCCCTAAATGCACAGAACGTTTGTAAAAGCTCGACTGCATCATCTGACGACAGCAGGGGTTAGCTTTTTTAAAGGGCTTCAAACAAAAGCCGTCCCCGTGCCTTATTACTGAACGAACGTCTTATTACTAAACAAACTTATCATTCCCGGGCGAGACATCTTGCACCTGGTACTCCAGTTTTGGAAGTACAATCCTTTGTCACACTTGGGGATTTGCAGCAGATAGCTTAAAAAGTGTTACTACGAGAGAGCTGTTGCCGGCACAGCTTGCAACGCTGGCTCCAGTTTTCACTTACAACACTGTTTTCCTCAATTCATAAATGATTCGGTCCTTGCAAATTTGGAGGCTCAGAAATGGGCAGGTAACTATGCCATCCGCAGCTAAGTTGGGCAGAAGCCAAACAAATGAATACGTCTGTCTGCACTGACTCAGAATAATAGAGAGATTGTGTGCTTCACTGGTACTGTCCGCATGGTCAACTGACCGAATTTTTCAGCCTTCAGGAAGCGAACGTAGGGTCGGGTTCACCTGTAAGTTGCTGTAGCAACATATAAGTGGCTGCATTCAAAACGCAGAGCATTATACAGAAAAGCGGACGTATATATTTCATTTGAGAAAAAAAAAGTAATAATTACCACCTAACACTTCTCTCCCCATAAAGTGATTGCTTGTCTCAACGCTGGCTTAAAAAAGTGAGTCGTGCTGCCTGGGGGCCCTTCCCAAATTTGTTTGCTCAGTACCGTCATTCAGCATTCGTAGCAACTTCGTTGGAAAATTAAAGCAATTCTCTGGTGCTCAGATTGTACTATCCCTTATGTGAGGTTTAGGCCAAGTGGTTTGGTATCGCAGGCAAATCCTTACCAGTGAGTAATTAGCACGGAGACAGATTGATTGATTGATTGTAGGATTTTAACGCGCCGACGCAGCGCAGGCGATGAGGCGCGCCGTAGTGGAGGGCTCCGGATTAATTTTGACCACCTGGGGATCTTTAACGTGCGCCGAAATCTCGTACACACGGGCGTTTTTGCTTTTCGCCTCCATCAGAAAAGCAGCCGCCGCGGCCGGGAATCGAACCCGCGACCTCGTGCTCAGCAGCGCAACGCCTTAGCCACTGAGCCACCGCGGCGGGTAGCACGGAGACAGAAAAGGCACCTTAATTGGTATCGCGGACTCTACAATGTTGCACCCGTGGCGGTGCCAGAGGAGAAACGAAAACAGCAATACGAGAATGAAGTGAACTTGTTCGGTGGAGCGAAATGCTGACAGGACAGATTATGGACTGATTTGCATAATGTAGGCGGTCTGCCGCTAGTGCATTTGACATAGTCTGCTTCTATCCTGGGCTTCACAAGCAAAGTTGGCAAAAAAACCCACTGCAGGCCGAAATTGGGAGCTTTTTTGGCTGCCGCGCGCTTGGCGTTGCCACGCGTGCGCACGGCAAAATGAGCTGAGATTGGGAACACGCATTTGCTTTTTGCAAACGATGACGAATGGTATATTGCATTTCTATCTTTCCTTTTTCGACACACAGTCTCGTAGGGGGCATGCTTCGTGTTGTGGGATTATAACGTCGAGGCAACGTGGGAGGGCTATGAATAATCGTTTTTTTTGTACATTGTCAAGGGTGGCGTGTTTACGTACATAAACAACCACCGCGCTTTTACTGTGACGCTGTGATTGTGCTCCGCCTTGGGCCCTAGGCCCAATCAAACCAAGAACGCTCATAGGGCATAGGCATGAAGACGAGACGACAAGCTTCCCCTGGTTTTTTTCCCCTGGCCACGTCTGCCACTGAAGATTCGCTATGCCAAGGTTGTGACAGGAGAGATACTATCACTGACCGCTCACCTCTACAAGCCAGCGCCGTGCCAATCTAAAACCACGGTGTTTTACAGGATATTATACTGGTTTGCTTATCACAAATTCACCACTGCGACTCAAATAAGCGCTGACTTTTAAATTACAATTTTTTTCATGTTTGGTCACATGCCGTATACACTTCCATAATAACAGCAGTTTATACAGTAGGCTTGAGCGCGCAATGGTGAAAATTAAAAGAAATTACAGCTTCAAATGTACCGCGGTTTTCATACCTGTGCAAGCTCTGATATTGTAGCCTTTCTCTCAGGCATAAATTTCTAGGTAACATGCTTCCTTTCAATGGTATGCTCACTCAGGTGTTGCTGTTTTGCCGTACATCATGACCCTATACTTTGAGACCTGTGTTCAAATCCAGTGCAGCGCGCTCCCATTTCGCGCGTTTAAATAAAAAAAGAATAAATGCAGAACAATACCATCTGATGAAAAAAGAAACCGATTCGATGATGCACTGCCAGCGGTTTTATTGCAAAGACTGGCACAGTAACATAGATGGCCTATGCCACGGAGCTCAAGCCTAATGAGCGGCCTGTTGAAGCACAGTGGAGCTATTTTTTACGGTTAGAAAATCAACGACAGGCAACGTTCCAGCGTGCTCTCTCAATACGAACCAAGAAAAGGCTAAACTGCAGCAGAGTAATGTTAACAAAATAATTTTAAAACTGCGCAATTGGATGATCAGGCTATTGCAGGAGCTAGGAAGCTTTGCAGAGAACTAACATTGCATGATGCGCTTTTGACAAATGGGGTTGGTGGAGCAAAACCAGCAGCACAGAAACACGATTATATCTCCAACCGCTTTCATTGCCGGGCTTCACCGGGACACAATGTCAGAAGCGTTTCAAAGCGCTGCTGCTCCGGCTAATTAATGTCCCAGTGTTGCGCCGGTAGCCGGGAACAGTAGCCCTAGTCCTGCCTCCCCCGTGTTGCACCCACTCCCGCTGCCTGTCCGAAGCTGCAGCTTGTACACAGATGCTAGTAACGAGCACGTATCCTTGTACATATTTTCCCCCCTCCTGAAAAACTATCCATCTTTCAGGGCTCCCCTCATTTAGCCAGTGAGGAGCACACGGACGGCCTGGTGCGGCACTGCGCACTTCAGGGTAACGTATAGAGACGTTGCCATCAAGCAGAGACGGAAAGAAAAGACGATACAGTTAGGATGCGCTTGCAGCTAAATATACGCATGCTTGGATGTCGGCTGCTTCTCTACCCTCGCAGAGATGCATTTAGAAGTAAACAAGCACACTGCACGCATCCAGGACAGAAGCGTGGCCCGCTGCTGAGTAGTGCCCATCAGAGGCTGCCTGTTTTTCCTGTTCGCATACCACATAGGCCTCATCGAAACCTTGAGTGCCAGTGAAATTAGCTGGCAGGATTCGTGAGCGGCCTCACGCCGTTTCATTACGACCCTGGAAGCGTGCTTCTTATTATGCCGCCCCCTTTGCTGTCAGATACAAGAAGCAACTGAGCCACTCGTAGCGCGTGCGGCTGTGCCCTACTTTTTTTCCGCATCTTTTTCACCCCCTTTCCTATATGGGAAGCTTATCTTCGTCTTGATCGAGGGTTTTACATAATAGACTTCGCCCTAATCTCAGCCCTTTCTGTTTGCATTCAGTGAAAAGTTTTGTGGCCGTAATTTTTTTCGCTTGATATAATGCAGGGTTGCCTTCGATAATGAATCCCTGGAACTTCCGCAGGCGACAGAAAGTGCGGTGCATGTCCCAAGGACAGCGCGCAGACCCGACTACGGCTTCATCAGTAACACGATTGCTGGCGCTAGAGAGCTTTTCAGCTCTGTGCAATTTAAGGTCACTTACCAATCAAGTAAAGACTTAAAAAAAGGAAGAAACAAAATAGTGTGGTGAACGGCTTTTGCTGCTTCTCTCTACGCCTTTGCCATTAGGCTACGCGTTGCCCATCCAACGGAACAAGTCTCTCGATCTGCCCATCAGCCTTTTCTACTTCTCAAATTAAAAACAAATCACGGGTTCACATTTCTTTGAAGTTGATTTGTTTATTCTTTTTTTTTTGCTGACACCAGACCGGCAATGCAGAGTGTCGCTTTCAAGTTCAGGTCTTCTGTTCTTTTTCATAAATGTACGCAACGAGAATGTGGTGTCTCAGTTTTTCTGTTGCAGTATACGAATTACATATTTCCTTCGCTGTGCAGCAGTTCTTGTGGGTGAATATTATGTTATAATATCCCACGTCACTACGAACTCCGTACTTCAACCACGCGTTTTATCAGTTGAACTTTGACTAACTTTCATTTGGACCATCGCCACCTCAAAGAAATAATTTTCTTAGTCATGAACAAATATAATGCTCGCTCTTTTTCTAAATTTTAGGAACACGTGAAAGTAGTTTATGTCTTAATCAAGACATAGAAACGTTTTCGGCGTGTGACTTTCGCCATTCTTCAACTTGTTTGCATTCTTGTTAATGGTTTCGAGTGGCTAGCCACCAGAATTCTTTCTAAAACTAATTTTTTCTCTTCAGGTTCTCTTTCCCTACAAATGAGTTGCGACTGACTTTCGAATGTTGGGGGATGTAGCTTGGAAAGTATGCACGTACATATTTGAGGCTTTTCCAATTTTGGCAATTTTGCATTTTTTAAGGTATTACAAAAGTCACCGTAATCATGTGTATACAGTCGAATCTCCTTATAACAAAGTAGTATCGGGACAGTAATTTGGTTCGTGATATTCTATTTTTTTTGTAATAGAGCTAAAAATCGGCTCAAACCAATCTGTTATCACCCTCTCGGAAAAATCCTTGCTACACAAACGCTTTATTTTAACCTTCGAACCTATTATAAACACGGTAACCCAAATCTTTCTCACCTTGTGGCATTTAAAGCTCAATGAACCAGAACATGAAATGGGAAATTACAAAAGAGCAAAGTTCTTTTGACAAAATAGTCCTGAATGGCTATTTTTTCGAAGAAAGATGCGATCTTTGGCTTGTGACTATTCACAGCAATGAGCAGGATGAAGTTTTGTACAGTGTCCACGAACAAAGGTGCATTTTCCATTTCTGCAGTTTCAGACACCGGGAGTATTTTGAAATAGCTTTTCAGCCTACTGGTCAAATATTTCTCATTTATGTCCGATAGTCCATGAAGCTCTCAGTTTCACTTTCGTTATAACAGAAAAAGTTTCATTGAAATGCAGCGTGATTCGTATTTAGTTCTCTATAGCCAAATATTTGTTCTACCTATTTTCGTTATAACGAGGTTCAACTGTACATACTCGTGGTGTTATGCACTTCTATAAACTGCTGCGGGCCGGTTTCGCTAGCGCGCGCCTAAGTGACCTATCGCACCCAAACGACCAGAACACACCCAACTGACCATGCCACCAGTTCGACGAATGGCAATGCCCAGCGCAAGATTCGAAGAAAACAGACAGCCTCGCGTAGACACCAGAATCCACAGCATTGTTTTATGACAGGAGTACGGGCAGCGGTAGGCGCACTACCATTGCAATACAGTTGCCGAAGAAATTCCACCTCAGGAAAACCTACATAGCCGTGGCATATGCAAGATTTCCTCACAAAAAAAATGAAATCTAGCTTCGCAAAACGATGCAACTAATGACATCAGCTAGATTCGGAATAAATTTGTTCATCGGCGTAATTCCTGAAGGAGTTGCAGTTTTAAATCGTTTTTGGCATCAGTCACTAAGTCAGAACTGGAGCGTCTATGCGACAGGGCAAACTTGTAGAGGGTCGTGTGAACTTTACGTACGTTGTCTTTCGTGTCGTAAAATAATATCAATCAATCAATCCATCAATCAATCGATCAATCAATCAATCAATCAATCAATCAATCAATCAATCAATCAATCAATCAATCAATCAATCAATCAATCAATCAATCAATCAATCAATCAATCAATCAATCAATCAATCAATCAATCAATCAATCAATCAATCAATCAATCAATCAATCAATCAATTAATTAATCAATTCATGAATTACTTAATGCATGAATTAATTAATTAATTAATTAATTAATTAATTAATAATTGATTAATTATTAATTGCTTAATCAATCACTTTTTATTATAGTGCCCACGAACAGCGGAGGCCTTCGTGCTGGAGCACTCAGAGGGGAAAATGCACCACTGTAGTACATCAACAATTTGCTAATAAACACTCAGTGAGCAAAAAAAAAACTACAAAAACGGCAACGAAGATTAGAAATAAAATAGTGGAATCCAACCGACTTTACACAATCAATTCGTTCTGGCGCACAGAAAAGGTATAAGACAGCAATGAAATACATCAACAGCTGGCAAATGAACAGTGAGTAAACAAAAACTAAGAAGAAACAACAACAACTTCAAAGAAGAATAAAAATGCCATAGTGTAATTTTAGCCAACATTACACAATCAATAGAAACTGTAATGTCTAGTCAATTGCAAGAAGACATCTTACAATAAGCGTAACTATACGGAAGGGCGAGTGAAAAGAAGAAAGTCTTTACAAGATCCGAGAAGCGTAAATTTTCAGTTTCAAATGGACGCCTGAAGTGAATATGGGGAGCGGAACAGCTCGCGGTGTTTGAAACAGCCTTAAATATTTTGACATCCTCAGCATATAGGAGAAATTGACAATCATGAATTACTGAGGAAACATCATTTATAAAAATTGAAAAAAGAAGTGGCCCCAGAACAGATCCCTGAGGGACACCACTTGTGGCCTCGTAGGAGAGGGAAGACTGCCTGTTTGCATGCACGAAGCATGACCTATCCGATAAATAATTACATAAAAGGGATGTGATGGATGGTTGTAAATCGAGTTGACACAGCTTTCTAAATAATATATCAAGGCAGACGACATCAAAAGCCTTGCTCAAATCGAAGTAGACGACATCGAGTTGTCCTCTTCCCTGCACAGCTTCCGAAGCATGCAGCATAAAACTTACAAGATTAGTGGTGGTCGATCTCCCAGCGAGAAACCCGTGTTGCTGAGGTAATAATATAGTTTTTACGCTGAAAGAGAGTAGTGTATGTAGTACAGTCTCAAAGAGTTTTGAAGCATCGCAGAGAATAGAAATCGGGCGGTAGTTTGTGGGGCCTAACTTTGACCCTGACTTAAATATAGGAACAACCCGCGCAGTCTTCCAACGAGTGGGGAACTTACCGGTATTGAGTGACGTTCGAAATATTCGCGCCAAGAGCGGAACAAGAAGATCCCCAAACGCCTTCAGTACTGCCGAAGGAATGCCATCAGGGCCGCACGAAAATGAGTGCTTAACTCGCTTTAGAGCTCTTGATACAAGACTTTCCGAAATAAAACATTCTGAGCTTTTATCATACCCCGGAAACACTTGAGGGAGGAGGCTGCACTTTTCTTGCCGAATACTGAACTGAATTGTTGAGCAAAAGCATTAGGAACCTCAGGAATGCTGTCACCCCTCTTGTCAATGAGGTTTAATATCTCCAGGGATGTTTTTGGAAGTTTGTGCACGGACATGACCCAAGAAAGCTTTAGCATTGCGCCGCGCATCAGCTTCAACCGCGGCAATATAACTGGACCTATCGCGCTTAAGCAGATTTTTACAATGCGACCTGAGTTGACGAAACTCGCTCTGACACCTCTCTTGGCCAGTTTTTTTTTTTGCTTATTTGTGAGCTCGATACTTTCTACCAAGGGCCTTTCTTAGTTCAGATGAAAACCAGTCAGTGTTGTACACGTTCCTCCAAAATAGGAACGAAAGCTCGTTCCACGTTCCTTGCCAATTTTGAAACGAATTCCCGTTACAAGTTCCTTTATTGCGAAAGGAACGCGTTCCAGTAAACTTCGAAAATTGGAACGTGTCGTTACATTAACGTTACAATTAGGTTTTTAAATTAAAATATAGTGTCGGATAATCCTGGGTCTAAATTAAGTGAGACATTTAAAACTCACATCGAACTACGTATATTATACAAATATTAACACCACCGGCAGCAGATTATCTGGAGATAAAGATAATCAAAAGAAACGCTCCTAGGCGAATTTTTTCAGGGAGCACCGGACAAACTCCAGACGGCTCGAGAACATTTCGGTGCAGGAAATTTCGGTGCGGAAATTTCGGTGTACGGACATATCGGTGTACGGGCGTTTCGGTGCATGCACATTTCGGTGTACGGACATTTCGGTGTACGGACATTTCGGCGACCAAATTATCCAGTGCTTGCCTGTTTGCGACAGCCGTTATATTTTTATTTCCGCCTAACGTTGGATAGGAAATTGGTCCCCTTGTGATTAAAACGTGATCCGTTTAGTTAGAATGCACAGAACTGCAACTTTCCTTGGTCTTATACCCGTCTTACTCTCGCTACCCCTGCGGAACAGTCTTTGCCCGTATCGAATCGATTTGCCCGTAAATAACACAATTGAATAGTTTCTCTGGCATCTGAGGATAAAATTTAAGTCATAAAGCTTGGAATAACGCCACAAGTGTTCAACTGTGAAGCATCTTTTCGGTTATCTGAAAATACGCTTAAAACACTTCAGAGTTGAAATGGAGCCATCTTCGTGTGACGCGGTGATTGAAGCCGACTCTGAGTCAAAGCACAGAAGCATTGGTACCGAAAAAGTCAGTGAGCGTGTGGCAATGCTGTCGCCTAACTTACTTTAGGTATGGGAAAACATTCACATTCTTTAATTTGTCTACGGGCTTTCCGTCGACAAACTATGTTTGTTAATTGATAAGACTTTTACATGAAGGGACGTTTTGCTATCCCGGAACATTGCAGCGCGTAAAGGACGCCGAGAACGAAGCGTTTTGTTGAAAGTGATCACTATGCATTTTAAAATTATTGATTGTTTATACATTTTGTAGTAATTAGGTAGTTCTCTACCGTTAATAGCTACAAAACCATTCGCTCAAATAAAGCAGGAAGTTGGGGTAGGTGGTCATTACTTGAATACGTTGCAGCATCGGAAACACGACGACCTCTTTCTTCGTCCTGTTCTAGTTTTCGCTACTAAAATATATCATCGTTTACTGAGTTTCTTATCCCGAAAAATATTCAGTGACCACGTTATTTTCAACACCCTGCAAAGTTTCCAAATGTCTGATTTACTACAACACTCCTGAAGGACAAATCATTGCTACAATGTGGAATTATGGCAATAGGAACGTCCAGCTTTAGATGTGACTCAAAAATGAGTTCTGCGCTATACAACAATTCAAAACACACGATGCAAAACCCATTTGCATGATGTGCCTCCGGAAGCGACATTTATGAATTAAATAGAGGTTCCCCGCTTCGAGATACTTCCCATTTTCCCCGCTGATCGCAATGGATGGGGATTCTGAGCCGGGTGGGGAAGCTTTCCTACGAGGTTTTCTTAGAATGGAGATTGAATGCTGTTCGGAATGAAGGTAACGCCAAACTGCAGTTTCATGGATTGTAACATTGTCTTGCCGTCAATGAGCATGATCAATTTTGACATCCGAATGAACTGCGCTATATCCGTCAATAATGCGAGCTGTACGCGTTATCGGATGGTTATTTAACCGTTACGCATTAGCACCTTCGGCTACGAGAGCTACAGCAAAAAAACAAGCCAGGACATTTGAGCAGCGAATGGCCACGTAAATCAGCCGGTCACCAAGAACGGAATACCTACACAGATGCGTCAACCCTTGATTTGCGGCTCAGTGTAGGCGGGAAATCTTTTGATGACCGTAATAACACCGCTATCGGAAGCTCCGACTCGGTAGCGTGCTGCTAATCCATTCTGACGCAAGACACGGGGGCTGTAATCTCGTCCTTGAGAGCGCAGGCGTCAACACTGGGCGGTTCGGGTTACGAGAAATTGCCACAGCTAGGCTGTCACCTGGGGGCAAGGGCAATAAATAACCGAACCGCCTGTGTAGCTTGATCCCAGGTTATTCTTAACAATCGTGCCGGTGTTGGGCAACGGCGGATTCGGGACGTAAAGTCCCGCCAACCACTGATACCTATCTTTCGAAAGTTGGAGGTGAACTTTAACGTCACAAAGACATATCCCGATAGATTAAGTCTAAGGACGTCTAAGACTAAAGAATGCGAGAGCTTGACTGGAAGTTGGTTTAAACGGGGCCACTCAGGTTGTCCTGCGGGATTTTCCGCTATTTCCTTATTCAAAGGTATTGGCATCAATAAAAAATTCGGGAAGAAATCATACAAGCAAAACGTCGACGCGATTAACAAAGGAAAAAAAATCCGATCAATAGCCACCTCTTTAAGGGAAAGATGGTGAATCAAAGCCGCTTTCACAAGATAAAAATGGTTGAAACGCTAGCCTTCTCTCATGCAATCTCAGTCAAAGTCAAAGTCAAAAATTCAAACTGCTTCGGCTGTGTCGGGTAGGCGTCCCATTCGGGTAGACGTCGGCGGCATAACGCGAGGGACCCATGTTCCATTCCAACCACGGGAAGCGTTTTTTAAGCGCTTTGCGTTTCATCATCATCATCATCATCATCAACATCATCATCGTCGTCGTCATCGACGTCGTCGTCATGTGCGCTTTTTGAAACCAAATTGTGTAAAGTTAGCTTTTCTGCAGTGGACTTTGCTGTTACAATCTTCGGCGCACGTAGGAGCCAGAAAGCTTCGCTATAAAGTAGGGCAAGGGACATTAAAGACCTTACGTCCCACACACTAGTTCACGTTCTTCTTTACTGTAGGAAATACCCGCTCCGCCCCCCCCCCCCCCCCTCACCCACACGCACCCAAGACATGCTCAAGCTACCACTGGCAAGAAATAAATCAAAATGATCGCCCTAATTTATCGAATCCTGGGAATAAAAGAAGGGGCATATGTCACCGGTACAGCTAGGGAGCATGTGCGAGTTGAACCAAACGTCCTGTTGCCACTACAACTCTAACTCCTCCGTCGGATAAAGGTTTTTTTTTTTTTAAATGACATAGGTGTTAACAGCAAAGTGGCGAGTTCCTTTTTTTTTTTTACAGCGCTTTTTTTGCTCGCTGGTGCGGAAGTTGCACATTCGTGCATACTTCCAGGGGGGGGGGGGGGGGGGTATGTTATGCATGCCTTCCCGGAACGTCCCCCAGGCGGTGTGTCAGCTGAAAAAAATGAAAAAAAAAAAAACAAACGTTACAACGCAACTGGCCGCGGGGACGCACTTAGTGATCCTGTGCAACTAGTGATCCTGTGATTAGTGATCCTGTGCAACCAGCCTTCCGGATTTCAGTCCTGGGTTAGTGACTGACCCAGCGGTCTGAGTAGGAAAACGAGAAATGCGACTCCGCTGGGCCTTCCTTGGCCCAGCAGCCAGTGGACAGGCATCTGCAAAACCACTCACATGACGGGAAATTTAAGCGCATACTGCCGACTCAATACAAGCACTTATGCTTTGGTCAAAGCAGAATACTAGCTGGTCACTCAAGCGCTGTGCACGGTTGCACAGACACGTCATTATTGTGGGTAAAGGTCGCGCTGTTAAAACTGACAACCGTATACGAAAGGTAAAAAAAAAAAAAAGGTTCAAGCTAAATGAAGTTGTCAAGAGTTAGGCCTGAAATGTACTGACAATCCACAAGCACGAAGTTACTTATGCGTTCCTTTCTTTACTAAACAATTCAAACTTTGGCGTCTCGTGCTCCAAAGCTACACCTGAGTTATGACGCGTGCGGTAGAGGAAGGCTACGGAATATCTTGGACCACCGGATATTTGTAAGGTGTGCCGAATTCTCAACACACGGGCGTTTTCATTTGTCGCCTTCACTAGAAAGAGGGCCGCCGCGCCCGGAATTGAAGGCGCGTTCTTTTTCTGTGGTGAGCGCAATGCAATACTCACGGAGCCACCACAGTGAGTAGCTTAAGGTGTGAGGCCAAGTCAAAATCGGAAAAAGTTTTCTAAATGTCATTCTTTTTTTTTTTTTGTTAGATGTGCAATTTATCGGGCATCATTTTGCTGAAAACGTGTCTTCTTTCGCAGTTTCTATAATAAGATACATAAAAAATGTAAACCCACTAGGCATCTACGAAACCGAAACTGAAACTGCCAGTTTTGTGTGCAACACACAAATGCCCTGGTCTGGAGTTCTTAGCTTGTTATCTAACAATCGTATTATGTACGAAAAATTAATATTGCCCTAATAGTGTTTTCAGCACTTTATTTATCAATTAAAATCAAACTTCTAACCAGGCAGATGCGTCATGTTTCACACGTGTGGTTTACGTTCTGGAGCATTCGTGCGCGTGTTTGGTGGATGTGCTTAATCTCTGTCGCTTACTTTTTCTGACTGGCAGCCAAAGTATGCAACAGTTTGGGATGCAAATACTCACAAAACGAGAAACCAAATACCAAAAAAGAATGATCGGCCGCTCATTCCAAATGCATCCCATCAGAGCACTGATACTGGAAAGCAAGCGAGAAAAAAAAAAAAAAAAACGGCGAGGTGCCACACGAGCAAAAACAGATACGAGCAAGGCCCAAAAAGGAAATAGATACAAATGTTTCGAAATTTAGCTCTCCTGATCATCTTATATAAGCGCTGCTCTTGCATGAAATCTTTTTTTGTTGATTTTCTGAGAACCTATTTTTCGGCGATTTCTCCGCATGCTAACATTCATAACTTTTTCCTAATAAAGATGTCTTATTGAAACTTGGCACAATTCTTCCTCACATTATTGGCTGTGCAATGAACCTCAAGAAATAAAATCAAGCCACAAGCTTTGATATGGCCACCTTTTATGCCAAGAAACATCCAAGTGAAGCGTTAAGTTTTTTGGTTATTTTATCACTATGATTCGAGGATTCCTCCGATCTCATTATGTTCGGCTCATTGCAAAGGCCAAACCCTCCAATATACCACTACTGAAAATTGTATGTTTTCATGGAGATAAATTATAGTTTTCAGTGTGTGACATGAGACCTACATTTATTACAATTTTCAAATAAAAAAATGTAAACAAAAATAGACACGCTTCATAAGGCTCCCATGGGCCGAAAAATGTGTGCCTTATGATGTAGACCTAAAATCTGCAGTGATTTTTTAAATTCACCAGCACTTCACCTCATAACTAAAACGGTTAATCCCGTGGGAAAGAATTAAACAAGCGTTTTACCCCAACCAAGAAACGACAAACATACCGCCACTAAAACAGTGAGCTCCAAAATTTTTAACACTTCTGGGAAATTCCGTATTTACCCCCCCCCCTCCCCAAAAAAAAGCATGAAAAACAGATAACCATTAAAATTATGTGCTGCAAAAGTTGATTGATTGATTGATTGTAGGGTTTAACGCGCCGACGCAACGCAGGCGATGAGGCGCGCCGTAGTGGAGGGCTCCGGATTAATTTTGACCACCTGGGGATCTTTAACGTGCACCGAAATCTCGTACACACGGGCATTTTTGCTTTTCGCCTCCATCAGAAAAGCGGCCGCCGCAGCCGGGAATCAAACCCGCGACCTCGTGCTCAGCAGCGCAACGCCTTAGCCACTGAGCCACCGCGGCGGGTGTGCTGCAAAAGTTCGAAAACTTGTGGGATAATTCAGTACTACAGTTAGACCGTACTACAGAAACAAGCAAACGTAAGTTTCTTGCTGGGAACACGGACATCGTTGGTGTCGCGTGTCTTTTGTTTACGCTAGTAATTAAGTCGATGTTTAGTGCTGAACTAGTGGCCGAAATTGCAGACGTAAACATTATTACACAAGAAACCATAAAGGCGCTAATTTTTAAAGCACCTAGCTGAAATTTAACTAATTTTTCTATTTTCTCACAGGCTACAGTAAATAATTTAATATCGCGGTTCAAAAGTAAAGGGTGACTTTAGTGTATCCTAATTCGTTGCGGCCTCAATCTCACAAGTCTGCGCGTAACAGGAGTTGCAAGCTCCGATTATTAGTAAAATAGCAACAGACGTCAGAAACACTTTCAAATAGTGGGCATCATACACATCGACATGAACCAGCCATGCTGGGGGCATTACAGGGATTCCATTGGAGAATCTAACCCCAGCCAATGGCATTGCTTGGTGCAAGAGCAGGTTCGCTCGAGTGAGCAGCTGGGTTTGAATTTCGGTGATCGGGAGACTCAGGATCATGTTTTCAAGGATCAATGGACAGTTTGGCATAGAGGCTAACGTACGCTACGCTTTGGGTGGCAGGCAGCGGGACCCGACTGCGCATGCGCGCGCGGGCATGGCAAGAAGGATTTCACTTCACCGGAATGAATGCGCAGGCTCGGCGAAGCAGGCAGCCCGTCCTCGCGGAACGAACGCGCACCTGCCCTTTTGGGTCCCGGTATCCGCCGACCGTAGCGTAGCGTACGCTAGCCGCTATGCTAAAACTCTCTAATATTGCTATGGTAAGGGCGGGCTTTCCCCTATATACCCATTATACAAGTAGTGCTGAAATCAGACCAGTGCTTCGTCAGTTGCGTAAAGTTTCCGCAAATGATTATGCATATTGCGTGCTACATTTTGGCACTCTTTCTTCACTATACCATGGCGAAGACGAAATCCCAGAAATTCGGCAGCCTGGGAATCCGAAACGCAAGTAAGAGCGTGTGCACTACATTGAAGGTTGCTTGCTTAAGCTAGCGTGAAAGTGCCGGGCTGATGTCAAAAATGGCTTTCATCTCTCAATACGAGGCTGTGGGCATTAGACGATGTTTTACAGGAATACTCTGAACCGATTAACCGAGGCCATACGCGTGTGAAAAAAGTAGCGCACTTAACGAACCACCGCAGAATATTTGGAAATGATGAATATCACTGACACTTTTGTTAGATCAATGATGTACCAAAGTAATCAACAAATGTACGGCGGGCTTAACGTGCGTTAATGGTTCTGAGCCACTCGATCACTCCGTATTCCGGCAACGTTGCCTCATTTCAGCGCAGTGGCGTTCCAGCCGGGATGACGTTACTGCTCGATTAACTTCCTATTTTGTTTATCTTTATTTTCCAGGATAAATTTACGACGCCATTCTTCTGTCATGAGCAGCACTTCAGAGAAAAGTAGCAGGCTCAGTATGCTGGGCAACGGTCGGCATACCGATGACGGAGAGGGTTCGATGCGGGAATTACACACGAAACAAATTTCCTTCGGGCTAGAATGAAAATGGCTGCCTTTAGCGAGTCAGAAAATGTTTGCCTTTCGCACATTATATTCACGTTGGGCATCATGCATGAAATTCTATAGTAATCGTAATTACCAGCGAAGCTGTTTAGTAAATAGTATTTTTTCTTCTCCGCAGTTTAAAATACCAAGATAATGCCGAGCGCGCTCACATGAGTGCGTGCCTCGCGGCGACCGCCCGGCAGTTAAAAAATCCAATAAAATGTGAGCCCTCACGCGTGCGCGCCTCGTGATGACCGCCCAATGTTCCCGGCGAACGTTTGTGAAGTCAAGAATGCCAGCAAAGGGAGATTGGCCAAGATTACGGCAACCATCCGGCAGTTAAAAATACCAAGAAAATGTCGAGCGCTCGTGTGTGTGCTTGCCGCGCGGCGACCGCCCTGCATCCCCGGCGCACGTTTGTTAAGCCAAGTATTCCCACGTAGGCAGATTGGCCAAAGTTGGCAAAAAAAAATCTCCTGCGTTCGCCGTAATCATGGCAACACATGCTCGGAGCGAGAAAGACCCCAGCGTTCACCGTATCATGGCAACAGGTACTCGCTCGAAACAAGAAATACACGACATAGCGTACGCTCCTCCAAGGATATGTCCAATGACTATCACTCCAAAAAAATGGAGGAAGCTCTCACTTATAGAAACAATGATAAAGTAAAGGTCGTTGCGGCAGCGAAGAGGAAAATCGGCTGCAATCGGGGACTTGAACTGTCGTCATGGCCGTGAAGGTTGCGTTCAGCGTCCCTACATTTAAGTCTGACGCATGAGTGTGACCTTCCTTCATTTTTTTTCACTTCAGCGACTGGTATAAATACCGAAAAGAAAAATGCGAATGTTTCGTTGTTTTGCAGAAGACAATACTAAGAAATTAGTGCCCTTCCACTCTCTCAAGAAAGATGATCTGCGAAGCTGGAAGCACTCCACGGAGTGCGTGAAACCAAGCACGTTCGTTTGTAATTTGCAATTGAGCATACTTCCCAGCTAATTAGCTGTATGAAACTTGGAAGGACGCGAAATTCGAGATCTCAGCTTCCCCCCCGCGTCGTAGGCATCTTACTTGCCTGTGTAACACACCAACCCACTCTGCTCCACCACTGAGTATAGCTGAGAGGTCGCATTGGGGCGCTTGAAGTAGAAGCTTAAACCTCCCCTAAGTACAATGGACAAGTCATCAGTAAGGACACGAAACTTATAGCTGCGCGTGCACGCCCCCGCCCACCCCCTCCACTCCCAACCCGTGGACGCATAAACCGGCAACCGGTTATGTGCCGCGCTTAGAAGTGATATAGACACCATCGAAAATGCCGCTCTAAAAGCCCTTAATCTGAACAATATTGGCTCCCATCGGCATTCCAAATGGACAAATTGTGGCCATCCAAGGGGTATTCGCCGCTACTCGACGACCTCGAACTTGAGGAGAAAACGGCGCCCGCTGCGAATTTGTGTTATTTCCCCTTCCATTCGCGGTTCTGTTCAGGCCAACGCTCCTTCAATTGCCCCTCTTCTTCTTCCAAGCGAACGAAATGCGTCCATACCATAGGTAGATAACACTTTCAAGGCCTCGAGCTTTATTCTAGCGGACAAACACGTGGCTGTCCGTTTCTCTGCCCCGTCGTAGACATCTTACTGTTTTTGTAACATCCAAACCCAGACCCAAACCACTATTACGAAGGACCGCTGGCAGGTTGCTTTGAGCCATGGGACTTACACGTTTAAATCTCCCACCAGCACAACCGGTATGTCATCGGGACCGACATGAAGCCCAGTTGTGCAAGCACACCCCCTTCCATCCACCTCCAAGCCGTCTATGCATAAACTGGCAAGTGGTGATGGGCACATCTGTGAATATGTCGCTATAAAAGTCTTTCAAACTGATGACGAATTGTAGGCCTTGCCGGCGTTCCCACCGCCCAAATTGCTCTTCATCAGGATGGAATTGGCAGCTACCCGGAGACGTTGAATTTGAGGCGGCAATGGTGGCTTTCGGTAGTTTTTACGACCATTAGCGCTTCTGTTGATTCTCCGCGATCATCTGATAAAGGCGCTATCATCATTGCAAGCCGATTGCGAAACTTGTGAAACGGGCATTGATGATGACAAGGCGAATAACAGTTGTGGTAATAACGGTCGGTGGTGGCGAGGAGGAGCCCCAGAGCGGCGCAGAGTAAGGCAGCTTCACCGGAATGAAAACGGGGGGTCACACATATACTGCTTCGCAGTAAAATGACAGCATGCGGCGGATGGATGGGGCTGGCAGACATCATTCAGGTGTCGTGAGCAGCAAACTTTAACAACTAAAGCGTATTGGTACACAATGCGAAGCTCGGTTGTTTCTAGCCGCCACCCGACACCAATCTATCAGAATGCGCGTAGGTAGTCGGGCGTGAGCCGTTCGAAGGCTTCATAGACGCTCTGTAGTAATTCAGCTTCACTGTATTCTAATTACAGCGGAAGCCTTATTGGCTCGTCGTACAGCCTACCTTGAAAGTGCCTGAGAGCAACGTGATCGTCACAACCCATCCTATAACAAAAGGTTCTGAGCCCCTCGAGTGAGTAAAGGAAGTTGGTGTGACGTATGACTGGGCATGAGCAGATGTCGAAACAAATGAGAAATTGCCGAAGTTAATTCAGAGGAATCAAAGTGCATTTTGGAGGAAAACGCAAAGAGCAGTGAATGTGAATTACGATGAATAAAAGTAACTTAAGGAAATTCAAATGCAATAAAGTGGATGACTAAGTCAATTAGGGTGTATCATAGTCAATTACGAGTGAAAGGTAATTAAGTTGTATTTGAAAGTGAGGTAAGGTGAATTAGAGAGAATTTAGGTGTATGCAAGAGAATCAATGTGACTTAGAATAATGGGGATAACTCAGAAAACTGCTGTCCATATTCACTCCCACCACGTTAAATGTCACTGCGACTCAAGCACACAAAATACATGAATGTAGGAGTAAGACAGATTTGATTTATCTTTTTTTCCAAAGGCTATTCCCGAATGGAACGCCCCACCTTCAGCAACAGTGTTGAGAATAAAGCGTTTTTGAAGACATTGTGAAATTATCTGCACGTTCGTATTAGTGCAGATTGTACATTGTTATCTGCTTTTTTGCTTGCGTTGTATATTTTACGTATGAATTTCCCACGGTTATGCGAGAAATAGTGATGTCAATAAAAAAACAAACTATGCAAATAAACAAACAAATAAATAAATAAATAAATAAATAAATAAATAAATAAATAAATAAATAAATAAATAAATAAATAAATAAATAAATAAATAAATAAATAAATAAAAGACTATACATAGCAGAGGGAATAAAAGTTGATGAGTCGATTGTTTAGGAGGGAGGAATTAGCGAAATATGGGTATGACTTAGCTAGTTCAGGCAAGAATTAGGGACAAATATATATTTTTAATCGTCGGTAATTACGATGACTAATTATAGTGTGAAAACGTGGATTACAACACATTTGTGTGAACGTAACTATATATGTACCGTAAAATAGTCACACCGGAAGAGGAAGAAATATATGTCGACGGTGGACGTTAAAATTTATCCGCTGGAGGAAGCCCACGTGTTCAAATCGGTCTATATATCCCGCCAATATATCCAAACAGGTAAGGGCCTCGTGAGGAGTCATCAGAGAATGATTCCAGGTGCGTTCAGCGGTGGCTGCTTCCGATACCAGTTGCATTACAAGCAAAAAGCTATGACACTTGTATGGAAACGTAGAGAAGCCTCCTACGGGATCGGGTGATGGAATTTCGTGCGAGATCATTACGCTATGTACAAGGTCATAGTAATTACGGAAGTAGATTCTACCAAGCCTGACCTACCGACGGACTCTGAAGAATTTTGCGGTTGAGCAATGAAATATAAAATATAAAAATAGCATGAGCAATAAAGAAAAAGCGAAAGAGAGTAGATCATACAGGGGTCTTTAAGGCTCAGCCACTCAGGCTTTGGCCTTCAGTTCGTCTTTGATAACATATCACACACCCTCCTGAATTTTGGCGAGAGCAATAGATGGGTCAAGTTCAGAAAAATGTGCGGCGTTGGTGTGGGTAGACAGAGCAAAAGAAGAACAGAGAACGCCAGACCGAGTGCGAATATTGGGACACCAAACCGCGCCTTTGACTTGGCGGCGGAACTGGCAGTGTTGGCGCAGCGTTCGCACCGCTGCATTTTTTCGACGCGCCTGTCATGCAAATTCCCGGATTCGTCTGAATGCCTGTAAAATGGAGTGTGATACGAGTGCAGTGCCGACTGGGTGCCCTCTCCCTCGCAATATCCATCCCATCTACCACACTGGGTGGCGGGAGCAAAGGGCACGCCCACTCACTCAGCGACTGCTCATAAGACCGGACTTTCTCTATGTCGCCATGGTCGACTACCACCACAACGATTCATACGCGGTAACAATCAATGATCGTCGTAATGCTCGTGCAGTTGACATCTTTCTATTTCCACCATCGACCCGCCGTGGGGGCTCAGTGGCTAAGGCGTTGCGCTGCTGAGCACGAGTTCGCGGGTTCGATTCCCGCCTCGGCGGCCGCTTTTCTGATGGAGGCGAAAAGCAAAAACGCCCGTGTGCACGAGATTTCAGCGCACGATAAAGATCCCCAGGTGGTCGAAATCAATCCGGAGCCCTCCACTACTGCGCGCCTCATCGCCTGCGTTGCGTCGGCGCGTTAAACCCTACAATCAATCAATCAATCAAACAATCAATCAATCAATCAATCAATCAATCAATCAATCAATCAATCAATCAATCAATCAATCAATCAATCAATCAATCAATCAATCAATCAATCAATCAATCAATCAATCAATCAATCAATCTATTTCCACCATCGGCCCTATAGTAGCGGAGGAGGAGGCAATAGCACTTGCTTTAACGAAACAACCGACCCCCACAATTCAAATATCCGATTCGGAAACGGCCATTAAGACTTTTTAACTCATTAACTTTTAACTCATTCACTCATTTTACTTATTCACTCAAACTTCTCACTCAAAATGCCTCCATCCCCCCAGTAGAACCTTGTCCCTCGCCCGGTTCCAGATCAGCTAGAGAGCGCCTATTCAGCTATCACGACATGGCGAGCCATTTCCACCTCACCCACCCACCGCGTATGTCCCCCTGGCCTTTTCAGTCTTAACAATGTGCAAGAACGCACGTGGCGCCTGCTGCATAAAGGTACCCTCCCCTGTCATGCGCTGCTTCATCGTATGCACCCATCATTATTTGCCTCCCTAAACTTCCCATCATGTCCGTTTCCCGCCACCTTATCCCAAACCAATAGGTGTGCTTGTCCCAATGATCAGCTCTTTTCTATAACCTGCGACGAGCAATGGGAGAGGGCGCTAGGAAGCTCCGATTCCGAGGTTAAAGCATTTCTCACGAGTCAAGGTGGCGTAGTCGGCCCCAGGCTTAAGCCAGTGGTCACGACGTCCCAGTAACAAAGTTTCGCTCAATAAAGTTTACCTCTCTCTTTATATAGGCGCCAAAAGAATATATAATGAGAGTGATGGCGATGAAATGCTGATACTAGTGAAAAACAAAATACCGACAGGCAGCAGATACCGCTGCTAAACGCGAGCAAATGGGGTCACCGAGTTGGGTAGAGCGCAAAGCACGGTTGGCATGGTCCTGGAAGTGTGTGCGAGAAACACTCTCGGGAGGGCGCCCAAAGCCGGAGTGAGCCATGAGCACTGAGCTGAGCCTCATGCTCGAGAGGAAGAGGAATGGGGTGCCCACGCTTCTCTAAGATTTACCAAGGAGTCTTCCTTCAGTTTTTCTCGTTTTTCAACTTCAGTTTTTCAAGTTTAGGTTTTCAACTTCGTCGGTGACTAGTCTCCGGGGTTTGTGCTGGCCTTCTGGTCGTCAACCCTTCACAGTCGCGCTCGGCGTCGTCAGAGTGAACGAACCTTAAAAGGTCATTTACATTGGCGAAAAAGACCGTGTGTGATGATGCTTTCACTTAGGCGATATTGTTGTAGCTCTCCATCTGGTCCGCAGACCTTTGTAGTGCGAATCTGCATAGCCAGTTAGAATAATTCCTCATGGCCCCTGCACAAATGCACTAAATGCCAAAAGATATTGAGAGGCAGTAAATCTTACGGGAACACTGATGCACTTGTGATTATTTAATGATTAAGAAACAATTAGTTTCCGATTTCTGTAGATGTGGCCTCATTCTTATGATGATACTTTCTCTTTACGTTGTTGCTTCCGTCCCTTACTATAAGTTGACAGATATCCGCGTTTGTTTCGCAAAGCAAACAGGACAATTTGCGGGAACCCACCTAACTACTCAACCCATTGTGACCTCTATTTACACTGCTCAAACTACTCGTGCGGTTATCAGCACACCTCTTTAATACGTTTCAAAGTTAAAGGCACCAATAAATACGTTCAGTTCACACCATGGTCGTCAAGAGCCACTAAGCTGCGGTGGTGATAAAGGTGCGGTCTAGTCTCGCATTTTCGCAATCCGGGGTTCCAATACCAGATCTATAATTAACCACTTTCTTCAACCTATTTACTTTACTTTGTTTATTGAAGCTTCTCGAAGAAACTTGGCGTCAGTCCTAGCATTGTTTGACCTGCTTTATTTGCGTGTAATTTTGTGCGCCTTCCGGCGGGCTATCGTGGGCCATCTCTTGACCACGATGCCGTGATTTGGAGCTACCGAGTTAAATAACTCCCGTGCAGAAAATGCGAAGGCCAGTGAACGAGAACGCGATGTTTACGCAGCAAAAACATAGATTTCAACCTGCTGCTCTACCCCTGCCGCCAAGGCAAGCATGCAGACAAACGGTCATAACATCCCCCGAAGTGAAATGAACGTGCGCAGCAACCTGGCCGCATGCACACGGTCTCTCTCCCTCTCTCTTTGTGTAGCACACACGCACGCACGCGCAAGTGATTATGTGTGTGTGTACGTGCGTGCGAAGTGAGGAGACGCATGGGTAGTAAGTAGAGCCGGAGCCCTGAAGCATTCCAGGACACGCGTGAGCAGGCAGCCAAAATATCCCTCCCCCTTTTCGCAGCGTTTTTTGGCATATTGCACCAGCCGCGAAAAAAAAAGTGCGCAGAAAAAGGTGGATGTTGAAAAGTAAGCGTTTACCTTAGTTGCCAAATTATTTTCTTTGTGGTCAACCAAGCAGGCCCAAATACCCAAAGACGGACACAAACGTTTCATCAAATTACCCCAGAAAATATTTCTAAGTTTCTATGGAATGGTCTGTTACTCTCCGAAAGCGACAGCGTATCACAGTTTTTAGAGCACTCGCCGTTCACCGCCGACAAAAGTTTACACGACGGTGGAATTTTCCTTCCCAATTTGAATCACTCGTTAACCAAAATTAGTAAACAGCTATACACTCATAACCAGAAAGGTTAGGCGCCAGGGCATCTTCGGCATTCAAATTTTCGTTATGATCAAGTTTTTGAAACCCACAACAATCTCCTGAGTATGCATTTCGGGTGTAGTGGCGGGTAGGAGACGGCAAAAGTTTTCCTCCGTATAGAAACAGCTGCAGAAAAGCCACCGTTTACAAGCGTGAGCTTATCGCAAATTCCAGTCGGTGGACCCTTTCAGCGCCTTCAAAACATCACGACGGCTAGCTATAGTCGACGCACCTTTTGATGGGAAGCGAAAGTGCGGGCGCTGTGAGCGAATGACAACAAAAAGTAATTGGGAGAAAGGGCCGCCAACATAACAGGAAGGGACAACAATTAGGCTCATATTTGTCGGCACATTTTGCTCATATAAGATGGCGTTGAGAACGGCTACTAGGACCCCAGAGAGGGGAGAGAGGGTGTGCGGAGGGGGTGCATGGCTTGCCACAAAGCATTCCGACGCCTAAGAGCTGCAAAAATAAGGAACGCGTTCTGTTCGCACTCTGCCTTGACTATGCATTGAATGCCGATGCACAAAGGTCCTCGTGGCGCAACGTCATCGTGCTGATCGTTGAGTTTAGCTTTTCAGAACGTTTCTAGCAGCCACATCAGCCGAGCGCCAGAACGCCTACGTCCGCAGACGAACTGAAAAGAACGGGGAAGTTTTTAGGGGCTCTTTCTTGAGCAAGTGCCGAATGTAAACTTAAACCTCTTTCCGGATAATGGGGCCGACGGACCTAAAGGTTGTCCGCTGAGACGGTAAATGTGCCACAAGGTGTGATGACTCACGCGGTATGTATTATTTTCCAGGACATCTCCGGGCTCAGGTCACACGTGAGGCCAGACTACTTGACCGATGGGGCCGGATATGTCCATTTGTGAAGCTGCCATAATGGGCTCATCTTTAGTCAGTGTTGTTATATCATCCCATTAACGTGCAGTAGAATAAAGCCCACACGGAGTGTACCGGTGTGATGTTCGTAACGCGATAATATTCGGACATCTCTTCGTTGGCGCGCTACATTTTCCTTGCTTTGTTGGGGACGGGTTTGCTCGGTTAACAATATTACAGCACGACTTCATTGAGAGAGCAGTTTTGCTTCTTTCAATTGGCTGCCAAATTTTGATCTAGTTGCAAGCACCTGGTAATTTAATGTGCTCGCTCGAATAATCGAGGTGGACTGGTAAAGGGGTTTCAACGCGGTTCTAATCTCCCAAATCCCAGATGTGGAGGTGAAAATACTGCAGGTACTGCTGCCCGGAAGATCAAGAACGCGCTCGCGCCCTCCCATAGAGACATTCTTTTAATCTTAGACGGCCTCAATTTATATGTAAAGTTGAATTCTTGTGGCTGCACCGCAAAATAACATGACGGAAGCCAGCCCCCCCAGGTGAAGAGTTAAAGTCTGACCAAGAAATTTTAATTAACCCGTAGGAGTCCATCGGAGCGAATAATAGGTGAACGGTTAAAAGCGCAAAGGCTCATGGGTACATTGTTTTCTCCCGCGGTGTGCCGCCATGGCACTTCCGGTTCGGGAGCTGTTTTGGCCTCCCGTACGCCATTGGCTTTCACGCGCGTGTGAGCTTGTTGTTTATCTTTTTCCACCGGGGAAAACGCTCATGCAACGGGAATTCGATAAATAACAATTATTGACCCTACTAGGCTGACCGGTAAGCGCCCTGTGACAAATAAAGAACACGCACACATGAGCCTGAAAGCCGCCGGCGTATTGGCGGACAGGAGAGATCTCGAACCGGAAGTAGCGGGAGCAGTCGATGTACCCGTGAGCTTTGGCGCTTTTTACCGGTCACCCATTCTTCCAGCTTCGGTGAAAAAGATGCAGTTGCGATAACTTAAAAATAGAACTGGGTAGAGTGCAGGGCTTCCATAAAACCTTTTCAATATTGAATAGACTTTGTAGAGAGATGAGGGACATGAGATAAATAGCTTCTTAATCAGCTTCTTTGGTCCCCACACCTTGCGAAATTTCCCGCCCGAGGCGCGCAAACTACATATTATCACAACTATAATATCGCAATACCAAGTACATTTTTTTACTCTTGCGAGAATACAACCAATGGCAATAAAAACATTTATGCGCCGTAATTATATTTCTAGAATTTGAAAAAGAGGAAGTTATATTTAGACAATAAGAAGCAAAAATTAAGAAAACCGTATCATGTACACAAAAAAGGCAACAAAATCCCGAAAATTCTGTGACTATACCTGAAAAGGCAAAATGCACGCAATAAATGAGTTTTCATTAACCGACGTAACAGCGGCATATCCAGGCGATCCTGAAGAAATGATTATCTCTATACACTAAATTAGCATTCACTCGAGCAAAAGTAACTTCAACAAAAACCCCATACAAATGTAGAGTTAAGTTTTTGTATTCTGAACAACAGCGTCTCGGAGATTCTCTAAATCCAATTTGTTCAGATAAAGGTTACACAGCTGTTTTTTTTTTGTGTAGATACACGTTAAGAAGATTACGCTGATGTGAACGAATTCGCCAAGGTATAATTTTTGTTTTATAACACTTGTATATTTGGGCAGGCAAATTTCAATCGTCTCTTTGTTTCGTTGTCCCCTTTCATGACACCTGGCAAATGTCTAAGACCAAAACACGGGCTTTGATTAAGTGGGATAAGTATACTGACCTGAACATTAAACCAGCGCGTAAAATGGTGGCATAAAAAAGGGAATGAAGACTTCGACATTTGACAACACAAGACATTTGTTCAGTTTTTTCTTCGTAAATCTTGGGGCCCACTTTAAACCCAAGTGCACTGAAGCTAGAAGAATTAGGTTTGCGTCGCTCTGCAGGTAACATGTATTGCACGCACTTGTTCCGAGCTTCACTAAAATACAAATTTCTTGTTTAGATAAAGGTGAACCGCCATTTCAGGGAAGCTGCGTCCCGATGCAGCATTTTTCAGATGGAAATTTCGGGGAACTGAAAACCTTGAAGAAGTGGCGCCAAAGGAGGTACGCCAAGAAATAGACGACAGAACATACCGGGGTTTGCAAAGACATGCTTCCGAAATAAAACCGTAAGGGTTCGAAAGATCACAATTGAGCATAAAACGATCCGACGCGCACAGCCACTTTAACTCGCATTTACAACGACATGTAGTTCAATGGTAAAGAGCAACTGTTTGAGGATGCTCCATCTTGATTTCTGAGATACTGTTCGCTATATATAGATATCTTTCCTTTTCTTTTTCGAAGACGCATATTTTCGCTGTGGTTTGTCACTACTACGCCTTGGTATCGTGCTGACAAGCGGTGGATTGAAAATGATGATTCCGTAATTGTTGCGTGCCTGTCACACCTTCACAGCCGCGCTGTAAATTTATCAACCTGCACCGGCCGCTTAATTCGTGCGAAGACTTTTGTCACTGCAAAAATTGCGAATCTCGAAGATGTTTAGCAAAAAAGTGTTTTGTTTTCTGTGTGCGTGGGAGTAATCTATCTGGGGGTAATTCGCAGCAGCCTGGTGATCCCGCCGCTACCCAAGAACGTGGCGCCGGGGCGAAACTCGGAGCGGAGGATGGCGCGGGCGTGCGCGCTCGCCAAGGGGTACAATGGGAGGAGCGACGCGGTGTACGTGGACGCTTCCAAACGCCGCGACAGGGAAGACACCTACGCCGTGGTGGCGATACGAGCCGCCACGGGAGAAGTACTAAGTGCGGGCAGCGTGCAAGCCAAGACCGCCAGACAGGCAGAGGAGGCGGCCATAGCGCTGGCCCTGCTTCACCCCGACACGCGAACGGTGTTCAGCGACTCGAAGTCGGCCATCGCCAATCTCGCCAGGGGTATGGTCTGCAAGACAACGATGCGAGTCCTTTCCGGCATCGGGGAAGGCGCGCGCAAGAACGCAACGACGACCGTGCGCTGGTTTCCGGCCCACATGGGTCGGGAGCTGCGAGGCGGCTACAGGAACGTCAACGAGGCAGCCGACGCTGCGGCCCGTGATCTCGCCGCGTGCCGGGCCGCGCCAGCGACGGACGCCGACGTCGACGAGGAGCCAAGCAACGACGAGGACGACAACGGCGCAGAGCCCCTGACCACATACGGTGCTACGCTGTGTTGGTATAGGACAGAGAGGCAGGCCTATCCTCCGCCCCACCCGGGGCTCGCGAGGAGAGAGGCCGTGCTTCTACGACAACTGCAAACCGGGACAGTGCTTACGCCGGCGCTCGCGCGCCACGTGTGCCCGGACATGTACGAGGACGAGGTGTGCAGTGTGTGTAGGCGTGTGAACGCAGACTTGGCCCACTTGATGTGGGGATGTGCGGACCACGACTCAAGTGCGGGGAGGCCGATCCTCCCACCGGACATTGCGGACTCGGTGCGCTCTTCGGGGCGAGAAGATCAGCTAAGGGCCATCCAGCGGCTCGAGGCTGCACTGGACAGGCAAAGGCGAAAGGGGAACCCGCACTCCCCTCGGCCTCCTCCTGCGGGAGCGAGGGCTAGGGGCGACAGCGGCGGCACTCCAAGTAGCCCGCGCCGACCAGACGTAGACCTCGGGGTCGGCCCGACGCCGCGGTGAGCGGTGAAGACTACGGGACGGTGAAGCCCTGCGTGGCCTGATCCGTCCCCGACTGCCGGTACCTCAATAAAGTCCTTTCTCTCTCTCTCTCTCTGGGGGTAATTTAGTTATTTGACATTCACCTTGTTGTGCATTAAAGGGACACTGCAGGAAATTAGCAAGTTTGGTCCCTGCGAAAGTCCAACTGCCCCGTATCCCTCTCAGCGTTTATTCGGCGGCGAAAGATGCTTTAATTGGCGAGGATTTACCAATTAAAAAACGCGTTTCTCTCTTCACGCCATTTCATGACATTTCGCCTGACACAAACGGCGACTAGAAGCGAGTGAGACAGCGGTGGGCTCTAGCAGGAAGACTAAAACCTACCAAGCGAACCATCACGGCCGCAGGAGCCACTAGTCGCAGTCTCGCCGCATACGACAAAACAACTTGAAAATCCTATACGTCCGTAGTTGCCGCTCTATGTGCGCCGATCTTGGTGCCGCACGCGACGGGCGATGGTGGGTAAACAATGTGAATGTGCCGCGCGGCCTTTTACTTACCTACAGAACGTCTAGCGGGCAGCGGTTGTGGCCGTTCCACCGGGGGTTGACCTGCTGTCTATGCACTCGTTTTGACTGTTAGTTCAACATATAAGCCCCGTCTGTTAGTTCCACATATAAGAGCGCCCAATGCCTAGTGCAAAAACGGAGCCTAGGTACTCCGGTGTACGAGTCCCTGAGAGGCAGTAAGGGCGCATTTGCGGGATATTGCTATGCAGGCGTGCGTGTGCACTGCCATCCGAAAACGCAAAAAAGTCATTCAAATTTGCGCTTCGACCTTGGAAGAAAGAATACTCAGGAGAGGCCCCTAGCATCCCAATGGATTGCAAAAAGTGTGGAGGAAGTTACGTCATTTTTCTTGAGCCCATGTACAATGTTGCTTACTTGTTTAGAACTGCGGCGGCCAAATTTGGGCAAATAAAACGGACAAATTTTTAAAGTGCTTGGTATGTCGCTGCCTCGCTACGCTTGCAACCCAGTGCAGTCGCTACGACAAACGTTTTTAGATTAGGCCAATTTGAAAACTTCGCCGTCGGAGGCGGCCTTAACTTGTACCCCGGCCGCAGCGGCTCTTACGTCGCGTCGAGATCGGCGGAGCGAGCCGCTGCCGCCGCCGGCGACCTGCCGGGAAAATTCCCTTCGCTCAGCGTTGGCGAGAGCCACAGTTCGTTCTTTGCTCACTTTGTGTTTCTTCGTTGTGAAGTGAAGTGAAATTTATCGGTGCTGAGACATAGCGCGCAAAGACCGCAGTGCTGCACGACCCCAATGCTCCCGTCGTCTGCGTTCACCATCCCGCGAGCCTGTTGCTATGACGAGGACAAACGCTATTTTGCCAGGCTTAAGAGCTGAAAAATCGTCCTTCTATCTCAAACACGAAGGCCGTTTTTCGATTGAAACTTTGGGTGAGGGTTAGAATGGGCAAATTGAAGGCGAAATCAACAGCTTAGAACATGACATCGCACCGAGGAATTAGCGACGAAGCTTTTTTCGCTTCGAAGCGGGAGGGCAGGGCGACGCCATTTTAGTCAAATCAAACCGGAGACAGCACAGGATGATGGGATAGAGTGCTGGGCTCAGTGGGCTCAAGTCATGGCGGGACTCGGCTTCACAAATGTGACGTCAGGGCCTCTCCTAACCTTTTCATTCCTCCATGGCTTCGACAGACGGGCTTACCTAGCGCAGCCTTGGTATACGTAGAGTTGGAGGTAACGCGCATGTGACTAAGCGGGGCCTGCAATAACCATCGCAACCGCACGCGGTGCCACGGCTTGAAAGCTTGCTATTATCAGCACAGCTTGAATTATGCCTGCACATTTAAATTGTTTATCACTTATGAAATTTAACGTGTAAAGAAAGATTTTACGTGTTTTTTAGAGCTTCTATTCGATCTTCTCGTTCAGTTCTTCGTCAGGTAACTCTTAGCACATCCGGTCAGTCGCCTTTTACGTCATGTCTGGTGGGGCACGGATACTGCATTTTTTTTATCATTTACGATATCATTTTAAAAGTACTGCCCCGGAGACTGGTATATTCCTTTTCTGGGGACGCCAATCTATCTCTTGATGCAAACTTCGGTTTTGTTTTCAGTATCCCTTTACCTCTTGCTGTGTGCGAACATTTCGACATTTCGTCGAGTATTTTGGGGTGAAGAACTGGCTTAGTTGCTTTTTCCTGACCAAGTTTTTTTATAGCCTGTGCATAGCGGTACGTTTTAAAAAAAATATCATTCCAGATTTTGGTTGAACAAGTATTTTTTGATGTAGTCTGCTTTGTTCAAGTTTAATAATGTGGCAAGGTGAAAGGAAAAATCAGGTAAAACCTGAACTAAATAGGACGCTAGAAGATGAAAGGTTTCAGGACCAAGAAAGTTTACAGCGTGTCCTGCAGACACCCACTGATTACCCCGTACACAAAGCGTCTCGAAATCTTCTCTGTACTGAGGTCCATCAACCTCACTCCAGCTTTAAAAGTGCAAGAGAGCGGCAAAATCTAAAATGTGAAAGTCCAGGCATTTTGGCATGGTTATTTTCTATACCGACGAAAAATGGGCAGACTCTTCAGTAGAGCTGCAGCCCCAGAGGCACTAAATATAGAAAATTAAATTTAAAAGATCCGTGAGTTGTCTTTTCCTCTTTTTTGATTTGCATTACAGAAAGAAGGGACCCTCTAAAATATTCCCTCCGATTACGGTCTCGAAGATTAATTCGAAGACGAAATGTACAGTCTGTGAACCGTTTTTGTCCCGGTATTTCTACAAATTGTAATAATTGGCGAGTGAGCGTCTCCGCGGGGTAGCTCGGAACATTTTGTCATTTATTACGGTTTTAGAGTCATGAAAGAACACACGTGCCATCTCGCTCAAATAGTGGTTGCCTTTGTCTGGCGTTTACTCTGGGCCATCCTTCGTGTCTGTGTGCCGGTCCGCATAAGTTATCGGCCTCGAAAATTCGGCCTGCATAAAATGTCGACCCGCATAAATTCCCTCCGGTTCGAATACTTCTTCTTTGAAACTGAGATACTTCGATGCATTGCCTTAATTTTCAGTGCCAACACGGCACTAGTCCGGCGCGACAAAATTCGTCACGATTCTCAACTCTAAGATTTATTGAGGAAGTTCAGGAGTTCTACCTGGGAAGAGGCCCGGTCAAATTAAAACGCCACTAAACCTGCGAGCTTACCGTGAGATCACGTGTATGCGAGTAACTGTAGTCTGTGCTACAGATGCAGCTCTGACTTCGCTCAACATTTTACCTCACACTTTTTGTTCATGTGTTTATTGGCGAAAAGAATAGCCCCCTACCCTCAAACAAATTGAAAAAAGAAGCCTATCTTACTGGCGGCAACGCACATTACATTATTATTTACTGTTTGCAGCAATGTATTTTACCTCGGCAATGTATGTTTAATTGTGGCTATGAACGTAGTGGGTGCCATGCCGCTGGTGATAAACGGTTGGCTGTGTAATGGCTAATGTGGCTTATGTTTAAGTGGGTTGTGCGCTGGGTAGTGAATGTGCCCGATAGACTGTTAGCTCTGGGGCGGCCAGAGGCGAGTTAAACATCGTGAAAAAGGTTATCGGGAAGGTACTTCCTGTCAGGCATTTCTTATTGCCTGCACCCAGCGGCACGGGTTTCTGCAAATAAGGATCAGTGTTACCCGGCCGTAAAAGGTTGAGGATGCCCCCTTGACAGAAGGTTGGGGAAAGTGACTAGATATATGGCACACAGGAAAGACAGACGGCGTGCTGCTTCTAGTCGAATCGATTGAAATCACTAAATGGCGTTTGTCGTTAACTAAATGGCGTTGGTCGTTGGTGGGCAAGTAGCATTCTATCGTCGTTATTTCCTAACTGAGAGAAAAAAGGAAGGTGTAATTAAGCTGATTTTTTGGCAGGTATCCAGCAGAAGAGAACATGCACTGCGTTGCAAGCACTTAAACGTGTCGGTGCTTACCCGGAGCGTGATTAAGAAAAATTGCTTGCGCCAAGGTTGAATACTCTCGTAAAAGAACTGTGTCTCTGCTTACCACAAGACACTAAATTACCAGTCGATGCAGTCATAGGGCAAAGAGCAGCAATGGTGAACCCCGGGGCATGGTTTGACTATAAAAACGACGTAGTGTCGAAATAACTAGGCACAATTTTGTTTTCCAAGCGTCGCAGTGAGAGGCCAGCGCAGCCAAAAAAAAAGTGGCGCTTTCTGTGTTTCCGGGAGGAAGGTAATAATATTGGACATCAAGTCGAGAACTACTTGACTAGCTACTGGAAAAACTTGCCGTACGACTTATGATGGGTGGGTAATAGTAATTGTAAGCGAGGGATCTAACTCGACATCTGTCATTACATTCGATCTTTGTAACCAGGGATTTTTTACGTCTCCTTCTTGTGAACGCCAATAGATGCATCGTTTCTGACGATTGATATGCTAGAGTAGAAATACAAAGTAGACATTCTTCTAAAACATTAGATATCGCGACAATTACAGCAGTCGGGTTGCTGGGGTTCTGGAAACATCGGCATAATTGTCTTTGTTAAACGAAACTGTACTGAGTGGAACATCAAACTCGAGCTCCAAGCGAGGAAGGCAATTGACTTGTACCTTCATTAGAAATGAGTTGCAGACACTCAATGCCAAAGCTGTTTAGGCACGCTACGGGGAGCGGCGTCAGCTGCAGGGTAGACCATACTGCGCTCAATAAAAAAATGGACGCTGTAGGGAGTAGTAGACAGGAATAATATAGGCAGTGTTTCAGCCGAATGTAACTACATCCCCCATTAAAAGCAAAAGCGGTTCACATCAATGGTTAGCAAAATACCTTAACCACACTTTACAGTGTCGGATAGTTGTTCCTCTCAATTTTTCAGAAAATCCCACCATGACAAGTATGGAGGTTTTCCATTAAGAAAACCACACGGTAAAACCGAGACGCGGAAAAACAAAACATGCTCATAGTCGTTCCTGTGCCGAAAGCCACAGTACACGAATCTATCCATGTCCTTAATCATATTAGAAATATGCACTTAGCACAACGAAACAGCTTCCCTTTAGATGCTAAGCTTAAGCTACAACTTTAAAATATCCCGCGATACGTTCCCCGTCTAGCAGATATAACATCTTGTGCACCTCAAAAGCAAAATTATGTGATTTCAAAATCATCAATGGAAATAAAAACGGATGGTAAGGAAGACACCTTCTAGAATCTGCATTAGAAATATTACATATTGCTGCCTTCTTCACATATTGCCTTCTTCACGGGCCGAAAGTTAACCAAAAAGACTTTCAAGATAACATAAGAAGCATATGGTGAGAATGGAAACATGATGCAGATCTGATGAGAAAAAGTATTCTTCAAAACAAAAGGGATAAAACACACAGCTCGCTCCTGGTACCAGGACTAAGCCTCTGGCTTGTTTGTAGGTACTGCATACACTTCAATAAAAATAAAAGAACGTCAAAATTAGGATTGCGTTAGGACCCCTCGCTCCGTTGCCATGGTAAGAGCATAGGTTGATTCAATAAACTGTGTGAAGCGCGTTTGCCTTCTGCGGTGTGAAACTTCCCCTATATGGCGGTCCGGCACCTAGGCTTGGTTTGTCGACTTGGTAATTCCTTCCAGCGAATTAGGTTTACAGCTGTCCTTAGTTTTGTGCAGGATTTATGAAATAGTTGCGGGAGGTTGTCACACAGTGTACAATTTAATGCGCATGGTTTAATTGAGCAAGTCAGTGGCTCATCGCCACTTTAATATGCCATTATCCTGTTACTCCTGTGAAATCAACTGTTTTAGTTTACTTCGGAGGGTTTCACCCGAGCTGCACATTAAAGATGCCAAAAGAAAGAAATATCTCTCTCTCTCTGATGCAATCTCGTGGAAAGTGTAATGGTGGCGCAGTACGCGTTGCACAAAATTGCGAAACTGCTTTTAGGGATAATATACACACCTGCCTTTACTTCGGTGTAAAATCAACCGTTGGGGAAAAACCCGTAAGTTGGGGGGAAATGTTAGCAGGACATTTCAGTTGGCATGATTAGAACCCTGCGCAACTCCACTTAGGCTGCTTAACGGTTGAGTAATTCTGTCCGTTGAAAATGACACCGAATTTACCTGTTTGCTTGAAATATAAGTCATTCAACAGCGATGCTGTAATGTCAGCACTCCTATCAGACAAATCTACCACTTTTAGTCAGCGCTGGAGATTGTACGATTTTAGGTTTCTCAGCAGATATAGAAAAAATTTCTTTACTCACGGTACAATTTATGCTATCAACAGAACTCATTAACACCGAAATAATTATTAAGGCTTGCCCATCAATTTCACGCGCATGCAGAGTGAAAGGTCTGAAGTTTTCAAACCTGCTAGGACAGATTTTTCGGGCAATCCAGCACTTCTTTTTATAGTGTGAATTACTTAGCTGAAGAAAAGTTCCTGTTTTGTTCAGCCTTTTTTATCATTGATATAAAGGTGCGAGGAATATTTTCAACGCGCAAATTCTCCCCGACAACTCGCATTAAATTCATTTAGTGGGAACGCTTGGCGTTCTGTCTTTTAGATCCGCTTAACCAAGCAATATCGCACTATGTATAATCCCTTTTCTTGCATCTATGATGTGCTGTTTTTATTTCCCCGCGGCAAATTGTATGCTATGCTAAGTTATAAAGAGTAAAGAATTGTAGTGTCTTAAATTAGAGTGCTCAAAAACAGCTAATTTATTTTTGCTGTTTACAGAGATTGCACCCGACACCTCCCGGCCTGTATGTTGAGAATTGTTCTCAATGCACTCCACACAGGTAACATAAACGCGGAGCACTCTTCTCGAAATTCAGTTGGATTATTGGGAGGGCATAACGAGTCATTTTAAAATCGTTTTTATTTTTTTAGGGCTCGCGGGTTCAGCATTTAGAGCTAATCGTACAACATCCGTAAGGCAGTACGGTGCAGGGTGTGATCAAAATTGAAAAGCTTTCGGGAGCATGTAAAAGAGGGATATTATTGCGTATCGGGTGTCCTTCCCGGATTTGAGAGGCTGTATGTCGCTTGACAGGGGGGGCTCGCGAGATTAGTTGCTTCCGCCCCAACCGAGAGAGATTCAAAGCGGTATAATAAAGGACGTCTGGTTGTAAGTGACCCATTCATTTTCACTGATCAAATATAAGAAGAAGAAAAGAAAACGCTGACGCTTAGATTCTTTTTCCGAACAGCTGCATGCTGTGAAATGACGTCGGTAAGGCTATTGCAAACAAAAAAATCTGTTAATGTATTGTTTAAAAAATGACTGGGAAATTCCAACAAAAAATGCGCTCTTGACAGGCACTGGAAAAAAGGTAGGCGGGAAATGAAGGAAAAAAAAATGTAAAAAGAAGCATCTTAACCACATTGATTATCTGGGAAGGTCAAAGAAGCAGAAATGCAGTAAAAAAGGTTTGTTTACTACATTTTTACTTCATGGCAGACCTGTTTATGACTCTAGAAAGAAAATTCCCACCAGAACGCCAACCCCTCGCATTTTCGTGATAATTATATTTCAGACTCGGGGAAATAATTTGGGGCATTTGTTCGACATATAGAAATTCAGAAATTCCGTATTGTCAATGGCTAGGTTTCTAAGAGGTTGATAACTTGGGAATCGTATAGCCACATCTGGAATGTTTCTACGACCGAAAATTGCGACATAGAATGTGTCATTTACCCTTTCTTGCCTACGAAACAGTGGCTGTAAAAAAATCCGATAAGCATTGCATTGCTACTTTTTTTACGTTCAGGCAGCGATGAATGCGCTGAATAAAACCCAATTTTCTTCAGCTTAGTTAAATGGTAACCTTTCAACACGGGCAGAGTACCTACCATTAAGCTTCTAGGGGCCTGTGAGGCTAAGTATTGCCTTTTATCTTCAGAAAAACGACATGGGTGCCTAATCACGAAATGAACATTTCATACTGTAAAATATAAGCGCTCAGAATTTTGCACCAGGTCGTCGCTACACGAAAAGCTTGCGATAAAATGCACGATTTAGAAACAAGCCTCAAGCGAACAGACTTTTGACGGTGTTGCAGCATTGATTTCATAGTTGCATTGTTAGTAATAGCTGGTGCCGTTTCCCCAAAGTAACAATTTAAAGTGTCCCAAAATCTTTCCACCTTTCAGAGTAAAGCAACGAGAGTTGGGTGCGTCGAACCGATTGTTCGCTTCAAAAAAATGCACCTGAGTCTGCTTTGCGGCAGTGCACTTGACCTACCTATCCTTGTGCCGAAGGGAGAAAATTCGGAAAATGACGAAGACGCACAACAGAGTAAGTAAACAGTCCCAAATGGGGTCGTTGCTGTGACATAATTCGAGTCAAATCATATGCGGGGCTTCGTCATTGATCTACTTTGCTGCTTTGGTCGCAGTCACTGAGCTTTTATGTTCATTATGCGGGAGCAGACTTGCTCACGCTTTTGTGAGTGTTGCATCAGAGCCGTTGCTAAACGTGCCATGTGCAAAGTTCTTGCACCATTCAGGGGGGAACGCCGCGAAACAACGAAGCAGTTGGTCATCGTCACCATGACATGCATACTATATACGTTCCGTCTGCAGGTTCTGCCCGCAGCATTAAAGTGAACATGCACTGCAGCTTCATTACCGTAAATACATGAATGTCGATAGTACGTAGAAGTTCGCAGAAGAAAGCTAGAACATTGGAATAACGCTTTCGCCAAATATTTATTGTCAGGTGGAAGTGACAAGGATGAATTCACGACCTTTTTAACAGTGTTTTTCTATCATTGCAACGACGCACACACACACACACACACACATATATATATATATATATATATATATATATATATATATATATATATATATATATATATATATATATATATATATATATATATAAGAAAACAAGAACATAGAGGAAGAAATGTCAGAACCGATAAAGCTGACTCACCGATCGACGCCGATGGCCGTGAGTGTGTACACGGAGACGATGACTGAGACGTGCTGCATGAAAAGCACGACCGGGCAGAAGAGTGGCTCGAAGATCCAACGACCCAGCATGAAGTCGGTGTAGGTGAACGGGATGGAGAACACGGCCATAGCAATGTCCGACAGGGCGAGGTTCACGAGGAAGAGACGGAGCTCTCGCGACGACCGCCTCCCGAGGACCAGCACCACGATCACCATCACGTTGCCGCCCAGCGCCAGCAGGGCCGTCAGGCTGTACAGGGCGATCAGGAACGCCTGGAGTTCGAATCCCAGCGCGTTCATAGGGGGATAGTCTTCGGCTGAAAGGTTGCCGCGCATTGTTACGGCTGTAGAGTTCTCTTCGGATGACATCCAGGATTCAGAAGTTACCGCCACCTCTGTTGCTACATGACCCCACGCTGCAGATGAATTCCCGTGGGTCGGTGCGAACGCCTGGATCATCGTTTCCGCCGCAGTCATCGCCAGAGCCACGGTCAAAGCCTGTGTTAGCGGTGTCAATAATAAGTATATTGTGCGTTCAGTATATTTCTTTTGGGTATATTCGCTTGCGTGCGAGTGGTTTGATTTGGAGGGCGGAAGTTTTATGTTATTTTGATAATTTTGCACGTATCTAGAACTCTAACATGCCAAATTGACTCTTAGTTTATAATTACTTTTATGGGATACCTCAGGGAAGTCTCGTTGATTAAGTGATCTTCGAATTCTCTAACTGCATGCTAAAATCGTTCAAAGAAACTACGGTTACTATGAATTACCAGCTGCTGACACAAGCGATATGACTAGTTTCAACTCAGCCGAATTCGCCCACCAGACTACATTTCGCGCTTTAGCCTAATCAGGAGCAATTGCGTTAAGTATGACACCAAAGCCATGGACGAGCTTCGTCGAACATAGCGTCAGAATGTCTACACAGACAAAAAAATGAACAATGCTCATACGCGCACTGCAGAAAAAAGTTTTAAGTCAGCAGAAGACGAAGAGCAGTTATGGCAGCTCACAGAAGCACTGGGTGAAGTTTTGTCAAAGTTGTAAATGAGCGTACAATACAATTTCGGATCTAAAGGTCATGTCGTTAAGCAACTACGACAGCGAGAACTCTCGTAGATATCCGTATTGTACAACTGTACGCAGTTAGAATATTGCGCGAGGCATAGGCGAATTTGAACGTGGGGTTCAAGTGTTCTTGAAATAATTCGAAGTATGAACGCTTTAAGAGTGCATTGGCGGAAGGGTTTCTTGAGAAAAAGGAGTGCAGTAACAATAATGGTTTACCTGTCCTGAAACGGGAACAGTTCCTGAAGCGCGACGACACGGGTGAAGAGCGAACGGCCCAAGAAAAGAACGCGCTACTGATCGGGCAGCGGGCGAACGATCCCCGTGAGGCCCCACGCACGGAGCCGGCCAAGTCGGGCGAGGCTGGACGCCTTGCGGGACGGAAGACACAGCGGGTTCTAACCGCGCGCCGGAGGCCGCGTTTCGCTACGAGTCAGGGAATGGCTATCCCTGCTGTTTTGTTAGCGTCGCCCTTTCCCTCTTAAAGCACTCCCCTCCTCAACCCTCCCTTACCCACGCGAGCGCGAGCATTTGTACCCGTGGTTGCGCCTGCAGCCGGGCAGGGGGCGCGCCTGTCGTAAGTAAGCGTCGGCTCTGTATGGACGCGCGCGGATGACGGGGTCGGGCGCGTTCTCACCGATTACTCCCATTATTTATTTATTTATTTATTTATTTATTTATTTATTTATTTATTTATTTATTTATTGTTTGTTTACATTCTTACATACATCTTACATTTACATTCTTACATATTATTTCCACATTTTACTCGTTTACACATCTTCGTTTCGCTTACTTTAAAATGTTTCTTATAAACTGGATCAGCCTAATTGTGTGGCTGCCAGCCGCACAGTTCCCAAAGAAAAAGTGTTAGCTTCACAAGAGATGGCTGTAAATGGTGCTAAATAGATCGTGGTTGCACAGTTGCTAGCAGCAAGTAATCATAGAAAATATGAAATATTCAACGTATCAGTTGCCTTAACGTGTACCGCAGGCTTGTAAATGCGATCAGAATGTAAGCTGAAGAAATGTAGAATTACATTTCGACACTCCAGCTCGTGCGGGAATGTAATGGTGTTTATGCGATATATGCCTGTAGCAGCCACAGAAAGCCGTATCCATTTTTTCACGAGCAGCTGCGAGCATCGAAGTGAAGAAACGGAAACCTGGACAACACATTTTTTTTGTAGCGCTTGGCCGTAAGGTTTACTGAATGCACGGACGAAAAGGGGTCACGACTCTGGTAAGCTAAGTGTGCCAGCTAGCAGAGGGCGGTTACGGGCTGCCCCCATTTCTTTGTGACAAGAACTGCGGTGTGCTGTACTGAAAAGTAGCACTCCCAAGGAAGTTGGGAGGCATTCACAGCAAATAAAGTGGGGAACAAAATAATTGATAAGAACAGCAAACTAGATTTACAGCGACGTGCCCTTTATTTGCGGACCGGTGCTGCGCTTGCCATCTCCCGGTCCGTAACCATCTAGCCAATTGCAGTCTTATCTTGTGGCGGGCACTAGGGGTATGCGCCGGCGGAAAATTCGGACGCAGCAACAGACGCTTGTGCTTGCGCCCGGATATGCGACGTCGTTATTTCATCACACTACCGAGAATAGAGCTGCCAGACCTATTTCTCTTCGCTACGTGTTTTCTTGGCGAAGGCTACGAGAAAAACGATGACTCTTTCAAATCGTTTATTTTTGTGTCATGTCGCAATTTTGAACAGCAAGAAAAATAATTAAGATTCATTCTTCCTCCCTGTGCCCTCGGTATATGGTGATTTGGTTACTTCGTCGAAAAAAAAAGTCTCTATATTATCCATCGCCTTAGAAAACAGGTACACCGGTGAACTTTACTTTGACTAATAAAATTGCTATCACGTTAACTACATTTTTTGCTATAAAATTTAAGACGTAGTTGTGGTATGATGTTTTCCATCATAAACCCCTTCCAGGTGGTGTAGTGGCCACGTGTTAACCCCATGTGTCCCCTTAGCCAGGTCGAAGACACAAAACGCAAGTAGAACTTCGCAAAACGCAAGTAGAACTTCGCTTCTCAAAAAAAAAAAAAAAACCTCAATGCCCACCCTTCCATTTTTTTTCAAGGCGTAAATGAAGCTTTCCAAAGCAAATAGTCTGAGATGAGATTCCTGTTTTGTAGTGAGGTGTGTTTACATACTTGAGCCGACTACACGGATACGTTTTGCGTCTAGAATCAGACGTGTATTGAATGACTACTGGATGGAGTTAATAATAGAGCCAGTGTGTTCCGTTACTAGCTGTAAAAGATGTTTTTTATTGATCGCCCAATTGGTTTACACGCGTTGTGAGTAAATCAACCGATCAAAATAACCATAAAGACGCCAAGTTGTTATTAATATCCGCCGAATTTGTCTTTTACCCTACATTGTTTCCCGAGTGAGGTTTCAATGACAACTCAATTTTTTGAAATAGTTTAGGATATGGATTTAATAACCATTGTATTATATGAAGATTTTCCCTCGAAGTTCCAAACTATACGCACTTCAATAGGCTAAAACCATGCTGCACTGGAATTGGATTTAATTTTTTCTTGTCCCTTCTTACCAGAACAGCCATATGTTGTATAGAGTAAAACTCGATCGAAAGTTTCAGATGTGTGTTATGTGCACCCCATGATTCAGTGCTCGGTCAGTCAGTGTCATACAACAAAAAGTTGGGTCGATCGGACGAAGAAGGGGAAATGACGGAGGCATTTGTCACTCAATGTGCCGTATTTCTACCATGAACTGTTCCTATTTCTCATTTTTATAATACCGATTTCATAGACGAATCAAATGTCAAACCCCTACACTATACTGACTACAGTGCAGGATACTCCGAAATTTAATTTCAGATGGAAACTTAAAAGTAAGGATTTGAAGAGCTGAAATAAAAAACTGTGGCCTGTTTTTTCATATATGCCTGTAAATAAAAAAAACAAGGTTTTCTGCTTCGTCTGTAAGGTTTACAAAATAAGGATTACAAATTTATACATGTTCAAAGAACCCATATATGGTTGTACGGTATCTGAGAACATTCATTGGGCGGTATTGACCATTCCTTCAACAAAGGAGTATGAAAATTTTACTACCTAATACGATTCATACTGTATTTATTAGGTCACAAAAACTCCTTTCACATTAACCCCGACTTTCCTACTCCTGAATTAGGCAATTATTAATAATTGGTATCCTGATTGCGTGTTTTTTTTTACAGATATGGGGGGGGGGGTCTAAAATGAGGCTGTGAGGTACATGCGTAGTAGTTATAATTCGACAGCAGTTTTTCTGCCGGTTGACAGAGAAGTTTATACCATCACGCGTATTACCGAGATTATTTTGATACATTGCTTGCGTTCTATATCTAAGATAATCAAAAGCAAGCTTCAGAGTTCGACATCCCATTAGATGTGAAATAATCGCACATGTACACTACGAGGCACTATCCTCATTTTGCTCAGTTTCATGGAATCACTGAAAGGGCGCACGTAAATACTCAGTTTTTTCCTAGCGCAAAAATAAACTGCAGTGATCAACTGCGGCCGCTGGGGGAGATAAATATCCTTAAGAGAATATAAACTGTTTCTAGAAATCCAAAATAGCACCGTAACGTTAGTTGTGTTGTTCTATCGTTCTTTTGGTTTGACGTTTTGCACATCGCTTAATTGGAAACAGAAATAGCCAAAGTAAGATACGATTTACTTCCACTCTACACCTGGTTGGCCTGTATATATCCGGTTGTGTTACTTAGTTTTCTTGGATTTCCATTCAATAGCACGCTTCAAGCTGTAGTATATCTGTCCATTTTATTGTTTTGCATACAGTGTGGATACGACACATCCTCCCAGCTTAACATGAATGTGATATAAAGAAACCAGCAATATAATTGAACTTTTCACTGGTTTGTATTCGATGCAGAACACTGAAAAGAGCCCTAAATTGTTTTCCGGATGAAGAGAATGCAGTGTGAATGGGTATGAACGCCTGCAGCAGCTTCATTCCAGGTAAGCGTCACTAAATTACCAGGCTATACTTTTAAAAAAAATGAACCTTGCCGTAGCTGCCAGTCATATTATGGATACAGTGAATCATAGTGAATCCCCCATCAGAAAGCTGTCTACCCACCCTGAACTACCACAGTTATGCACTCTCACCCATTCTTCATTCAGAAGTTTTCTACCAGCGCAATCTAACACATCAGTCTGGCGCAATACAAGGACAGCATTGAATAAATGATCGCTAACTTGAGTGTTCCCACCCACCCATGTAATACGAAAAATAATACTAATAGTAATAATAATACAATCATGCAACAATGGTGACGACTAGACAAACATCATGATCCTATGATTAGACGGCGGGATGCCGTATTTCCAGTGAAAAGTAAGAAATAAATACCAAATCTGTTTCCACATCACTCCCTGCGAAAGCTGCGATGGCGAAATTTGGAAATTTAATACCAGTAATTTACACTTTTGGCGTGTTTACAAGCCCTTGATTATTCATGCTTCAAGGAAGGCGTCGAGGTGACTTGTTTTGTTTTTCCTTCATGGAAGCTCTTAATTTCGCCCTCGCAGGATAGATACTCCTTCCAGTTCTTTATACAAAAGCCATGTACTTCGACGACGTTACTTTTCAGACCAGAAACACTTTTTTCCACTTAAAGAGCAGAGATCGTCTCGAAGCTCCCACGTGACGCAGAAGAACTGTGTAAACAGAAACGCCACAGTTAAAACTTATTTTTCCTAAGACACCATTGAGGGATAGCCGCTTCACTTTGGGACCATGTGTCGAACTCAATTTTCGCTGCAACTACCGACGGGCGCTAACCCAAACATGGGATATATAGTCCGGGAAAAAAATGAATACTGCCTCAGCAGAGGCACTGCTACGGCTTCAAATATATATAACTTTGGGGATTGGGACTCTAAATCGCTTTTTATGCCAACGAAAAGAGTTCATGGGTTCTGGACCACGCCATGTATTTGTGTACGCCAGAAAACGACTCATTCGCTGCGAAATCAATCAAGGAAGAAATCAAACAGCCAAGAAACAACAAAAAATGCATCTTAAGGGCTGAAAATATTGGTGAATATGAGTTGTTCTTTGATGCACGTACACCACATTTGAAAAATGGCATCCTATTGGGCGACGAGCAAGCCGAGAGGACAAGGGGCGCACATCAGCGTACTTTTGTTATTTGCTGTTCTTGCAGAGCGTTGGCGGATTGATTTATATATATATATATATATATATATATATATATATATATATATATATATATATATATATATATATATATATATATATATATATATATCCGAATTGGTAAGGCATTCGAGATCTAATCGAAAGGCGTGGGTTCGGTCCCCACTCTGGGCGGGTGTTTTTCTTTCTTTCTTTCTCATGTAATTAATAAAAAATAATGTAACGTCACTGATGGTAAAAAATAGTCCAACCTTTCCACTGTGCCTTCTTTGGCGTTGTAGATTGCCGGCATTTCTTTCTGTATTTCCTAACAAGCTCCTCATTCCCAAACCCTATTATCGCGCGAAAGCTTAGCGAGGGCCTCGGTTCTGGCAGCCTTGATGCCAAGGTAGCTTAAGAGGGCTTCCCGCCAGTTACCCTCTCATGATAGGCTGTAGACGTTCGAGTCACGCCCCGGGGTTCGAAAAGAAGGTCCCCTTCTCCCCGTATAGTCTGAGTGGCGCTGGCTACCACCCTCAAGCGTCAGATACAGTTGTAGTAAATATAAATACCCCAGAAAGTGAAGGAGAACACAGTCGCCCAGATAGCCGAATTGGTAAGGCATTCGAGATCTAATCGAAAGGCGTGGGTTCGGTCCCCACTCTGGGCGCGTGTTTTTCTTTCTTTCTTTCCATGTAATTAATAAAAAATAATGTAACGTCACTTATGGTAAAAAATAGAAAATAGTCCAACATTTCCCCTGTGCCTTCTTTGGCGTTGTAGACTGCCGGCATTTCTTTCTTTCTATATATATATATATATATATATATATATATATATATATATATATATATATATATATATATATATATATATATATATATATATATACATATATATATATATAAATATATATATATATATATATATATATATATATATATATATATATATATATATATATTGTTTGGTTTATTGAAAAAATAACTGAATTGCTGAGAAGCTGACGCGAAGGTACCACAAATCTAGTTTTGAGTGATCTGAGCGCCTAAAAGGCACGGTGTTTTATTTTTAAAGCCTGTGCATTGTACTACAATATTGTTAGTCATATTATTAATCTAATAGGTTGTTTTACTAGCCCAAAAATAATATGACTGATGGAAATAGAAATATGATATATATACAACAATTACAATGTTATTTTGAGTTAATAATTCAATAAATGTATTATTAGCCATCTGGTACGGGCGAATGGCCGTTGTAGTCGCGCACTATACTCAATAAATTAAGAAACACAACAGACGTAACTTTCAGCACGAACAATGCACCGACTACAAGCAATGAACCAGAAGCGAAACTCTAATAATACAAAGATAAACAATTTTTAATTGAATACAATTTGAACATATATTCACTACAGGTGGACGTACGCCGGGACATCAGTACAACGATGTAAGACAAAACAAGAGAACCACTAATAGGGACAAACTTCCGTCTGACCGAACAAAAACAAAATATAGACTTGTGTTTTGTGATTTGTTAGGAGGCAATACTACTAGTCTAGTAAGTGAGGATGAATAAATGTTAATGGGAGCAGTCAAAGTTGTTCGTTGACCACCATGTGGGGGGCCTACTTGGTGTAAGAAGCTTGTGGTCTGGGAGACCTGTCTCGCCTGGAATACCAAACGTAGTTGATGATTCGGTCAGTGAAGTAAGCAGATAGATGGAGTGAACAGTTGAAAATATTGACATCTGCGGTAAAGGAGTTGTGCGCTGAAGTCTCAATTCAAGGGAGAGCCTGTCACCAAAGCTGTATTTACGAAACATGTTGCATTTTCTAGTAGGAGTACTACTACTACTACTGCTGCTATACTACTGCTATTGTTGCTGCGACCGCTTGAACTACTATCGACTACTACTATTGCTACCCCCAAAATATTAATAACAGCAACCACAGCAACACAAAAACAGTGTTTATTACGTGCCCAAGGTCAATAGAATGGCCTTTGCAGTAGCGTACAAAAAGATTTTAGCACAGCCAGCAGATTTACTTATTATAACGAACAGGAATCAAACATTTATTATGGAGCAGAGCTCATATTCTGATAGCAGAGCTCAAATAAAAACTCTGCCAACGGCAGATGCCTTATAGACAAGAATTTCCACTGTGCACTGGGTACTGCCATTTTTTAATGACCGGTGCGCAGTCTGGCGGGCATTTCTTGGGGACTGCGTTGCGAGCAGACGACACCGCAGTCACACGCAGTTGTTCCGTGCCTTGCGTGGATATCAGACGTCCCAGCGGCATCAAAAATCAGCAAGTGTCATTTATTCGGCATGTCAGCAGCGCGCAGTTTAACAATGCTTTAAGAAGAACGTTCAAAGCGTCCGAGAGCTGTCACGTTTGCCCATAAATTCTGTTCTCAACCCGCTAAGGCGGCGTGCCACGCTACGCACGCTTTGTCCTCACGGGGGTTCCCGGTGAGGCTACGTTTCGCCGCGCCAGCAGGACGCCCGACTTTTTATCGCCAATTGATGTTTCTTTTCTTAATTCTGGGCAGCTTGCCGTCATTGCCTTTACTTTTGATGTGTAGAATCTACTCGTCTGGGCGTCGCTAATCCATTGTTGGCTGCAACAACAATCAGCGTAAGCGCAAAGTGCTCATACAAGAAACGTGGGAAGTGTAGAGTTTATTCGCTGCACAAATTTCCTGCGTCCCTTGAGTGGCGCCGCGAATGAGTAGTCACGCTGAATCGAAAAGATTTCGAACCTAGCAAATTTGCGAGGGCAAGTTGCTGTTGGCGGTTCCCACCCGCCGCTGAAAGGCAAAATGTCGTTTGAGCAAGCAAACAGCCGTGAAATCTTGGTGTACCCAATACGATGCTCCTGTGTTTGTAGCAGGAAATAGTGTTATGCGCCGGCAAATATGCCTCCCCCGAATTCGTGCTACGCGTGCTCAGAAGTCAGTGGTTTGGTACATTCAGCGAATGCTTCTGATCGTGCGGTAGGGCAAATTTATTCGCATGGCATCCTGCGGCCGGTGCGCGAACGAGTGTCGGTTCTTAAACCAGGCCATGATATATGCGATTTGCCTGTGCAGTTCTTAGACGTTACATGCTCATAAAAGTAAAATATGTTTTAACAATATCTGCCGCCGCATAAGATGCTTATGAACTTGCCCTACCGCGCGATCAGTGGCATTGGCTGAATGTACCAAACCACTGACTTCTGAGCGTGCATAGCAGGTATTCACAGGAGACATAATTGCCGCCGCATAACACCATTTCCTGCTAATCGACCAGATTTAGGGGAAATCCCCAAGGTGGAGTATGTTTCTGCAAAGGAAAGTTTGACATCCACTTGAATGCAGCCGCAGGGCTACATAGGAAAAATATGCAGTTTCCTCAGTAACTTCGCAGTTGAGGAAAAATTCGTCCTGGTCCAGGATTCGAACCCGGGACCACTGCTTAACCGGAGCAGTCGCTCTACCAACTGAACTGTACAGAGGGCTACTCGTTTAAGCACGAGAGCGAATTGATCAACAACTCGAAGTGAAGGACAGGTGTTAATCGACCAGATTTATAGGTCCTTCCCTTCGAGTTGTTGATCAATTCGCTCTCGTGCTACAAACGACTAGCCTCCTGTATACCGCAGTTGGTAGAGCGACTGCTCCGGTTAAGCAGTGGTCCCGGGTTCGAATTCTGGACCAGGACGAATTTTTCTTCAACTGCAAAGTTTCTGAGCAAGCTGTATAGCTTCCCTTTGTAGCCGTGCGGCTGCATTCAGGTGGATGTCAAACTTTCCTTTGCACCATTTCCTGCTACAATCACAGGAGCAACGTATTGGGTACACCAAGATTTCACAGCGGTTTGCTTGCTCAAAAGAACTTCTGCGTTTCAGCGGCGGGTGGGAACCGCTAACAGCAATTAAATTACCGACACCACCCGGCGTGCTCCGCCACCACGATGCTACTCGCTTTTTTCGCATACTCATGGAGCAGCATGCATATATGTCTCGGGTTGATTGTTGTTGGCTTCCGGTCAACAAAATTAACAGAGAATGCCTCCAGAGCACAGAAATGTGCGATAAGAATTGAGCATGAGGGTCAAAAAACAGCGCTTCCAACATCACCGTATGACCGTAGTTGCCCTCGAAAATTCGCTAGGTTCGAAATCTTTCCGATTCAGCGTGACGACTCATTCGCAGCGGCACTCAAGGGACACAGGAAATTTGTGCAGCGAATAGAATCTGCACTTCCCACGTTTCTTGTATGAGCACTTTGCGCTTACGCTGATTGTTGTTGCAGCCAACAACGGCGTAGGGACGCCCGGACGAGTAGATTATTTAAACGGGAAGTAAAGGCAATGACGGCAACCTGCCCAGAATTAAGAAAACAAACATTAATTGGTGATAAAAAGTCGGGCGTCCTGCTTGCGCTAAGAAACGTAGCCTCACAGGGAACCCCCGTGAGGACAAAGCATGCGTAGGGTGGCACGCCTCCTTAGCGGGTTGAGAACGGATTTTATAGGCAAACCTGACAGCTCTCAGAAGATTTGCACGTTCTCCTTAAAGCACTGTTAAACTTTGCGCTGCTGACATACCGAATAGATGACACTTACCGATTTTTGATGCCGCTGGGACGTTTGATATCCACGCACGGCCCGGAACAGCGTGTGACTGCGGCGTTGTCTGCTCGTGACGCAGTCCCCAAGAAATCCCCGCCAGATGGCGTACCGGTTGCCACAATATGGCCGACTCGGCACAATTCTGGTCTTTAGGGAAAACTATATTTAACGTGGTGGGCATAGTCAACGTCAAAAGAGTACTGACACTAAATTTCTCACTTTCGGTTTTTAAGCTGTAAAGAATACTTATTGGCCCACAAATACAAAAATGGAACCAAAAGCGGTCAGTCGCCAGCATAAATTAAGTATAACGCAGTAATTCCAATCAGTTTAAAATTCGGTCATCTTGTGCCAACTGGCTGTCCAAATGCATGCCACACGACGTTACGTCACGGTTTTGTGGCGCAAATACTGCTTCTGCTAACGTCCATCAAAAACCTATGACGTCAGAGACGTTTACCACATCGTCTGCTGCGATTGCATGGTCCGCACTCGCCGCCGCAGTCGTCATGTCGTCTGGATCGTCAGCCTCGGTGAGTCGCTGCCAGCCGAGTTTTCTATTATCGTTGCGGCTCGAACCGGCACAGACCACAGAAGCAACAGCATGTCGCCACTCTTCTGAATCAATCTTATCGCTAAAAAGAAGTTCCACATGCGAGCAAGTAGATGTTTGTGTGGTTAAAAATTGTGCTAGGGATTGTTATCAGAGCTGATTTTAAAAGCAGCGATCAGATATCTGCCGCCATGCTAAGCCTACGCTGACCGGCCGCGATGGTTCGACGGTCCGACCGGGCACCGCGGAGCGGGGTGCGGCAGCCGCCGAAGGATGGCGTTACCTGCACGGAAGAATGGAAACAACGTCCCGCTAGTTGTCTTGGTCACCAATCGCTGAAATGGCAATTATCGCGATAATGAAGTCCCCCATGCGAGAAAGGGGATGATAGTGTGGTGAAAAGTTCGCGGTTCCCCATATAGCGGCAAACCAACATCTGACACGATGCTTAGCCTAAAGTTTCCATCCCCCAAGCCAACCCGAGCAACGCCCACCGGTTTCAGACTCTTGGGGACGTCCCTCTTCTAAAACTAGCCGCACGCGAGCGCGTTGCGTTTCGGTTCCCCTAACTTCTTGGGCGCCCCCAACACCGGGTTCCTCTATTCTAAAGCTGCCTAATTGTAGCCGCTGCGTTTGTACTGCAGCTCATCCGTCAACTTCGGGCTCTGCAGGTAGCAGTAATCCAAGAAGGGCCGCGAGCAAATTCTGCTTACCGGCTACAGCGACCCCTTCTTGCGGCCGCCGGCGAGCACGAACTCAGCCCACGCTTTGCGCTGCGCGTTGTCATGTGGAAAATAATACATATGGGCGCCATCTGTCGATTTTAGCGGACCGGCTTTCAATGAGCAGTACTTCACATTACGTGAGCTTGCCATAACAGAACATTGGCGAGCTCGGCGACCTACACAGAATGCTCAGCCTGCGATTGAACCTTGCAGTTTTTGGCACTAGTGCAAGGGAACACCAGCACCGGCCTCGAACTGAAGAGCAAAGACGTCGAAAACGCAATGTGCGCTAAGTTTACAAGCCTTGCTCACAGTGGTATCACGGGTACCACACCTGCGCCTCCTGCCAAAACAAGACCACCGACAACAGCAGCGCAGGCTATCGATTTTGGTTCCGAAAACGACTACACGACGTCACCCTCAACCGGATGGAAATGCCGGAAGACATTTCGTTACGCCGATAGTGATTCCGCTAGTGCTGCCGACTGCTGGTATCTCGCAGCCGGGACAATTAAAATCGACTTTCGATGTGATTACAGCTTCGGATGGCTGCAAAAATTTCTGTGACGCGTTTGTATAAACTACTGAATCCAATTATATCGTTTTTTAGGCCTCTAAATTTGGTGTGAGCACTCCTTGAAAGGAACAGCCCTTAACATGAACAGTATACTACACATGCGGAAAAAGAGGATATTACGCAAATAGGCAAAACGGTTCGAAAATGAAGTCCGAACAACGAAAGAATATACTTTACTGTTCTGTCTGAGCGAATAAGAGAGAGATGACACTTTGGAAGTGTCTGGACTGAATACATGTGGTAAGCCATAAAAAATATCCACATCAGCAGGGGGGAGGTTATAAATTATGTACGGACTGTTCTGAAAAGGCTGACAATGCCAGTAAAAGTTGCCAAAAGAACAGAAAAGCTCGCACTCCCTATGAGGCTCTGTTCGCTGAGATGAGCAAGAAATTCCGCACAGATCAGCTGTCTCTGAACAAGTATAGAAAGGAATATAGTGTTAGTTGTACCGGCGTTCTTGACTTTCGCAGGTTCGTACTCCGAACTTGCGCAGGTGAGTGTACGAGCCGTCGACGCCGCAAGCCCACGAGGAACGCTTTGCCTGACCGAGCCCCGTAGTCATAATTTCTGCGGTGGACTGAATTTTTCCTGCCGAAAGACGACCAGCAAGAAGGCTGCACCGGAACTGCGTTCTGCGCACCTTATCCGGCGCATCTCAACTGGCGGGAAACCACCCATCGTCGTCGTCATTCTGTGGACGGGGCAGCAGAGACAGGCAGCTTGAATCGGCTCCGTTCTACAAACGGCGTTCTTGACTTTCGCAGGGTGGTGTTTCTTTTTTTTCTACTGAGCGAGTACTCTTAATGGGATTTCTGCCGTCTCTGCTGCTTCCGTATTCGTAGTGCTCTATGTTCTTAGCCGTAGTGCTCGTAGTGCTCTATACCAAGTTGCTCTTCTGTCTGGAACTAAAACGAGGAGCGGGTCACCTGAAGCCTGTTTGTCTTGTAACAAACCGCTCCCAGCTAATGGGAACTTATTTGTATGCTCTGAATGTCAACTCTCTTGTCATGTGGGAGGTTGTTCTGGCGTTACTAGTAAGGTGTTCAAGAAGATGCCTCGCGAGAAGAAAGCGGCGTGGAAGTGCTCGACCTGTGTGAGCTCAGATAGCGATGCATCATCTGAAAATACGGAGTGTAGAAGGCCCAGCAATACTGAACTGTCCAACATCTAGTGAAAAACTGGAACTACTTCTTCCACTCACCTTAAAAGTGGATGCCCTCCTTGGCATGAAGGTAACAGTTGATGCCATTGAAAAGTCGGTAGAAATGCTTGCCAACAAGTATGATGAGTTTGTTGACAAGTTAGACAAGCAGGACAAAGCCATAGCCGACCTGGAAGGACGGCTCGGAAAGGTAGAGGAGGCCAACTCTCCTAACGAAATTAAACATCTGAGACATGAATTGAATCAGTTGGAACAATATGGAAGGAGGTTGAATTTAGAAATTCATGGACTTCCCGTGAAAACCAATGAGGATGTGCTAGCTCTAGTGAATGAGGTTTGGGCGTCACTGCAGCTTGACGAGATAACAGAGGGGGAGATTGAGGGCATCCATCGGCTGCCAGTACGTTCTGGGAAGGTGCCTCCAATAATTGTTCGGTTCACGTCCAAATCCACGAAAGACCGTTGGAAGGCAAAAGCGAAGCAACTGAGGGAGGAGGAGTCACCTGTGCGGTTTTTTGAGAACCTCACGCCTTACAACAAAAGGCTCCTGTGGCTCACGCGTACAAAAGCTGCTGAGATGAACTACCAGTTCGCTTGGGAAATAAATGGAAAGATTCTGGTCAAGAAGCAGCCCGGCGCCCCAAATATCAGAATTCTTTCTGAGGACGATCTGGAAAAAATCAAATGAAGGACTCGTGTTCGTTAACGGAAATAAGTCTATATAATAGATGGTTCAGTATACTCGGCTGATTACTTTAAAGAGTATGTATCAGCCAACAAATGGACTCATAAGGCGTTGTCATTGTTTCATTTGAATGCTTGTAGTCTAAGAAACAAGACGGAACAACTTGAACTATTTTTCAGTGAACTTTCACTAGAATTCAGTTTTTTGTGCTTTACTGAGACGTGGTTCTCTTGTACGAGCGATGTCTGCCATTTTGAGGGTTACGAGCACTTCGGTTTATTTAGAACAGAAAGAAAAGGTCGCGGTGTTTCTCTTTATGTGAAGGCTGGTGTGAAGTGCTCGCTTGTGCCAGAATTTTCGTCAGTTACGAGAGATTATGAAATATTAACAGCTAACTGCGCTGGCACTTTAATAACAGTTGTGTACAGGCCTCCTGATGGAACAATAAAAAAATTCTTCCACTGTTTGGAAAAACTTCTTATTCATGTGTCCCCTTCAAAACTAAAATCAGTTATTGTAGGAGATATCAATATTGATCTAATGTCGACCGGGAGTGCACAGAGCGAATTTCTGACCACTATGTTATCATATGGTTATGACAACCTTATAAACTGTGCAACACGAATTACCTCTCTTACTGAAACGTCTGTTGATGTGTGCTTCGCTAATGCTGTACAAAACAAAAGGGCCTCTGGTGCATTGAGTGTTAATATTAGTGATCATTTATCTTTATTCTATGTTTTGAATTACCATATCTCCGTAGAAATACCCACCAATTTGCAGAAATTGAGAAAAATTAATGATGAAACTGTAGCTACATTTCAGTCTATGTTATCTCGATTAGACTGGTCTGATGTTTTAAATGAAAATGACGCAAACTCAGCGTTTTCAACTTTTTATCGTAAAGTTATTGATGCCTACCACAGGGCTTTTCCAGCATATATTTTGAAGAGGCATAAAAAGGCTAGAAAACCGTGGATATCGGTTTCTATTTATAGTAGTATTAGAAGAAAAAATAAATTATTTAAGGAGTTAAAAAAGCTCCGCAATTAAGTAAATACAGAAATTAGGAAAGCCAAAGATTCCTACTACAGACATAAGTTTGAAAATATTGATAAACAACACAGATTTAGGAAAGCTTTTAATGAGCTGAACAATGCACAAGGTAATACAGTACCTACAGAAATAAATGTCAATGGTGTAACGATTTCTGGTACAGAATTGTCTGACAAGTTTGATGAACACTTCTTGTCGTGTGGTCTCGCCCAACGATCGGCAAGAAAACGTGATCCCGTAACCTAGATTAACTCCCATGTTCGAGGAAGTATCTTTTTAAGGCCGTCGGACGAGTTAGAAGTACAAAATATTATCGGTTCCTTGAATAATAATAGCGCAGCAGGCCCTGACAAAATCAAGGCTGGACCAATAAAAGCCGTAGCTTCTCTTATTGTAGCCCCATTTAGCCATGTATGCAATTGTATACTTCGCGACGGAGTGTTTCCAGATGAACTCAAGGTTGCCCGTGTGACGGTTCTTCACAAAGGTGGTCCAAAAGATGATTTAAATAATTATCGTCCAATTGCGATTCTTAACGTTTTTTCCAAAATTATAGAACGAGTAATTTTTACCCGAATAAATGAATACTTAGAAAGTTTGCAAGTGATAGCTCCTCAACAATTTGGTTTCCGAAAGAAAAAGTCGACTGAGTTAGCGTTATTAGGAGTTAAGGAAAAGCTGATAGAAAACATTGAGAATAAACTACTGTATACGGTGCGACTTTTCCTTGATATCCGGAAGGCGTTCGACTCCGTAAAACACATCTTGTTGGACAAGATAGGTCCATACGGCATTAGAGGAGTTGCACAAAAACTAATCAAAAGCTATTTGACAGATCAAAGCAGTTTGTATTGCTAGGTGCCACGTCGTCCGATATTCGTTCGATACAAGTGGGAGTACCCCAAGGATCGATACTCGGTCCTCTCCTTTTCTTGCTTTATATTAATGATATTCCCAATATTCCTCACACGCAAGAAATAGTTTTGTACGCAGATGACACAAATGTTTTCTTTTCTGGAAGTGACCTAATGAAACTATAAATAGATGCGAATTGTTGGCTAGGGGAACTCTCTCATTGGCTTTACGCTAATGAATTGCAGTTAAATATAAACAAAACAAAGTACGTTATGTTCAGAGCCCGAAATACACCCCTGACAGAAAATTTTCAATTTTGCTTCCGCAATAACGTAATTCAATCCACTAACAGCATTAAATTTTTAGGAGTGTTTTTTTAACGAATATTTATCCTGGAATCAACATATCGATCATGTAAAAATGAAATTGTCACGCATAATAGGCGCATTGTGGAAGGTAAGGAACCAAATTCCTGCAAGGTTTAGAACCAGTATATATTCTGCCATGATTCAGTCACATTTGCAGTATTGTCTACTAATTTGGGGCACTACAACAGATTCCAATTTGCGTGCACTGTTTCAACTTCAAAAAAGATCTACTAGAGCATTAGAAAACTTAAGATATACGGATAGTGTTGGAGATGTTTGCGCCAAATATGGTATGATCGATGTGTTCCAGCTTCACAAGCGCAAGCTGGCGATGTACATGTATTCACACATAAAGGAAAGTCGGGGGGAGTTTGAACATGCATATCTAACCAGATGTCAGTTTTTCGAATTTAGAACTAGTAAGTACAAAACGCCGAAGATCCGAACCAATTACGGCTTTCAATGTTTACACCACCTAATTCCTAGCCTCTTGAATAAAAATAAGGACTTAATGGACATAATGGATCAGTGCCCATCTCTTAGTTGCTTCAAGAAATCATTGACCTCGTTTGTTTTTTCCGTGTGATGCTGTCTGCTTACGTTTTTGTTGTGCAATGTAACCGCGGTTTTGTATATCATATACGTTTTTTTTTCTATATATAATCCCTAGTACCTATTCATACTGTGTGTACTTTTTCTGTGTTTCTATTGTAGTTGAGCTTGTTTCTGTTTCCCTGTTATGCAGAATGCATGGAGTCAGGAACCCAGACAGGTGCAGTTTGGCACCTTTTCTTCCTGTTCCTTTAGTTTGCTGTATCTAAGAAAGTGGGAATGCTAATAAAAAAAAGTTCTACCTCACGTAGCTTTTATACCAAGCAGCATTCACGACTACAGGGATTCTGAATCAAGAAGGTTAGTACCACGAGAGAAGCTACGTATAAGGGTTAACAAATTATGCTGAAATTCATCAATAGCCACGTGTTACATTGGAACGTGGTGTTATCCGTAACTGAGGTAAATTTCAGAATGGGATGGCAGTGAGTTGACTACAGTTTTGGAGAGGGCCCAGAAATAATACAGCACCCAAATTATGAAAAGCTCGCGGTTGATGTATGTAAATTTTGGAGAGTTCTGCTTCTCTTCAAAGAGCGTACCAAGATGAGCGCTCATCGAAACTGAAGAGAAAAAAAATCTTTAGCAGGGACTGGAAAGCAGGCGATCATTTTTACGCGCGTTTGAGGACACTTTTTTTACAGCATTTGTTACCAGTTTTCTCCTTTCCATCAGTGACCACATACGGTACGTCTACTTGAGTGTACCTTCAAACGGGGTGTCAAAGCAGAATTGTTTCGGGGTCAGTTCAGGTTCGGGTTGAATGAAGTCTTTCGTGTTCGGTTCCAGGTTACGTATCGAGCATCATCTCGCTCCTGTTCGAACCGGTTCAAACGGGTTCAAACAGGTATGGAAAAAAAAATCAGTAGTGTATTTTTTTCGGTTCTCTTCTTTAGTGCAGCGTTTTTGCTTCCCTGTTAGGTTGGTATAAAGCAATAATGTAGGTTGTTTTGTAAATGTTGACTTGGCCAACTCGACTGTAAAGGGGCCTTCATAAGTTTTTGGAAGAAGGAGATGTGAATATCCCAAAATATTTGTCTTTCAGGCCTTATGACAGTCATTATAGGCATACAGGAAGCTTTTTCTATTATGGGGGACTCCTTCAAACGCCCACCAATTCAGCCACGCAGTTTAAGGAAGAAGAAAGCCGTGTAAATTTACGAAACCGTGTTCCAATGGACCTCTCCCTGTATGTAAACAACGTGACGTCACTAAGCGCACGTGCGCGACGGGTGGCGCCTGCTAGCGGCAGCGAAGTGAGGTGGCGGTTAGCAGAAAGCGCCTGCGCCGACGGCACGGCCTGGCCGCGCGGCGCCCGAAAGGAACGATGTGCCGTTGGTTCTGGCCGTCACTGGCTTCCCAAATTGCAGGTGGGGGTCTAGCTATCCTAGCTGTGGCCGTCGCACCTCCATGTAGCTTCCCGCACCTCCGCAACACTTTCGTTTAACGTACGGTCAACTGAACGGCGACGCTTTCGGATAATCAGTACGCGGCAGAACAGCCTAAACGAGTCATTCTGAAGGTTGGTGCTGTTGCGACGCATCCCAAAATGTTTTTTTAAGATTCTTTGTGTTCGGACACATACCAAGGAAAGCTAATTTATTGTTGCTTTCGAGGTCCTCTTAAGCTAAGCGCGGTGCCTCAGGCAGCTAAACGGTCCCTGTTCTTGGTCTCTTTGCGTCGCCCGGAGACAGTGGCGTACACACGATTTCATGTCGAGGGGAAAAAGGAAAGGTAAAGCATGAAAGGATTAAATAGTAAAATAAGCAGCAACGAAACAAAAATATGAAGAGCAAAAGGCAAAAATTATTCCAATAAAAATATCGCGATGATGTCGTTCTCTACGAGATTGACCGATTGTTTTTTTACCTTTACCCCAGTGAAATCTCGAAATGGTTCATCGTCATTGTGAGAGTAACATGGCAGCCACAAATGGTTAGTGCGTATATCTTGCGACAGTGTACTGAAATATTTTCGGTAGTCATTATTTCATGATAGTTAAAGTTAGTGTCCATGTACGCCCGCTGCATACGCCAGGGTCGGGAGGCCGCAACAAATGAATACATTCACTGAGTCTGTTCGCTAAGGGCAAAAACATTTTTCGAGTCGCGTGAGCGGCCCTTCTCGCCCCGAAGGCACGATGCTACATGTGAGCACGGCAAGCATCTCAGTTTTCCGGCATCCTCAAGGCAGAATATAATTGATCAAGGTAAAAATTTATTGTACTTACAAGCAATGAATTTCGTTCGTCTTGAACAGATCCCCCCATAACAAAAGACCAAACTTGTCGTTGTCGATCAGGCGGCAGGCGGCTATCACGGTCGAAACATTTATTTCGCGTCGCCTAAGCAGGTTAGGCATTCATTGTGTTTTTAATACAGTGCTCTACCTCCTCCAAACATGACAATATTTCGTAGCAAGAAAATTTCCGTCTGCCCCCTCCGCCCCCCCCCCCCCCCCCCTATTTCACTTGAGCAATTTCTGCTGGTGCTGCATGATAGCAGATGGTTGATAAACAGTATCATTTCCTTGCACGAATCAGCGCGGACTGCCAATCTAGACGGCATGACTGCGCTTTGGAGAACAGCTGAAGTTCGAGAATGCGAAATATTGCTACGAGTAAGAGCAGACTATGTCGCTGCTTTGGCTGCCAGCCTCTTCGGCACATTGCGCGCATCCACAATACACGCCGAATTTACCTCTGTGGGGACTCCGAAAAGTCTGATGCCGCTGATTTTCCTCGCAAAATTTGGGTAGCCGAGCGCGCAGCAGCCCACCGGCATCAGAAAAGCCAACACGTAAACAAAAATTCCACTTTTCGCGCGTCTAATGCAGCCTCACTGCATACGCGCCGCGCGCCGGTCCGAATGTTTTGCCAACCACCCACCCGGCCACACCCAGCACGTGTGATTTCCGTGACGTCACAGCCGCCGCGTGACGTGCCCCGGGAGAGTTCCATTACTTTTGATGGAACCTGAATATTCTACTGCAAAATGTATTCCGCGGGAGGCCAACGATTATAACACTGACTGATGCGAAATAAAATGCTAGCAGGGACACATAAGGCACCTTACGTGCGTGAGTGAGAAAGCATTACCCTTTAAGGCCTCAAGTTTATATTTAATAAACTATTCTAGTTCATTAATGAAATTAACTTTAATTTTATTCTCGGCTCTTAAGCCCGCAGTTTCCTACACCGCCGTTGCTTTGTTGAGGAAAAGAACAACAACGGCTCAAGGTAACCGCCGCGGTGCCGCTTATACTCCCCTCCCATCGCCGACTATTGACGGGCCGCACCTCGTCTCCAAATAACGCATCCTTGGGCAGCCTTTTTGACGGGCAGACAAATTTTTTGGACGGCAGAGAGCCTGCCCGTCCGGCATTTTTTGGTTACCATCAAATGTCGCCACACACACATGTACACCCGCACGCGCACAAACACCCACACACGCACACACACAGACACACACAGAAGCATGCACACACACAACACGCACACAATCATACACACGGATGCACGCACACAAACACGCACAGACACGCGCACAAGCAACCGCTGCGGTGGCTCAGTGGCTGTGGCGTTGTGCTATTGAGCACAAGGACGCGGGTTCGCTTCCAAGCCGCGGCGGTCGTTTTCTGATGGAGGCGGAAAGCAAGAACGCCTATTTGTACAATATTCCAGATAACGTTAAAGATCCCCAGATGGTAAAAATTAATCCGGAGCCCTTCACTACGGCGCAACACCACCTGCGTTCCGTCGGCGCGTTAAACCCTTCAAATCAATCAATCAATCACGCAACAAGTGCACACACACACACGCGCGCGTGCTCCCGCAAGCCCGCACGTACTTTGTTCAATAGAGCAAGTAATGCTTTCGCATTGAAAAGAAAATTGGTTGGTCTGCTACGCTTTTTATGTATACCCACGATCAAACATTTACGGACCACGAAAGCAGCAATTTCGGATTATTTCTCTGCCGCGTGGGAGCTCGGGGTACTATTTGCCGTATTTTTCGTTACTTCAGTTACTACACGACATCTAACATGCACACGGCAGTTTGTCGGGCTAGTACCGGAAGAGAAATAACCTAAAATTGCCACTTTTCTGGTGCACAAACTTTTGATCGTGGCTGTCCCTATGGTTGCCACGGCAGTTTATCTATAACGCAGGAGCATTAAAAGTGCTAGATGTCGAAACATCTCCGGTGTCGACGTTAGCCTCCACCTGTCAGGCGTGGCAGGCGGCTTTTAAGGGGATTTCATACTCCCTACCTTCCCCCTACTAGCAGACGGGCTAGAATGAAGGAAAGGCTATAATGATAGCGAAGCACCCGTGATAACAAACTTGCTAATGACACTTCAGTGACAGGTGACCGCGTTGGGTTCCAGTAAATATAGTAGCTTAGTGAATTCACAAGCAGCTGTAGCTGTCGCTGGTACTTCAAGGCTGCATAACTGTCGCACAAAGGTTTAGAAAGTATTGAAGAACGATATCGGATTGCCTTTGCATCAAACCAGTTGATCGCACTTTTTTCCTTTCAGTTTAGTTGCTTCCTAGTGAGTTACCACATCTAAATACTGTTTCGAAAGCCCCTGCGTGAATACAAATGCCCATTAGGGAACTATTTACGAACTTCAGTGCGGGGGTTCAACCTTACGCTAGAAACAACTTAACAGCGCCATACGTGCATACAGGAGAACCTTTTATAGGATTTAGATTGTAGTTACCGAAAAACGTTCGTCCACTTTTGTGTGCAACAAATTTTCCGAATGGTTGAGGGGAGAGCGCCGCAAAACCAAGGATCCCAAAAAAAATCGAAGTTGTTCCGACCGACTCGATATTTTTTCGTTCACTCTAACCGTTCCCGAAACTGGTTCGGTACGGTTTCTTTGACCGCTCCGGTTCGGGTTTAGTTCCAAAATGGCGGGAAAATACGGGTTCGGTGCGGCTCCGGTAACGGGCAAGAATTCGGGTTTGGTTCTGGTTTCCGGTTCGGTTCCAGTTCCAGTTCGACACCCTGCTTACAACCGCCAAGACACAAAGCTTAGTCGGAAATATTGGTGTTATCCTTAAAATAAAAAATAAAAAGGCTGTGTAGCGGCCTCATGATCCTGCGCTAATGAACAAAGCAGGGGAGGTCTAGAAAAGACCCGTGCCACACGACACTTGAGGCACAGTAGCTATAGCACCGCTTGTCATTCATCCCATGGAGCACAAAGCGTGTCACACACATCTACCATAATTTTGTAGGATCTTATACCTGTGCGCACACAGCCGTTTCAAAGGCCTTCCGAAGGCCTCCAAACCAATCGTCTATCGAGTGCCGCATTACAAGTACACTGGCGCATTTGTGAGTGAGTGCTCAACTGTCAATCGCAAGTTGTCGCATAGCACAGGCATTAGGTAATATGTTTGAAAAAAAATTCTAAAACCTCTCTGCAGGTGATTGTTAGATAGGACGCACGCATTCTATTTATGGGAGCGTCTTAGCATATGCCCTGTGAAGTGTGTTTGGCGTGGAGGTCTTAGGCACCAGGCCTTAGGGACTTTTGTTAAAGCTTGTTGTTTTCATTTCCCATACAGCCCATGCATACCGACGCATAACATCGTTTTAAGCGTTACGAACAGAGGACAATGATTTTTTTCTTTTTTTTTTGAGGGGGGGGGGGCGGATGGGGGAAGGGAGCTGCCCAAGAATTTTAACGCATGATACGTTTCTATACGACATATTTGGCTGTCCATCTTGCAAATGCATTATGTTATATTTAGGGGACGTCTAAACGAGTTCTAAACTACAAATCAACCCTAGTAAAACCACATTGTCTTTGGCACACCCCTAAGAACTCCAACCTGCATTCCAGGTGTTACTGTTAGCCAGAATGTAACCCCTGCCTGTGATAGCGCTGTATTACTTGGCATTTGCATCAACACCTCAAGTTTGATCTACGTGTTCCTCATATCAAGAAAAAATGGCCTGCACGGCATAAGAGTTATCGTCAAAGCTCGCTCAACTTTCAGCAGATCTATTTTGCTTCCACACTACGATGCTTTCACTCTACAATGCTTTTGTAGGTGTTCCCCGATATTGGTATGGGGAACACGTACACTACTGACCTGTAGTAAGTTGGAACGATACAAAACCAAGCCGTGGGAATACTCACCTTCAATTGATGAAAACCAACACTATTCTATCAGTTTCAGCCAACGTATAGTGTAAGTGCACTCTATTTCTGCGCAACCTAATTAGAAGCAGATTACGTTCTCTTTCATCCCTCTTCCCCAGCTTATCAACACGAACGTCACCAGGTTCCCTAAGTTTCATTTTACCTAAACTACGTACTAACTACGGAAAACAAACGCCTCATTATTTTTGAATATTTCTGGAAGTCACATTCAGGAGCATTGAAACTATAAATCTATCCTAATTTAGTAATGATCTCAATGGCAATCTTTTTGACGAAACGTAATCAAATTCGTGGTTCTACTTACCTTTTACTATCCCTGTTTTTTGGCATTTCTTTCTTACCGCAGTGAACACCTTTGTTTACTTTTTAATAATGCGTCTGCATTCAGTCAGAAAAGGCGTGTTTTTAAGGAGTGTATTTGTTCAATGAAGCATTTCATTGACTGCCGTTATTTTTTTTACGTACTGTTTTATGCATTCATTGTTTTTCACTGTTGAAGCATTCACCGTCTTGTACTGTTCTTTACATTTATTAGTAAAGGGGGTCCTAATGCCGTCACAGACTATGGGACCTCCCTTTCTACAACATACTACTGTAAAAAAATTCTTTTGAAGCAACAAAACTGATTCTGATTCTGATTCTGATCTCGAGTGGTTAGAGAGATGTCTGTAAACCATATTTGCTAGAAGGCATCAGACGCTAAATTTTTGCCGCACATGATTTGTATATAAGTAAGCATCTAGCTTTAAACGCCCGCAACACGTGTCGTTCGAGGATCGTTACGGGCGTAGTATGCAAATAGCTGGAAAATATTATAATGAATGGGCTCTCCGTTAGTCCATAAGCATCGTTGACACGACTTTGATGGTTCTAAAAATGTTTTCGTACACGTTGGATGCTTACTACCCTGGCAGGTATCCCATTTAGTACTTTTTTGAGCTGTATGTCCTCGAAGTGTGCCGGCCCAGTTAGCAAAATATAATGGGCTGCAACTATGGCCAAAATCAATTTTTACGTTGCTTTGGCTACTAGACAGTATTACTAATGATCTCACCTTCATTAGTTCCTCTTGGCGCTTCTTGCCGTAAAAGAAGCATGCATCATTTTTGCTAGGTTCAACTAAGGTATTTATTGCAACCACGTCAACATAAGCTCAACAGCCGCAGTAAACGATGAGGAACGGTGGAAAAAGTGAACAATGCTCTGGGTGGCCAAGGGCAGGACAATGCGGTAATCCGGCAAAATGGCAACCCTGTATGATAATGCACGCTGAAAGGTTCAGTGTTAGCTTTTAAAGACAAAATAAAAAATATGTAGGGTTGATTTAAACAGTTTTCAATAAAACTTACAGATGTAACCCTTACGTTCTAGGCATCGACGGGCGGAAACCCGGCGACAAACCTGTTAGAGCTGGGCAGCTGCAGCCCAAGACAGTTCTTTTTTTCAAATGGTAATGGCTTTGAAAAAATTCAGTGACCTTCTGCTGTGTGACAAAGGATGACTAGGGAATCTGGGTGCCGTCCAAGAAGTGCATGAAAGAAAACATATTTGTTTGTAATTTGTGGCTGAGCATACTTCCTAACCAATCAGTTCAATGAAATTTGGAAGCCCTAAAGCCTTATTGTAGTGGACAAACGTCAGCTGTCCGAATAACCACCGCGTGGTAGACATCATAGTGTCTGCGGTAGCGCATCAACCGAAACCGCTAGACGACGGAGGAAAGCAGACATGTTCCACTGGACGGTGAGACGTCCATTGCCCACTACCACAGCGGGCCTAGGTGCACATGCGCGCGCCCCTCTTCTTTCCCTCCCACCTTGCATGCATAAACCAGCGACCTGTGATGTGCGCGTGCTCAGACGTGAAAGGCACAGGTGAAAATGCTGTTCCGATACCCCTTGAAGCTCAAGAAGAATAATTGGCTGACATCCACGTTCCAAGCGCGGAAGTTGCTCTTCATGCGGGAGGGATTCGTAGCTACTAAATGAGCTGGAAGTTGAGGCTGCAACAACGGCGGCTGCACGTCCTGCAGCAGCTGCTTTCCGTTGTTTTCACGCCAATTTGCGCTTATGTGCTCAGTGATGCTCCTTCAAGTCCCGCTCTTCTCCGTCCCAGCGAGCAACTCGCGTGCGTCCCATAGCGAGTTAAAAGTTCTTTTTCTAATAACATGCTAGAGCATTTATCCGCCGATTTCGCAACTAATGGAAGAGCCATCGGCCGTAATGAGGTGTACGAAACAGGTCAAGGAGGTGTCGGCTGTGTCGAGGAGAGCGGAGGAGGGGTGTCGACTAAAGCGGTTTCCTCGGAATGAGAACAGTTGGGGTTAGACAGGTTCGCTGTAAAATTCCCGTATTGTGTGGTCCCTGCATGGCTTTAGAACAGCGCACGTCTCCTCAGAGGATGAATAGCGGCATGCCTTGCGAAGAATCACAAAGTTGCTACCCATGAACCACCCAAGATAATTAGCGGGTTCGTGAAGTCAATGTTTCACACAGCGGCCTGAGAGTCCTATGAGATCCGGCCGCACGAAAAAAGCATTTTGCATATCACTACTTCTTTCTAAGGAACTGCTGGGCTTACATGCTGCTTTTTGCATTTTCACGTGAGAGGGCGTTCCCAAAAGACTCTCTTGCACAGACGGCCTGGCTAGATTGGAGCTCAAAAATGAGTGGACGCCCTCTCTGCCCTCTACTTTTTTGAGCTCGTGCGAGGCACCATACGCGCATGGCATGACCGCACGTTTTGGGCACTGGGGCACTTTTCTTGAGGTGATTTTGTCTTGTTTTTGGAGCTAGATTCTGCTAAAATGTTTTAGGTGATGCTGTGAAACAGCTCCGTAAAAAAGCAACAACAACAACAAAAACACAGCTGCCATAAGTAGCAGCACATTGGTGCTTAAGCTTTACTGCGTTACCGACAGCGGATGCGTCGAAGGGTTATAGTCTGGAATGAGCTGATGTATATGGGTCCACTCTATTTTCGAGAAAGGACTGAAAGTCCGCATAGATGGTCACTTTACAGACGTAGCTAGATCCCTACGTGTCCCAGATGTCATTCTGTTTCTGAGCAACGTCCTGTCTGTATGGCTTGGAGACGACGATAAGTTCTTCGACGTAACGGGAGCTATCATTAGCAATGGTGTCTAGTCCTCATACAGACTTTTAAAAACGCATGTGAAAGCTGGTGAGAAAGAGGTCACTAAGCCCCGGTGCTAGGCACGATAAAATCATGCACATCCTTTCAGTATGCAGAGCTTGTTCCTGAACGACGCCAGTGCCTGTAAAGCTGAAATGACTGTGCCTCAGTCTACCTGAGTTCCCCTGCTTAAGACGCACGCAACCTGAAATTTTATCCTGTCGTTGGCGTCGAGGCATCACGGATGGCCTTGAACATTTTGTCAAGGGACAACGAGTGTTCTACGTATTTTATTTCTATGAAGAACACTTTTCGACAGCTTCAGGACCTAACAGGGGAAACGGCGGACAATGGTTAGTACCGGAAGGCATTTCTGAAGCTAGCGGCCAAGGCAGTACTGCGAGGTGTGCCTTTACAAGACAATATCCCTGAACGGGTGGAATGCTTTATGTGTTCTGGCTACAAACACACTTAGAAACTTAAACGGCTGCTTGTTACCAGACGTAGCCAGCTTTCTCAGGAAAGTTTGTTACACAAGTCTTGTACATCTGGAACCTCTAACCTGCTACTGGCAGCAATCCACAAAAGGAAAAGTAAACATTTAAATAAATAAGCAATAACGGGGCCCAAAAATAACGAGCCGTCTTATATACCCTAGGTAGCTGGAGGCAGAGGTGAGTTTAGATCGTGGCTGTGTACATAGTGGACGCCAAAAGTAGCGAAATCCTGGATGCGGTTAAGTAACAAGGGGTCGATTATTTGAAGTACTAATTTTGTAAAGAAACCAGAAATTACTCCTTTAAAATGTTTTGCAAGGTCCAAAATATGCAGCCAGTTACGCTACGTGTACACGCAGGTAGTTAATAAGCAAAAACAGCTGCTTTCGACAGTCATCAGTATCACAATCAAGGAAATTTTTCTGGGCCCGCCCTACATACAACTCCTACGTTCACCCGTAGTCTTGGCTACCCCTGCGATTTCCCTCTCCTTTCTTTTGTGAGCCAGCAAGCTCTCTCCAGTCATTTTACTTCCCTGCCCCGCCTCTAATTCATTTAATGCTTATTGCACTCCTCTTGTTTTTTGTTTAGAAATAGTTACCAGGGGCGCTATTTCAGAAGGCCCGAGTTCCGCCTACTCCCGAGTTCCAGCTTCTTGGGTTATGAAAGTACCGATAGTAGAACATTTGATACACCTCGAGCAACACCGCCGGAAACGCGGGCAGCACGCCTGGCATATTCAGTGCGCTATATTGGGTCCGCTTACGTTGTTAAAGTACTGCTGTTGCTATCTCCCGCATGCACGACCATGTGAAATCGATCTGTAATGTACTGATTCCCTAGCATAAACTAGATGACTCCACAGTTACTTTGAAATCCCCAGCGTGGCTGTTGGCTTCGCTCGGCGCGGGGTGTTCTGTTCTTCCACTAAATTAAGTTTGCTACTTGGCTGTTTGCTATTTGCTACTTGGTAGTCCCAGTGCGGCTCTGCGCAAGCACAAACCAAGTAATCAAAGGGGTCCATTTTAGCGAACGGAACGCGCCCTGCTCCCTACCATCAAGAATGGCTTTTCTTTACGGCTTGCTTGAGTGTGCACGGCGAGCTCCTATCAGATATTGTCCATGTCAAGGGCGTCTTCGAGCATTGGCGAGGGAGTCGTTGAAGTTGTGTCGTTGAAGTTGTGTCGTTTGTCATCGACTGTGTTTTCACGGTGTATGAAGAAGGCTCCCGCGGTAAAATCGTGTGGTCTTGGCCTCTCCTATCGACTAGTACAATAGTGAACTTCAGTTCGGACCGAACACCCCCGCGACTGTGGCACCATTGGCTGAAAGTGGCCTGAGGACTTCATTTTTGCTTTGTGCTAAGTACTTGTCGGTGGTAGCGGGTGATGATGATGATGATTCCTATTGGTTTCCCCTTTGAAGCGGGGTGATGACATGTCATCTTACCAAAAAAGACTAATATAACCATGTTTTACATTCTTGGTTTAATACTAGCGCTGCTTAGGGCAGGCACTAAAGCTTATCAGGCCCGAAATACTTTCTTTTCCCTTTTACAGGTGGTAACTGTCCTAGGCAATATTCCCCTCTCTGCTTTTCGTCCACCAGCATTCTAATCTTCTTTTCGTCCCCACGACAGCCTTGAAGTTAACTTCCTCTCTGATACCCTTAAATCCTAGGGATTCTGAAAGCACAATATTCCCTTCATGTAGATTTGGATGGATACCCTCACATTCTAACACTATGTGCCGCATAGATTCTGTTTCTTTTCCGCAGACCACACATACCCCATCATATTGTGAATACTTCCTCACAAAACTCTTAGTTCGCAGGCAACCTGCTCTAGCCTCAAAAAGCAAAGCACTGCCCTGGGAATTATTGTAGAAATTTTCCTTTCTGATGTTCATCTTCTTAGCCCTGTACATCTCTAGCGACGTTTTAGCTTCCATTTTTTTCCTCAATTTATTCGTTTCAATCTGCCTTGCTTCTTTTTTGGTTACCTTGGCTGTTTTGGATTCCCTACTGTTCTTTCCGTATTTCATCGTTAGCCTTCTAGTCTTTCTTAACCGCTGCGTGTCCACGCTTTTCAAGTATAGGTACCTAAAAACCTTAGCTGCCCACCTTCGTTGGTCCATTGCCCTCTACCTCATCTCAAAGCATATTTTACTCTGAGCTTCTCTAACTTCAAACGACGCCCAGCCCATATCTCCCTCAACTGCTTCGTTAGTTGTTTTTCCATGCGCGCCTAAGGCCAAACGTCCTACCGTTCTCTGGTTTACTTCAAGGCCTGATAGAACGTCTGATTTTAAGCAGAGTACAGCATTCGCAAACGTGAGACCCGGAAAAATTACTCCTTTCCACATTCCATTCCTCTTACTACTTCCTATTGGTCATACCCCCACAGAGCTCTATGCTTCATTATAGCTGCGTTTCGCTTTCCCTTAACCTTAAGTTGCTCCTCGTGAGTACTTAAGTAGTTATCCCCTTCGTTTATCCACACTCCCAAATGTTTATATTCCTTCACTGTAGGTAATTCACCTTGCTGGATAGACACTACGTCGGTGGTAGCGTCATTGAAAACCATTATTCCTGATTTTTCTGCACTGAAATTTAACCCGAGGTCAGTGGCTTCCTGGCCGCAAATATTTATTAGCCGCTGCATATCGGTTTGGTTCTCAGTTAAAAGAACAATGTCGTCTGCATATAACATTCCCGGAATATGCTGTTGTACCACTTCGCCTTGCAGCATATGGGTTAGGCTAAACCCTACTTGACTTCCTTCCAGTTTCTTTTCTAACCCTGCCATCTAAAGCATGAACAGTATTGGGCTTAAAGGGCATCCCTGTTTCAGTCCCCGATGAATGTTGACCTGCTGGGCGCATTTCTGTCCTTCCCAAGTAAGGTGCACTCTATTGTCTTTATAGATTGCTATAAGGAACTGTACTAACTCGTCATCTAATCCCTGGAGTTTCAGCATTCTCCACAGCCGTTCTGTGTTTACGTTGTCATATGCCCCTTTAATGTCCAAGAACGTAATCCATAGTGGCCTATTCTGTGCTTTCGCAATTTCAATGCATTGTGTAATCACGAACAGATTGTCATCAAGCCGCCTGTCTTGTCTAAATCCATTCTGCAGTTCCCCAAGTATTTCATTTTCTTCCATCCATGCTTGAATTTCTGATTTTATCGCCTGCATTACGAATCTATACACCACCGACGTTACTGTGAGTGGTCTGTATGAATCAATACTCGCTTTGTCTCCTCTGCCTTTATATATTAAATTCATCCTACTTTCTAACCAGTCCTCTGGTATTTGGTTTCAATCACCTTATCTATTGCCCTCATAAACGATTCCTTACTTTTAGGTCCAAGAAGGTTTATCAGTTGCATTGGTATTCCGTCCGGGCCCACTGCTGTCTGGGGGGAAACCTTTTGCTCTGCTTTTTTTCAATCAAGGTTGCTCAAACTTATTTCCCTTTCCGCAGTCTTTTGTGGCGCTGATGTTATCGGTGGTTCTCGAGGCGCCGAAACTCGTCCAATCATGTTCTTGTTGATGTTGTCTCTGTGGTTGAATAGGTAGTCTCCGTCAGCTTTGGTGAGGTAAAGGTTTTTGACATTGGTGCACCGGCTGAGAGCAATGGACACGCCCTCCTCTTCGCAGCTTTGTCGTCTCGTTCTTCTTCTTCGGCGGTTCTCATACGGGAAGATGACGATGGTGGTTGAACGCGAACCTATCTTGTGATGGATTTTTTGGTTGGCCGATCCCTAGGGGCATCCTGCCACAATCAGCATCTGAGGCGGTGCGGACGGGGCTGGTTGAGCTACAAGGCGCGTGGCGCTTCCCACCACAGCTTTCCCACGGGAAATTCAGCATTCCCCTCTAAAGTTTTCCGTTCGTCGTTTCCGTTGACGTTCAGCTTCGCGTGCCTTCGTTGTATCAGTAGCTTCTTGACGTAGTTTGGATGAGTGAAGGACATAAGGCGTGTTCGTAGCCCTTGCTCCAGTCCCGGATTTGTAGCGTAGTGGGAAGAGCACCGCGTACCTCCCGCTGCGGCCAGAGAGTCGTGGGATCGAAACCGGGCGCCACTAACTATTTCTTTTTTTATAGTGTAGTATCGCGGAGCTGTGGGTGTAAGGAGGAGAGTTGCGCATGCGCAGTGAGCGTGTGGATGGCACCGCCATCAACGACGGAGGCCCAGACGAGCCTAAGAAATGCTCCGCATTTGAAACAGTTTCGAACGAAGCGTGGCATGACTGTGCATTTTGTTTAACATCAGCGCGGCAGAGAGATTCCCTTGAGGGGTTGCGTGACGACGCGAAATTCTTGTGCAAAGGTTACTGGCAGGAGAGCTAATGAACAACGCATACCGTCAAGGAAATAGTCGACGCACCCGATATCCGGTTGAAGTTGTTTATTTGCAGGGGTGAAGCCGATAGGAACGCAGGTCCCAGCGTTGAGATAATCCAGCTCGTTTCTCGCGCATGCAAACTACGGGGTTCATCTTCTTCACCTGACACGTCTTCGGCGCAAATCCGCGCGTCTAGATTGGACATAATCCTACCTTTCTCTTCCACATAGTTGATGCTGCTCTGGCGCAGACTCCGATAGCGGGATTGCCTATTGCATCTATTTATTATCCTCGCTACAATACAATGTACGGCGCTTGTCTAACGTCAGAGGCGATCATTACACATTTAACCGGGTTTTGTTCAGCGTCACCGTCTTATGCAGGCATAAGAGCATGAAAAGGGAGTAAAGGGGAGAGCGAAGAATTAAATTAATCGCATGACGGAGTGGGAAGGGCGCGAAGGGAGGGAGGGTTATGAGAGGATTTAACTCTAACGAAAAAACGACTGCGGAGAGAATCTTCGAACAAGAGCGGTGAAGACCAAATAAAATAGAGCAAACAAAGGTGAAATGTTGTCCTTGTTGCTATTCCTTCCTTCTTAACTCCTGGCCATTTGGGGAATTGACCCGCAATTGGGAACTTTGAGGAACTTACGTGCCCGGTTCACAAAATTTAAAACACTGTGAATTTGAAAAATAACAGTTATAGAATAGTGCGTGCACAGTGAAGCGTGAACGTGAGGTCACGGAAGTAATACAGGTGCACACCACTCCCGCAAAACCCCGATTATAGGAGGGCTGTGGCGTGTTCGAGTCTGCTTACACACTAAGACGAACAAATGAAATAGAAGAAACTGACGCAAACACGTAATAGCCGAAAAGAAGCCGTTTAAAATTATCCTTGCCAAAAGACAAAGAAACGACAGCGAAGGAAAGGGCGCAAGTACAATGTATTAGAAAAGACGATGATGATGTTGGTTGATGCTTAATGGTGCAAGGCCAACAAGGGCGAAGAGCGCCAGAAAAGTTACTGAATTTTTGATGAGACCATTCATACTAAAACATGTGAATGAAAGTAAAAGTGACGCAAAAGAAAAGACAATGGAGATGGCTGGTGTATAGGGCCAGGATGATTACACGTGACATGACAATGGCTGCAGAAATTTAACCTCAGCTAAAAACTAAAAAACACGTTGACTAGAAAACATTTTTTCGTCGGCTAAAAAGTATGATGGGTGCAATGGAATGTGTCGTCTGTATAATTCAGGGAAATGTTTGTGTCGTGTTGTGTCAAGTGCCTTGCATGTGATTAGTATGTGGACTATGGATTGGCCCTTTCTATAACTGCTACACGTGGGTCCCGAAGTTCCAGTGAGCAGGTGGGAGGGCGTTACGTGCGTGTGGCCTATCTGCAGCCTAGCCAGGGTGGCTTCAGTGTATCTGTTGTGTGAGTCAGTTGTGTAGCGTCCCAACTGTGGTTTTATTACATGTACTTTCTTGTCTGTTTGTTGACTCCAGTGTAATTGCCATGTGTGACGAAGCTGTCGTCTGATGTGCGTCTTAGGTCAGTGTAATGTACTGTTGTAATGTCAACTGTAGTCATGAGAGCAGCAGCACCAGCCATTTGATCGGCGGCCTCATTGCCAGGGATTCCACAGTGCCCTGGTACCCAGCATATAGTTATTTGAAGATTTGAGGCATATGCAGTCATTAGTACCTTGAAAAAAGCACTGATCACATAGTTTTTAGATGACCTTCCTGATGACAGTGCTTGTACAACGCTTAGGGCATCTGTGTACAGGATGGACTTTGGAATTTTATGTTTGATGATGTGATTTGAAACTAGTAAAATGCCATACGCTTCTGCCGTGTAAATACTGTTATGAAAACTCATTGTATTGCTAACTCTAAAATTTGCTCCGTGTGCTGCACAACAGGCAGTAGAAGCAGTTTTTGAAGCGTCGCTGGAGAATTCGGCGCACCTGTACTTGTCCTGAAGGAAGAGGAAGTGCTGCAAAATCGCACTCCACGGTACACTATTTTTTTCTACAAGTGTGAATGACAGGTCCCATGATATAGGATGTAGATGCCATGGTGGAATTATATTGTGGCTAGGTGTCTTGTGCGTGTCTGAGAGAGGTACCTTGAGTGCAGAAGCCTCCTCCCTAATTCTGAGAGAGAAAGGTAAGGAGATAGATGGCCTGTTTAAAAAAGACTTGAAAATTTGATGTATCGTTCATGATACGATTAAAAGGATGGTTGGTGAGAGATACGATCTCAGATGCAAACAGGAAGTCAACATACTCCTGCTGATGCCCTAGGCATCATTTGTCACACTCGAAATACAGACTCTCGACAGGGCTAGTGCGGAAAGCGCCGCATGAGAGGTGAAGGCCAAGATGCAGCACTGGGTAGAGCATTTTAAGGGCTGTTTTTGTCGTTGACCCATACACGACACTGGCGTGGTCAATCCGAGACCCCACCGAGGCTGTTTAAAGGCGCAGCAGGAGTTGTTTGTCGGCCCCATATGATTGGTGTTAGAGGACCTTAAGTATGTTCATTGTTTTTAAGCATTTGCGTTTGAGCTGTTTGATATGAGGAATTATTGTAAGCTTTTCATCGAATAAAATATCTAAAAACTTGTGCTCCTTGTTAACAGGACTCGGCTTGTTCTCAAGAGCGATGTCTGCGTCTGGGAGGACTCCACGCTTTCTGGAGAACACAACATAAGAGCTTTTTCCGGGATTCAGTTTAAAACCATTCTTTTCAGCCCAGCTGGAAAGTTTCTAGACTCTCAGGTGGACTTGACGTTCACAGATTGACATATTACGTTATTTAAAGGAAATCTCAACGTCGTCTACATAAATGGAATAAGAGATTGCAGGTGACAATGCCTTCCCAAGAGAGTTCATCTTTACTATAAAGAGAGTTCCGCTCAACACGTCACCTTACGGCACGCCGTTTTCTTGCACATGAACCTTTGAGAGTGCACTACCGACTCTCACTCGAAACGTTGTCTACGAGAAGTAACTAATAAGGGTGTTTAGCATGTTACCCGAAACACCGAATGACTTGAGGTCAGTAAGTATACCGTAACGCCAAGAAGTGTCATAGGCGTTCTCGATGTCGAAAAACCCCGTAACACAGACCTGTTTTTGAAGGAGAGCATCCTTTATATATGATTCCAACGCAACCAGTTGATCGTTGGAGGATCTCCCTGCCCTGAATCCAGCCTGGTAACTCTCGAGAAGGCCATTGTACTCTAAGTACACGAGTCTTCTGTGAGATCACATTCTCGAGAAGCTTACACAGGCAGCTGGTCAGGGGGAGAGGAAGAGTCCTACCCGTTCTTCAGGAAAGCCACTACAATGGCCTCCCTCCAAGACCTTGGAAGCTGCCCCGACAGCCATATTTTGCTGTATAGGTGTAGCAGTGTCTCAAGAGTGTCTGGGTGTAGGTGTTGTATCATGGTAAATGTGATCTCATCTGCACGTGGAGCTGAAGGTTTGCACGTGCTCAGGGCAGCCCTGAACTAATACAGTATAAATTCAGAATTGTAACCAGATTTTAACCTGTTATTTTCATGTAGGGACTTATTTTCACAAGCATTTTTATGTTTTAGGAAAGTCCTTGTGTAGTTCCCAGAGCTGGAAACGTGTTGGAAGTGTTGTGCAAATGTGTTAGCCTGGTCTTCGAGTGTGTCCCCGGCTGTACTGACCAGGGGCAGGCTATGTGTATGTTGTCTTTTAAGTTTACGTATTCTTGCCCATACCTCGTGAGTGTCTGTGTATAAGTTAATGTATGTAAGGAAAGCGTGCCAACTCTCCCTTTTCGCGTCAAGATGCACACGCTTTCCAGAGGCCTTTGCCCGTTTAAACGAGATGAGGTTATCCGACGTGGGGTACCGATGAAGGACACCGCAGGCCTTGTTCTGGGCCTCTCGCGCCCGCCTACAATTCTCGTTTCACCAAGGCCTCCTTGGGTGGCGGGACGCACTGGAGGCCTGGAGAATGGACTTTTTGCTTGCGTCGAGGATGTGCGCCGTAATGAGTTGGGCGGCTTCCTCCACGTGTAGGTGTTTTATGGATGTGTGGCGTAGTTTAGATGTTTCTGTGAATGTGCTAGAGTTTGCCTTTGATTCTTTAAACCTCTTAATGGAAGACGGACTGCTTGGGCCTGTACCTATATACGTTAGTGAAGTGGGTAAATGGTCACTACCATAAGGGTCCGTGCCCACACCCCACTCAAGACATGGAAAGAGAACTGAAGAACTAATAGCCTAGTCAAGATGCCAGTATGTATTGTGTCCTAAGTTATGGTATCTAGGCTGTTTTCTTGTGTAAAAGGTATGCTCCAGAGGATGTTAGAAACTTCTCTATCAGGCGACATCTGGTATCCGTTCGGGAGGGGCCCCAAAGAGAGTTGTGTGCATCAAACCCGCCATTGACGATGTATGGCTCGGGTAGCTGGTCAACCAGTGCCTCGAAATCGAAGCTCAGAAGTGTAAAATCAGGAGAGATGTAAATGGAGCGTACCGTTATTAACCTATTAAATATTATAGTACGGATTGCTACAGCCTCAGGGACAATGTTTAAAGAAAGAGGGGGGCTTGCTTATGATTTCTGGGTGACAATGGCCACACCGCCCGAAGAGTGTGTGCAGCCAACCCTGTGCTTTCTGGATACCATATGCCTATTTAAGATATTTGTTTGTTTGGAATTGAGGGGAATTTCTTGGAGACACATGAAACTTGGCTGATTGGCATGCACCATCTCATACACATCATCAAGATTTTTAAGGAGGCCTCTGCAGTTCCACTGAATAATGTTTTCTGTTCCCATTATTTACATTTCAGGATGTCTGGAGTGTGTGTGTGGGTGTGTGTGTGTGTCTGCGTGTCTGTGTGTGTGTGTGTGTGTGTGTGTGTGTAGGTGAGTGTCTGTGTCTGTGTCTGTGCGTGCGTGCGTGCGTGCGTGCGTGTGCGTGTGTGTGTGTGCGTGCGGGTGTGCGCCTGCGCGCGCGTGTGTGTGTGTGTGCGTGTGCGTGTGCGTGTGCGTGTGTGTGTGTGTGTGTGTGTGTGTGTCTGTGTCTGTGTCTGTGCGTGCGTGCGTGCGCTTGTGCGTGTGTGTGTGCGTGCGTGTGTGTGTGTCCCTGTCTGTGTCTGTGTCTGTGCGTGCGTGCGTGCGTGTGTGTGTGTGTGCGTGCGTGCGTGCGTGCGTGTGTGTGCGCGTGCGTGCGTGCGTGCGTGCGTGCGTGCGTGCGAGCGTGCGTGCGTGCGAGCGTGCGTGCGTGCGCGCGCGCGCGCGTGTGCGCGTGTGTTAAGCCCATACCTCGATGTGCGCGCCCCCGCTTAAAGTGGCGTCAGCTTTTGAAAGGGCAATTGGCGCTTCCTCGTCCTTGGCGGCAGCGTGACCGGCATTTCCATCTGGAGCCCTATTCTCGACTGCAGAAATTGCCATCAATTCGCCTATGTTTTTTGCGTAAGCATGACGTAAGCAATCAGTAACGTGCTGCACCTATAGCTATGACGACATGCAGTGTAATTTGAGGAGTCACTCATAAAGATAGCTACCAAGGTACCAAATATTGTGCAAGAAAAATATAAAACTACTTGGCATGTACTAAAAAAATTAAGACGATAGCTGAGGCTGTCAAGAAAAACACATTTATGGAGGTCAAACTTGGCGTCAACACCAAGGCGATCGAGTAACGTTGATCAGCGAGCGAAATGCGGATGTCGAGCTAAAGAACATCACACAATTTTTTTACCGTATGTATTTATTTCTTTCAATCGCTTTTAGTAGCATAGCTGAGCTCCCTGCTTCAATGCAAGCTTTGTTGCGTTATCACCTTCCCTGCCGCCACGGCCGCCACGCCATCGTCAGCTGCTATGTTACAAGTTTATGGCGTGATCACAGAAAAAAACGGCCGCAACCATCGCTTCCATGACACATAAGAGCAGCGAAGCGCTACGCCTGATAACCGCGGAGCGCACCGACGTCGCCGATTCACTCATTCGCCAAGCTCGACTTCAATCAACGCTGTAATGAACCGAAGAGTCACTTTTATTTGTTATTTTTCTCTTGAGTTCGATCATGTGACCCAACAGCTTACTAGGACGAGTGTGGACGAATGCCATCCATTGGGTTCTGTTTGTCATGGAGAGGCTTGTACTGCCCTCTTGTGTTGCGGTTACGCCAAACAAATATTTTTTATTTTATTGCCAAACATAACAGCAAAATACTGCACGTTGTTTGTATGCTCCATGACCGCTAACTTGGAAGCAGTTGAAACTACAATTTGTTTCGGTAGGAAACATGCTTTAAACAGCGCGCATGCGACACTGCGCCTGCTGCAAATTCCCGCACATTTCGCGGTGCCGTAAGCCGGGGCAATTTTTTGCCCTATTTTGCTTGTATTTTGCGACAAAAACAGCCGCCATTTTGAAGCTGTTACGTATCATTACGTCACGTTTACGCTGGCTGAAGTTGCCAATGCATGACGTAATCGTTCCCGCCAACTGTTTAAATTACGTCATGCCTTCTCAGCCAATCACAGATGGGGTGTGTATTACAAGCAGTATTGTTGTTGAATAGCAAAGGCAGGCTTACGTTGTCATTTCCGCTGCATTTAGACTGGTTTTTCATTGCAGGCCAAAAATTATGCGCTTTTAGTAACGAGAAATAAGGCAAACTTTAGAACTGGTGTCAGTAAACGACATGAAACGTCAAAATGCCGACAGCACACAGAACAACTTTGTCCGCCGGAAGCCCATGACCAGAACTGAAAGCCAATCAGAAAAGACTTCCGGCAAATTGCCAGAATTACCTGCAATTTGTGCAGTCGAGAATAGGGCCCTAGTGCCCCAAATATGGCTTTCGTTTACGGCTTGCTTGAGTGTGCACGACGGGCGCTTATCAGAAATAGTCCCGTGTCACTTGAGGAGTGCGTTTCAGAAATGGCGAGTGCATTTTAGGAGTTGACGGTGTGTCATTAGTCATCGACTACGCTTTCACAGTATATGAAGAAGGCTGCCCAGGGAAAATTGTGTCGTTTTTGCCTCTATTGTCGCCTTGTATAAAAGTGAACTCCAGTTTGGACCGTACACCCCCGTGACTGTGGCACCGTTGGCTGACAGTGGAGTGGGGACTTCATTTTTGTTTTGTGCTAAGACGTTGTCACTGCTAGCGGACATCAAATGACGACTTCGTGGCTACGACGCTACGCCCACAGAAAGTTGGTGCCATGGGTGGGTGTGGCTTCGGCTGTTACGCCGCGACGCCGAAGGGGCTGGATGTGTTTGATTGACATTAGAACTCGGAGGAAACTCGGGCATGGTTTTGCACGGCCGAGTTGAACTCGGGACTCCCGTAGTGGCAGCTGCTGCGGCGTGGGTTATATTTATGGTCTCCGTAGCACGCATATTTCTGCCCCGACAGATCTTTTAAAAGATATAGGAATTTAGAGCCCGTTTCTTTCTCCCGAAAAGGGCTTTGCATTGGTTTTGGAGTTGTTTGGGGACAGACCCCCGCTTGCGATGACTTAGAAACGGCTTTAGCTCCATGACCGTCCAGGAGTGTGGGCTGCGGTTTTACCCTGCGGGCAGCTTTTACAGAAGCGTTGGTGGCGACCGCCCCATCTACGGTCACCAGTCGACTGTCAGCGGGTGTGTGCGCAATATAATCAGTGGAGACGTGTTTTGCAGACCTCGTGTTTCTTTTAGGTGGTTTGGCGGACATAGCTTCCGCAAGTTCCTACCGCACGTCTCTCCGTCTGCAGCCGCAGCGTGCGCTTCAGTTATCGTCTGCTCGCAAAGCAGTTTCGAACGAAGCGTTGCATGACCGTGCGCTTTGTTTACCATCAGCGCAGCGGGCAGTCTACCTCGAGAGGTTGCGTAGCACGCATTTCTTTTGAAAACGTTACTGACAGGATAGCTGATACGTATTACATAGGCTGTGAAGGGGACAGTCGACGCACCGATAGTCGGTTGAGGTGGTGTATTCGCAAGAGTGAAGCCGATAGGAACGCAGGTCTGAGCGTTGGGATAACCTAGCTCGTTTCTCGCGCATGCACATTATGGGGTTCATCTTCCCCTGGCACGTCTTTGGCGCATATCCCCGTGTCTGGATTTGACATTATCCTGCCTTCCTCTTCCACATGGTCGATGCTAGTACGGCAAATACCGCGATAGCTTGATGGCTTGTTGCATCTTGTCATTACAGTCTCTACAATACAATCAACGGCGTGTTCCTATTTTGAGAGGCGATCTTAAAACCATTCACTAGGTTTTGTTCAGCGTCACCGTCGTGTGGTAGGAAGCAGTGCATGGAAAGCGAGGAAAGGGGAGAGCTAAGAATTAAAGCAACCGCGTCGCTCCAGAGGGAGGGTAAGCGGGAGTGGGAAGGGTGCGAAGGAAACGAGGGTTGTGAGGGGATTGAACTCTACAAAAAAAAAAACGACTGTGGAGAGCTTCTTCGAACAAGAGCGGTGAAGAGCAAAATGAAATAAAGCAAACAAACCTGAAAATTCGTTGTTCTTTTTGCTATTCCTTCCTTCGTAACACATGGCCACTTGGGGGACGGGCCCGCAATTTCGACCTTTGATGAACTACCGTGCCCGGTTTGCAAAATTCGTAACACTGCGGATTCGAACAGTAACAGTTGTAGAATAGTGCGTGCAACATGAAGCCACGCTGGACAGGTGAACACCACCCTCGCAGAACCCCGATTCTAGGGAGGCTCTGGCGGGGGGCAGCGATAGCGTAGAGGTAGCACAGCCGCCTCACGTGCAGAAGGACCGTGGTTCGAATCCCGGTGCCGGAAAATTCCTACCGGAATGAAAAAAAAAATCCGCGTATTGATGGAATTGCACAAAGGCGCTTGGGGTGCGGCCTGACCCCGGCGACCATTGCCGGCAATGCACTCCCTCAACAGAGCAGGATCGGCCACGCTGGTGTAGTAACGGCCACAACCTCCCATGAATACGCCAATTAACCCTCGGCCCTCAGTCCCCAGCGGCTGCGAAGCAACTGACATCGGCAGCGGTCAGACCTGTGACACAGCAGAGGGTGCTAAGAATCCCTGGATCCGGACAGGCCGCTAACGGAATCTGAACCTGGCAACGTTTAACGCGCGAACCTTATCTGGCGAAGCAAGTCTCGAGGTGTTGTTCGAGGAATTAGAGGGCATTAAATGGGATGTAATAGGGCTTAGCGAGGTTAGGAGGGCAGGCGAAGCCTGTACGGTGCTGAAAAATGGACACGTCCTATGTTACCGTGGTCTAGATGACAGAAGAGAACTGGGAGTGGGATTTCTAGTCAATAAAACCATAGCAGGCAACATAAACGAATACTATCGCATTAACGAAAGGGCAGCAGGTCTTGTAATTAGGCTCAATAAGAGGCTCAAGGTGGTGCAGGGCTACGCGCCCACATCCAGCCACGACGACCAAGTAGTGGAACGCTTCTATGAAGATGTGGAATCGGCAGTGGCTAAAGTAAAAACACAGTATACCGTAGTTATGGGGGACTTCAATGCCAAAGTAGGCAAGAATCAGGCTGGAGACAAGGCAGTTGGGAACTATGGTCTGGGCTGTAGAAATAGCAGGGGGGACCTACTTGTTGAGCTTGCAGAACGGGACAACTTACGCATAATGAATCCCTTCTTCTGTAAACGGGAGAGTCGGAAGTGGACCTGGAGGAGCCCGAATGGGGAGCACAAAAATGTAATAGACTTCACATTATGCGATAACCGTGGCGTCGTGCAGGATGTGGAAGTGCTCGGAAGGGTAAGGTGTAGTGACCACCGTATGGTAAGATCTCGAATAATGCTAGATTTGAGGAGGGACCGCAACAAGCTAGTACGAAAGAAGCCAATAAATGAGCTAGCAGTAAGACGAAAGTAGAAGAATTTAGGATCGCGCTGCAGAACCGATATTACGCCCTTAACGAGGAAGCCGAGCTTACGACACAGGAAGCCAGCGACAACCTTACACGCATTATCACGGAGTGTGCAGTAGAATTCGGGGGCATTATGGCTGGACAGGATACTGGTAAACTTTAACAGGAGACGAAAGATCTAATCAGGAAACGGCAAACCATGAGAATATGTATCGCAGCTGACAGAATAGAACTAGCCGAGCTCTAGAATTTAATCAATAAGCGTAAGACAGCTGACATACGGAAGTATAATATGGAGAGGATTGAATACGCTGTAAAGAACGGAGGTAGCCTGAAAGCAGTGAAGAGACGTCTTGGCGTGGGGAAAAATCAGATGTATGCACTTAAAGGGACACTGAAGTGATATGTAAACATTGCGGGATTACTAGCGCAAATTGTAGTCCGGAGTCCCCAGGCCATGTTTCGACCACTCTAGGCGCGTTTACGCGATTTTATTTAGTAGAAAAACTAATTCGAAAACGCTGTCCTCCTCTCTTTACGCTCGCCCATTTTCTGTGGCGTTTTCGTGTGACGTCAGGAGGGGATGAGCTGGCAATTGGCTGCGCCACGGCTGCGCTACTGCACGGCTCCCCGGCCGATAGAGTCAGTCGGCCCAGCGTTTCGTCCGCCGGCCGCCGGCGGGTCGTCGCAATCAAGGAGGTTAAAAAAAAATTGCTTGGTCGCAATTCGTTCGCTTAGTTGAAACGAAGCCAGGACACGTTTGTGAATGGAAGAATGTGCCTTTATTTACTTGGTTTGTTTGTACACTGTATCTAGCTCCAAGTCAAGGTCGCTTCACACAAGCGCTGCACATGCGACGCTTCGCTGACTGGTACGCCAGTAGGAAAATATAAGGCCTCTTGAAGGCGGGAGAAGAGTCACCGAAGTCAATATAGGTACTAAGCAAATAAAATCAACTGATATTTATACCGTACAGCGTAAAACTAGGGCGCGGGAAGCACTTTTTTGCGCTGGGCAACAAGCACAGCGGTCAGCAGCACGACTACGCATCTGCGAACGCTTTTCCGTCTACGAAATGCAATTGCTAGACGTGAGCTACTGTGGAAACTCGGGCGACGCTTACTGCACGATCGCAGTACAACAAATAGTCACCTAAGCGGCTTGAAATGCCAAAATTAAATAAAAGTGTAAACCGGTTGTACAATATATACCCTATATTAGCACGGAAATCGCGTCCCGCTTCGTGGCCTAGCGGTCTGGGGCGCTGGGATTTCTCTGCAAATGTTTTGCGAGTCACGGGTTCGAATCCCCGCGGGTACGTGCTTTTTTTTTTGTTAACTTTTTTGTTTTCCGCCGATGTTTTCTATATTGAGTTCACCTTTTTTTGGGCCGCAACGTTCATGGCTACACGAACTAGTTCACGAAACGCGCGCAGGCTGGCACTGGCGCGCTAGCGAGTTCTCGTTGGCGTGCTGTTGCCATAAGCACCGACTGCTTGCAGGCAGTGGGCACAGGCCAGAATGAACAGACCCTTGGCCTGGTGCGAACACGCTTTTTACGATACAGGCATGAGGGAGGCAAGCTCCAAATATGGGGGAAAAGCGCATGACATTTGGACGTCTGCGGGTACGCGGAGGGCGTTCATGCACTGCGTAGGTCTCGGCTAGTGAATGCTACGACTACAAGCCGTCCTGGGAGGCTTATCTTGTGCATTTTACAGCCGACAACATGGCAGAAGCGCGGTACGATGATTACTGAGATATTGAGAATGCCCATCCAACAAAGCCATTGGTTATGTTTTACAGAACCGAAACCGAAACCGAAACTTGTGTGATTGCTAACCTTGGGCATCGTCCAATCACGGCGCCCCTCCTCTCAACGTCACAGCCTTAGTTGGTGCGGCCGCCGCAAACCGCGCATGGTAGTTTTTCTTCTTTCGCGCTTTGTAAAATAATTACCGATTTGTCAACCGGATAAACGATGAAAAGTGTGCTAATTTGAGCCAGTCTACGCAGTGCAAGCAAAAACGGGAGCTTGACAAATTCACTTCAGTGTCCCTTTAAGGATAAGCAAGGCAATGTCATCACAAATAGGGATAAAATAGTCACAGTAGCCGAGGAGTTCTACAGGGATCTGTACAGTAGCCGGGACAAACAGGATAATGCCGAACGAGACAGTAGTTCAGAGGAGATAGACATCCCACCAGTAACGACCGAAGAAGTAAGGACGGCTTTGAAAGAAATGAAAGGGGACAAAGCACCTGGTGAGGATCAGATAAGAGCAGACCTCTTGAAGGATGGCGGAGAAATCGTACTTGAAAAACTGGCAAACCTGTATACGCAATGCCTCATGACCGCAATGGTACCGGAATCTTGGAAGAACGCGAACATCATCCTAATCCATAAGAAAGGCGACATGAAGGACTTGAAAAATTACAGGCCGATAAGTTTACTGTCAGTCGTCTACAAGGTATTTACCAAGGTAATCGCTAACCGAATCTCTGCAACCTTAGAATGCGAACATCATCCTAATCCATAAGAAAGGCGACATGAAGGACTTGAAAAATTATAGGCCGATCAGCTTACTGTCAGTCGTCTACAAGGTATTTACCAAGGTAATCGTTACCCGAATCTCTGCAACCTTAGATTTCAGTCAACCTAAAGAACAAGCAGGGTTCCGTAAAGGTTATTCAACAATGAACCATATTCAGACGATCAATCAGGTGATAAGAAGTGCGCTGAGTATACGGAACCCCTATATTTAGCCTTCATAGATTATGAGAAAGCATTTGACTCGGTCGAAACACTAGCAGTCATTCAGGCATTACGGAACCAGGGGGTAGATGAGCATTATGTAAGAATACTAGAGGATATCTACAATGGGTCTACAGCTACCATCATCCTCCATAGGGAGAGCAGTAACATACCTATAAGAAAGGGTGTCAGACAAGGAGACACAATCTCTCCTATGTTATATACAGCATGCTTACAAGAAGTATTCAGAACGGGATTGGGAACAGGTGGGAGTAAGGGTTAATGGAGAATACCTCAGTAACCTCAGATTTCCTGATGACGTTGCCTTGCTAAGTAACTCGGGGGACGAATTGCAAAGCACGCTTTCCGCACTGGGCGAACAGAGTAGAACCGTGGGCCTGAAAATTAATATGCAGAAAACTAAAGTAATGATCAATAACCTCGGGGCAGCACAGCAGTTTGAGATAGGTGGCGAGGCAGTGGAAGTGGTAAGCGAATATATCTACTTAGGCCAAGTTGTGACCCCAGGTCCCAACCATGAGGCAGAGATAATTAGAAGGATCAGAATGGGGTGGGGTGCATATGGCAGACATTCTCAGATAATGAATAGCACCCTACCATTGTCGCTGAAGAAGAAAGTGTATGACAGCTGCATCTTACCGGTACTCACCTACGGGGCAGAAACTTGGAGGCTCACTAAGAGGGTTCAACTTAAATTGAGAACGACTCACCGGGCAATGGAGCGGAAAATGATAGGTGTAACATTAAGGGACAAGAAGAGAGCGGAGTGGGTCAGGGAGCAAACTGGTGTTAAAGACATATTAGTAGAAATTAAGAAGAAGAAATGGACGTGGGCAGGGCATGTAATGCGAAGGCAAAATAAGCGCTGGTCATTTAGGGCAACAGAGTGGATCCCTAGAGAAGGCAAGCATTGCAGGGGGTGGCAGAAAGTTAGATGGGCAGATGAGATCAAGAAGTTTGCGGGGATAAATTGGTCACAGTTGGCACAGGATCGAGGTAATTGGAGAATAATGGGAGAGGCCTTTGCCCTGCAGTGGGCGCAGATAGGCTGGTGATGATGATGATGGTGGCGTGTTCCAGTCAGCTTGTACACTAAGATGAACACATTATGGAGAAGAAACTGACGCAAACACTCAACAGCAGAAAAAAGCAGTTTAAAGATATCCGTGCCAAAAGAAAAAGAAACGAAAGCGGTGAAAACGGCGCAAGTACAATAAATTAAAAAAGAAGTTGTTAATACTGCCGCGAACCATTTATGGGCTTGCTTATTTATTGTTTGTTTTCACTTCCCGGCCGCGCCCGGCTGTGTTATCTGCGTTCCAAGCAAAGCGCGTATTCCATTCTTTATTTTTATGCCGCACGGGCTATCACATTCAGATAAGCAAACTGTTTCGCCCTAACGTTCCTAGCCCAGAATAGTCGTCTGTGATCTACAATGTTCTGGATGTAAATCGACGGTTCCAGAAACACTCGCGCCGAAAGATAATAAGCCTGCAGAGCAGACTTTTCGGCATTCGATTCTGCGACGCTCGCCGACGCAAGTCACTTTGTTGACTGCTGCTTCGCCGCCTCTGTATTCTTTTGAGTTGTTAGGGGAGCACAAGTTCGCTCCAATAAACTGGTTTCTCCTTCAAGACAACTGCGTCGTCCTTGGCTTCGTGACATCTGGTGGAGGTGTGGGGTAGCAGGGTGATGTGATCGTCGGCGATCCTGACAGAAGCACGGTGATCGGGGTTCGGCTGCGGCGTCGTGGAGTGATCGGAGGAAAAAGTTATCGACTTGGTCTGCAGATCAATTATTGCGCCATTGTCCGTCAAAAAGTCCATTCCGAGAATTACGTCGCGGGAGCAGTTAGGAAAAATAACGAACTCAGCAGGGTACGTGGTGCCGCCTATGGTGACGCGTGATGTGCACGTTCCACTTGGCGTTACCAGATGGCCTCCTGCTGTTCGTATATGCGGACCGTCCCGTGTTGTCGTAACTTTCTTCAACTTCGCACGCATTGCAGAGCCACTCACACGGTCGACGAAAGATAGCACGCCTTTTAGCTGGGAAAACGACCAAGAAAAGGCATTCTGCGAGCGGCAAAAACGTCTGCAAAGCCCTCCCTTGCTCGCTCATTTCGACGAAAACGCCGAAACAGAAATGCACACCGACGCCAGCGATATAGGCTTGGGTGCCGTTCTCGTGCAAAAGCAAAGCGGTAGCGAAAAAGTAATCGCCTTTGCCAGCCGTGGTCTGTTGAAGGAGGAGAAAAAATTACTCAGCCTCTGAAAAAGAGTGCCTCGCAATTATATGGGCCATTTCAAAATTTCGCCCATACGTATATGGTACACCATTCAAGGTTGTCACAGACCAACATGCGCTGTGTTGGCTCGCCAATTTGAAGGACCCCTCTGGCCGCCTTGGGCGATGGAGCTTGCGCATGTAAGAGTTCGACGTTACAATCGTCTACAAATCCGGCAGGAAACACTCCGATGCCGACTGCCTGTCCCGCGCCCCCGTCGACCCGCCACCGCAAGACTCCGATGAAGACAGCGCGTTCTTCGGAGTCGTTACGGAGAGCGACCTAGCCGCCCAGCAGCGTGCCGACCCCGACTTGCGCCTTATGATCGACTACCTCGAAGGACGAAATGTCGCCGTGCATAGGGCGTTCAAGCGGAACTTGCCAGCATTCAGCCTCAAAAACTCCGTCCTCGTGAAGAAGAATTTCTGCCCCGGAACGAGAACGCATTACCTACTTGTCATCCCTGCAGAGCTCCGTGACGAACTTTTGTAAGCGTGCCACGACGACCCGTCTTCCGGACATCTCGGCACAGCCCGCACTATTGCAAAAATCAAGGCGAAGTACTTCTGGCCCCGCCTTACATCCGACGTCACCCACTTCGTTCGGAGTTGCCGTGACTGCCAGCGACAAAAAACGCCGCCGACAAGACCCGCCGCCTTTCTGCAACCGATCGCCGTCCCGTCGAAGCCCTTTCAACAGATTTGAATGGACCTTCTAGGCCCATTCCCTACGTCACAATCACAGAACAAGTGGATTGTCGTGGCGACAGACTACATGACGCGCTACGCAGAGACCGTCGCTCTTCCGAGGGGCACTTCAGAGGAAGTCGCAAAGTTCTTCATAAGCCAAGTTGCGCTGCGACATGGAGCCCCGGAAGTCCTAATCACGGACCGCGGAACGGCCTTCACTGCGGAGCTGATGCAAGGAATATTACGCTACAGCAGTACGGATCACAGAAGAACGACGGCGTACCACCCCCAAACGAACGGACTAACAGAACGTCTGAACAAGACAATCGCAGATATGCTGTCAATGTACGTTGATGTTGAACATAAGACTTGGGACGAAGTGCTCCCGTATGTCACGTTTGCGTACAACACGGTTATCCAGGAGACGACGCAGCTGACGCCGTTCGAGCTTGTCTACGGAAGACGGTCAGCTACGATGCTCGACGCCATGCTTCCGAACGTAGAAGACGACGACCTCAACACCGACGTCCAAGGATACCTTCAGCGTGCGGAGGAGGCCCGCCAGCTGGCTCTAGTTCGTACAACGCGCCAGCAGCTCGTGGATGCCGGGCGCTACAACCTCCGACGCCGAGACGGCGAGTACCACTCAGGTGACCGTGTTTGGGTTTGGACTCCCATCCGACGAAGCAGACTCAGTGAGAAGCTTTTGCGACGATATTTCGGACCCTACCAAATTTTTACTGCCGGGCACGCCCGGCTGTGTTATCTGCGTTCCAAGCAAAGCACCTCTTCCATTCTTTATTTTTATTGCGCACGGGCTATCACATTCAGATAAGCAAACTGTTTCGCCCTAACGTCGCTAGTCCAGAATAGTCGTCTGTGACCTACAATGTTCTGGATGTGAATCGGCGGTTCCAGAAACACTCGCGCCGAAAGATAAAAAGCCTGCAGAGCAGACGCCTCGGCATTCGATTCTGCGATGCTCGCCGACGCAAGTCACTTTGTTGACCGCTGCTTCGCCGCCTCTGTATTCTTTTGAGTTGTTAGGGGAGCACAAGTTCGCTCCAATAAACTTGTTTCTCCTTCAAGACAACCGCGTCGTCCTTGGCTTCGTGACAATACGCCTAACCAGGGATTGCCTTAAAAGGACGTAAGCAGACTGGACCGTGCCGAGGAACTTTTGTGGCGAAAAGTGGAGGGTTTCGATAACGTAAAACGAGCAGCAACTGTTTTGAATGTGGCGCGCTTTCATCACCCGCTTCCTTTTTTTGCCAGTCGGCCATAGTCACGTGATTGCACTGTGTGCTACCAACGGCAGAAACTACATCATAGGACGAAACATTCCAAACAAAAAGCTCACATGAACGCATGGAATAAAAAATAAAATGAACTTTGTAGTGACATACAGATTAACAAAGTGAAAGTACAATAAAATGAAGTAGTTGGATCAGCGTGCCCCCCGTAGCCAGCAGTGCAGCAGTGGAGCGAGAGAAATCACTGAGAGGTGCGCCGCGCCCTAGTGGCGCATCCTTGGTTCACGCTGCCCAGGACCGACTACGTCACCTCAGTAATCAGCAAATAGCATGACTCGCATTTTTAATGCGTTTTAACCCTGCCCCTAACTGTTATCATATGCTTATTATTGTCACCATAGCTTCGCCTTGCCCGAGTTTCGCTCAAACTCGGGCCTTGTTGAATAGCACCCCTGGAATAGCACCCCCGAGCAGCACTATAGAAAATTCGAAATAGGAAGGGAGTTCTTAGACACTGTTTTTGGTACGAATCCCCTCGCGGAACTCGTATCGTAAAGCGTCCCAGGTGCGTGTATGTCCAACGTTAACTGAGGTTTCAGGGTGGCTCAGCCAGCATGATCGCGTATTTGAAAATAGTTTGTCGTTTATAGCCTCAAAAAATTTAGTAACAGAATAAAGCACGCAGCAGAACGGCGTCGCTATGTTCGGTAAAAAAAAGTTATCGACCGCAGGCATTTCACAAATTTCAGGGTGTTATCAACTTGGAATTTAAATGACACTGTAGAGACAGAATCCGAACGCTGCACAAATTAGCGAATTCCTTATTCGCATGCCTCCAACATTAGGGGTATATGTGCTTTCAACATGTCCACGTGTGCACGAGGTGTTGTGTACGGTGTAAACATCAAGGAGTGCACATCCCTCCGACCACTTGTAAGCGGGTCCTGCTTGCAATTATTCTGTGGTTATACTCATCAATATCGCACGGGCGCCATTTTCACGTTGTCCGGACTGAGGAGCTTAATAACCGGGTCTTTGAGAGCTATCGGAATCCCAGCCATTTGGGTCCCAGAGGAATATACAGGCATTTTTATTTCGCCATTTACGTTCTCAGAAAAGAGATAAAAATAGAAAACAATGTAAATTAATTCACTTTCAAGCTCTTAGTAATATTAGTGAATTGGAAAAACCAAACAAATTGAAACGGCACCTGGCGCTGACGGCTTTTTTATTCACAAAACGAATGCATTTGTGCTTTGGTGAAAACGTTTTGGAATTCCGATTTTTTTTCGGCAAGGTATTTGCTGTACTAACCGGTGCTTGCTGGGTGCGCGAGAACTTCTTTGAGAGAAATGTGTGGAAAACAAGCCGCTTTGACTGACTGATCTGGAAGGACATTTTAAAAACTGGAGTTGCAACATAAATGCAACGTTGTTGACCACTCTGAACGGTGGCAAGAAAGGTCATGCCACTGACGTCTTGTATCCACAAATATGTTTTTGCCGTTCTTGTGTGAGAAAATGGAGGGATTATTTGCTGGTTATCGCATTTAAAGTAAAAAAATAACCATTCTCGCATAGCAAACTATAAACAATATGGTTGTTCACGCGATGAACTCTTGTACTAGGGGAAGAGGAGGAAATTGCTCACACTAAAGCGAGATCAAATTGCACACCGCGTAGGCTTCATCAGGTTCTGGTAAAACAAAGTGGTAAAAAAGATTGTTCAGATACCAAGCACTTCAGGGATTAATAAAGAAATCATAAGAAGGGGGGAGTTAAAGAAACGATGCAACACATTTTTTAACGTTTTAAAGTACTAAATTCTTTCAGAACGTAGTCACCGAACAAATCCACTACTTAGAATAGCGGGTCACAATGCAACAAAGCCAAAAATTGCATCTCTATACCCACCTCGTAACTTATAAACTTGCTCAAAAAAAGTTTACCTTTTTCCCGGTGCTGGCAACCCCCAAGCGCTCAAATTAAGTCATTACAGCAATGCAGGAGGTACTGGTGCGCTTCCTTTCGCTTGTAACTAAAATGCTTTGGATAGTCACTTTGGAAAAAAACCCACAGAAGTAAACCAGAAACGTAAGGCGGGTCTCGTGTCTGACGCAAATCTCCCAGCGCCGCTGGCAATAACTATATCCTTTATAATGCTTCCACACGCGAAATAAAGAGTGAAAGCTTGAATCGACCGTGCAGCAGAGTCCCTTTAAAATTAAAGTTTCCCGGTACTCTTGTATCTTACATGGCAGACAAAAAAAAATGAAGGAAGCTTACACTAACCCGCAAGACTTGAAGGTAGCGAAGCTGTACGTAACCTCAACGTCCATCACGACGATTTATATGCATGGTTGCAGCCGATTTGCTTCTTCTTCGCTGCCGCAATGACCTTTACTCCTTCATGCTGTTATAAATGTAAGATTCTTTCATTTTTCTGGAAGTGATAATCATTGGACATCACCTTCGAGGGCCGTAGGCTACGACGTGTCTGTCATGTTCCGAGAAAGTGTTGCTATGATAACGGCGAACGCTGGAGTCTTCCTTGTTCTGAGCAAGTGTTTCCACGATTACGGCGAACGCTGTAGTGTTTTGTTTTTTGCCATTCTTGGCCAATCTCTCTAGCTGGGTATGGTTAGCTTGACAAACGTGCGCAGGGGACACTGGGCGGCCGTCGTGAGGCACGGTCACACGAACGCTGGGAATTTTCTTTGTTTTTTTAACGGCCGGGCGGTCGCCGAGAGGCCCGCTCTCACATGCACGCGCACCGTGCGCTCGGCCATTATTTGGTATTTTAAAGACGATAGTCTTTCTTAGGCTACTTGAACCCAGAAATCTTGGTCTGTCTGTATGTCTGGCTGTCTGTCCGTCTGTCTGTCTGTGACTCGATTCAGCCACCCGGCCAAAGTAAAATTGATATTGCGCAATAGTCTTATATACTCACAGCCACATGTAAACGTCTCAGCCCGGTTTATATGCTCATACTTGTCAACTTTGTTGAACAAGAACAAGATATTACGCAAATATAAGAGAGGAAATTAGTACGCAAGGGATATTTACAGTGTTCCTGCAAAAGCCTTCCTGTCGGATCGAACGGTCACCATCCACGCGGGGGACCTAGAACTCCCGACTAAGAGACAAGGCAGCACAGGCACACCGCAAGGCTCAGTCATATCCCCCCTCCTCTTTAACCTGGTAATGATGAGAGTCGCTGCGGCCCTCGACAGAATCCCAAGCGTTAACTACAACCTCTACGCCGATGACATCACCATATGGGCCGTCCACGGAAGCGACGGTCAGATCGAGGAAGCTCTACAACAGGCGGTGCAAGCAGTAGAATGCAGTCTCGACGGAACGGGACATAGGTGCTCGCCGACGAAATCGGAACTGCTGGTCATAGCACCGAGCCGCACTCGATACGGAGCCCAGCCCAACATCAACCTCCACACGGCGGACGGGAGCGCCATACCACGAAAGGACATGCTGCGCGTGCTCGGCATGCACATACAAGCTAACGGCGCCAACTCGCACACGGTGCAACGGCTTTTACGCAAGGTCACTGCGGCAATGACGCTCATCCGCAAAGTCGCCACACGCCACGCTGGGATGCCGGAGGCCAGTGCACTACGGCTAGTGCAAGCGTTCGTGGTCAGCCACGTTGCATATGTCGCGGCCTACCACAACTGGACGGCGGCGGAGACCCAACGCATAGACGCGGCCCTCCGCCAGGCATATCGCGAGAGCCTAGGACTGTACAGATGCACTAGAACGGACCGCCTCCTTGAGCTGGGTGTGCACAACACACTCGCCGAGATTGCTGAAGCCCAACGCATGAACCAGCTAAATCGCCTCTCAAGCACGCCCACCGGTCGCCACATCCTCGACAAAGCAGGACTTCGCCCTCTCTACGATCCCCCACCGCAAGCACAACCCCTACCCCCGGTCTTCATTCGCCGCCTGCACATCGCGCCCGTTCCGAAGAACATGCACCCGGGCATCCACGACGCTCGCAGGAAAGCCCGGGCTAGAGCCCTCAGTAGACTGTATGCCAACGACGAGAGTGCACGATACGTAGACGTGGCCGCATACCACGCCAGACCCGGGCAGTACGCGGCAGCGGTCGTGACAGCGACCACGGGCGTCACAGTCACCGCGGCCAGCTTCCGAGCAAGTACACCGGCGCAAGCAGAAGAAATCGCCATCGCCCTCGCCGCAACCGACCCCGGCTGCGCAGTCATCCTCAGTGACTCAAAATCGGCCATACGCAACTACGGTACCAACGCTGTGGCGGCAATCGCAGCACGAATTCTCAGCAACGCTCCAGGCTCTACCATCCGACCCTTGAGACTGCAATGGTTCCCTGCATACGAGGAGCAGCCCCCGGGGTAGACCGCGCCCGCAACCACAACATCACTGCGGACCGGGCCGCTCGCGAACTGACCAGTCGGGCGGCCCCCCAGGCGAGGTCTCCCCCCATGCCCCTGAATCCCGGACGGAGATCCCATGAAGATGCGCCCTACTTGCTACCTACACCACTAGAAGACTATGGCACCATACTACGGTGGTACCGAGACACCAGGAGACGGTTCCCGGCCCCACACCCCAACCTCACTCGAAGCGAGGGGACCCTCTATCGCCAAATACAGACAGACTCTGTGCTCACACCAGTACTGGGCCGCCACATAGCCCCCGCAATCTACGAGACATCCGCGTGTACCGTCTGCCGCGCCACTCGCGGCACGCTGGCCCACATACTACAGTGCACACCCCATGACCCCGCACCCTCAAGCATCCGACAGCTACCAGTGACAGTGCGAAGAGCTATCACCTCGTCAGACTACAACACCCAGAAATTAGTCGTCCAGTGCGTCCGGGAGGCCCTGGAGAGGCAGCGGGTAGGCGGCGCGAGCCTTTTGGGGCCGAGCGCCGGACGCCTGACCTGAAGCTCCTAGGGCTGGCCCGGATGATGCCATCGGCGCCAACGGACCGTTACTAGTCAATAAAGTCTTTTCTCTATCTCTTTATTAAAAAAATCATGGATACTTGGTTTTTTTATAGCAAATGATATCCTACATCTACTGCACAAAACCGCCGCCTCCTGGCGGCATATGAAAAATCACGCGGCAACAGCAACGAAAGGTTCCAATAGGTAGGTTCGACGTTCTGCTTGGAACGCACGTGGAGCATGGACACGCGGCTCTACAAACCTTCTAGTCGACCGCCTCCAATCACGCGCGTCTCCGCCGAACTGCAGCGCTGCCATCGAGGAACTGGGCCTGTAGCAATGGAACGCGGTAAATTGAAATCGCCTTACACAAACCTTTAGTGTGTTTACCTTGGAATGAGCGCGACGGTACAGGAACAGCATGAGAGGCGAGCGGGAAAGCAAAGGGGGGCATTCCCTTGGCAAATGTCTTTTGACGGCATTTGCAACGAAAGGAGCAGATACGCGGCCAATTTTAAGTGCGAATGCACTTTATAAGCGACCCCAAACCTTCCACCGCCGGCGGCGGCGTCCGCAGTCCTCCTCTCCCTAGCAACGGCGTGGAGCGGAGAGGAGCGTCGGTAGCAACGGCGCGGTGACGTCACTTCACCACGTGACCGCGCTCGCTCCGCCTCCTCGCCGTGGCTGCGCGGGTGCGCGCCGCTCCCCGCACCGCTCCTCGCGCCGAGACGTCATGGTATGACGTCACAGCGCGCCTCCTCTCCCAAGCAGCTGCCGCGCGCCTCTCTCTCTACCGTGACGTCACACTCTCTCCTCTCCCCATCGCTCGGCTGCAGCTGCCGTGCGCCGCTGTCCCTCTCCCCTTGCGCTCGCCTCCTCTCAGCCACCTGGCTCGGCGCGCTCGGCGCGGCGTACCACCCTATATATGCAGCGATAAACTGCCAGACCTCCGTGGGTCGGCTCGCGCGCGCTCACGGGCGAATGCCAACGGATTTTAACTTTACTCCCCCTCATAGCATCACCCCGTGCATTCGCACTTAACCATGTTCACCCTCGGGGAAATGCTTTTGAGTTTTTTTTAACTGCGGACAGGAAAATTACAATTTGCTAAGCAGCTTCCCTCTTAACAAAGGCGCGGTGACAGTAAATGGGACTCTGCAACACTTCGGATAAATGCTTTTACTCTTTCCTTCGCGTCTGGAAGCACTGCGAAAGCTATATAGTTATCACCAGCACGGAACGGCACTGCGTGATTTGCTCATTTGCGCATCGCAGCAGATACGCGCTCTGTTTGTGCTTTGCTAATGCGGCTTTCTTTTCAGAGTGGCTTTCGAATGCGTTCACTGCTGTAACTGAACGAAAGCCGGCCAATAGCCGCTACACCGCTGCCATGACGTAATTCCAGCCGCCGAAGAACGCCAAGACCGGGGAAAAGAGAAAAAACTTTTGAACAAGTTTTTACGTTATCTGATGCGCATGGTGCAATAATTCTCGGCTGAGATACTTTTCAATCTCCTAATCTAAGCACTGAATCTGTTGTCAGGCTACTTTGTGCAAGCATTTAGGATTTCGAAAAAAAGTTGAAAATATGTTGCAGGGTCCCTTTAAAACATAGCCATTTCAACCTTGTAGCTAACCTTATTTGAAATTTTTTGTAAAAAGTATAGGCAACAGTTTCAATGTACAGATACCTGCCGCTAAGTGGGATGTTATTTACTTTTGCGTTTCACCCTGGTAATCACGCTCTGTGCTCTTTTTTACTCTTAACACACCAACAGGAAGAAAGTTTTTAAAAGACGGACAAATTTAATTATTAACGACTACATTTTGAACTAGTACATCAGCTACGATTCCTCTGGAATGCACACTATGTACGCGCAGTTAATATTTCTAATTTAACCGGATTATCCGCATCGCCAGCCATCGCATTTGTCTGGTCGTCGCATTGGCTGTATATGTAGGTTCAGAAGCAGGAATAGCCGTAGAAGTAGGAATGTTTTAATATTAGGATGTATTTTATTGATCCCAGCCCGCGGTAGTTATTTATGAGTGTAGATCACAGTTTCTTCAATGTCATCACTTGCATGATATTAAACTAGGTCCGAGTATTTAGGGGACGAATTCTTTTTGCGATGAATATGTCGCGTCACGTACGCCTTTAATAAGTATTAGAAATTTGGCTTGCGTCGAGAGTCACCGAACTCGTTCCGCAAATTCTTCTAATTCGTTTGTTAAATAAATGACCTTGAAAGTGCCTGCTAATATTCTTTAAAATAGTATTACGTTATCATTCACAAGTGCGTGACGTGAGATCCGTTCATTAAACTCATCATTTCATGCACAAAGTAGTCAACTCCGACAGCAAAAGCCAAGTTTACAAGGAGGTAATGTGAATAAAGCACTTTCCCGGTTTGGTCGCGTCACTAACCCTTGCTTATTTACAAACATTTGTTTACAGCTATCTTGAACCACACCTTTTCTCTGGAAGTAACTTGATCGCACGTGTTTAGCAACTGTTTATCATCTAAAATTTTCCCTATGGTGGCTGAGTTACAACTTGAGGTTAGAGACACTTCCATTTACGAATGTTCATCCGATATACTGTTAATATTAAAGTACGGTTTCCGTTGCCGGGGTGGAATAAAAAACGTGTAATTCATGGGAAAGAGTTCCTTCAATCTGCGAATTAAAGTGAATACGAATGCATGCCCTTCGACTATTACATTCGGTCTCAAATATTTGTTTGTATCAGAAGTAATATGTAAAAAATCCTACTGATAATTTGCAGAAATAATGTCTCCTTCGGCAGTGACAGTAGGTGGACGCGAACTTAGGGATTATTGAATGTCACCACTACATTTACAGTACCTTTTTTCTAGTTCAGAGGCTATATGTGTTCATTTGACGAAGAAATAGATATAAACATAACTCCGCGTTTTCTAAAGTGTATGGTTGGTGTAGAAATTTTCTACACCCTTACACACCACTTAGACCCGGCACTGACAGTAGGCACTGAACTTGGCGTAAATGCAAACAAAAAAAAATTAAAGCCAGCTCCACTCCTGTGAAATCTGTTGAAACTGCGGAGCTGACTTTAGAACGCTGGCCGCCACCTCTCGCAGAGGCTGGGGTCGCTCACAATGCCATTGGCCGCAGGTGTGGTAGTTCATCGGCGCGTATACACGGTTTCGCCAGTGCTTGCCGCTCTCTGGCAACATTGTGCGTTCACCGAAAACGTGCCCTAGAAAACTTTCTGTTTACACTGTTTTACCGTGATTTCAGCCTGCGTTGGTGGCGACAGCTGCTTGTGTTTCGATATTTTCGGCGGATAAAATTATTCCGATAAAGCGCTCGCGCCTCAGACACTGCTGTGTTGTGCCGGGATGCAGTCTGCGTTCCGGAACAAATTTGCTATCGGAAGTCAGAACGTTCTGCTTCCCGAGAGATGAAGGCAGAAGCAGCGCCTGGCTTGCAGCTATCAAGAGGAAAACTGTACTCCCACAAAGAGCGCGCATATTTGTTCTGCCCACTTCATCAAAAGCAAGTAAAGCCCAATGTATGCTTAAATTTCACAGAGGCGATGCTCAGTCGTTAGGCTAAGGTCCCCAATACAAGGGACACGTCGGATACCGTCGTGTTCCACCCATAACAGTAACCGCGGTGACGCTTTAGTTGGATAGCAAAGCTGCATGCTAACGCCGAAGGCACATTGTAAATATGTTTCTTGTAGTTAGAGGCTTAATTATCAGGGATGTGCACTGTTCGAAGCAACACTCGGGACACCGAAGTAGCCGCGCTCCGCATGAATCGCCGCACAGCGTACGTCGCGTTGCCCACGTTTTCTTGCTAATTACAGTGGCGCCGTTAATTTGCTTTTTATGAGAGCGACGCCTGCGAGTGGGTTTTCATCGGTGCGAGCAACTGACTCGTAGTTTGTCGTGTTGCTGCCAATGGAAATCGTCGCACTCCAGCTAATTTACCTTTCCGTGTGAGCGCGGACTAGATGTAGGCGGGTTAACTTGAAAGTTTGATTCATGAATAGTGTACTAGTCAGTAAACCATAGTTGCTCTCGTGACTCAGCCGCACCTGACGTCATCACATAATGAGTACGTTTTGTTATCTCAGTCACATTGAACACCTTAGATTGCGACCGATTCCGATCGGTGCCGATCTCTATCAAAACTGCCCATTGTGACACAGGCGCAGTAGCGATTTATCGTGATGTGTGCCAAACGTTTGAGTGTGTCAACTAGTCCGTTCTATGCAGCCTAAAATACGTTTGATGAAGCGTAGCTTCGGTTTATGTGAAGTGGCGTACCGTACACACCCCTTCTTATGTTAAAAAGTGGTGTTCATTATTGCGAAATTGTTAATAGTGTTGTCACAATAGTAGTAATGTAGTCGCTAGGCATCGCTGTGAACAAATCTTAAGTAATGCGCCAGAAATAATGCAGCAACAAACTCAAACACACCAGGCAAACACCGCTGCGAAGGCCGCGACCATTAGAAACGATTACCGGAAGTGCCGCACCGGACGTCTTCTGGGGCGAACCGTTCAGCGCATTCATGTTTGTTTACAAACAGCGAAGCCGTCTATATGTTCGGCAGCGATGCGCCTCGTGCCGCAGCACAGGAGCCGCGATCGCGCACTCCACGACCGTCGAGTCATTTCGCCATCTGTCGGTCTAGCGGGGTACCTTCGCCTGGCTTGACAGCATCATCAATTGACATTGCGAGCCCCAAACAGCTTCACTATTAACAGAAATAATTTAGAGGCAATTGGGTGGCAAACCATATCGTTACGTTGAGCAGGAATTTATTTATAGGAACAAAGGGGAGATAGCTGGTTGAAGGATGAGGGAGACGGGACCTTGGACGTCCAGAGCGGAATCGGCTCAAGCCGACCTCTGTTTCTTTTCACCGAAGACACGTGCACTCGACGTCAACGTTAATAGAACCAAGTTGTATAAACATTGATTCGACATGGCATTGGTTGCCAGAATATCGCAACGGCCCTCTTCACTGCCGTCCACCGTCAACCAACCAGAGCAGCACAGTTTTATGCATGACAATATTTTTGAAAGGTCGCGAGTCGCGACAAGAAACTGTACAATATAAAGCAAAGCTTTCTTGGTCGCACTAATGGCGGTGTCGTAACCAAACCCAACGTATTAGATCTATTCTAGTTGTAAACATCCGCCTGAAAGCAGCGCGTGAGTGTGACCGCTGTTCGTTTACGCCCGCGTGGTGGCGGTGCTGCCACCAGGGTTGCCAGATCCTCGAAGAAAAAAGGAGCCAGAAAATTGATCAAAGTAACCAGAAAAGGAGCCAACTGGCCGCGGTCGATTTATTTCGGAGCCAGAAAAGTAGCCAAGTGTAATTTAAGCTTGTTTGCGCATCGCCACAGAAAAAAAATTCAAACACATCAGCTTGATTTTTGCCACATCACAAAAACACTAAAAAACATATCCCCACTTTTGTCACATCACCTTAGACTAGACAGTAGACTAGACCAGAAAGCTCAGGTGTACATACTCGAGTTGACTTTCTCCAGCATTTCCCGCGGCACCGAAAATGTAGAGCTTGTGACTTTTTTCAGCCGCAGTCTAAACTTGATTCTGAGGATCGCGAGGAGTAGGTCGTGGGACATTCTATTCCGCAAGTCACTTTTTGTTTGATCAACGGCTGCAAATACCCTTTCTGCTTCTGCGTTCGATATAGGTCGCACAATTAGCTTCATTGCGCTGTCTGCAATTTCTACTGCCGAAACATCTTCCGTGCAGTGGAATTCTTGCCCACGGCGAAGCCGTGTGTGCCAGTGTATACCTTCCAGCTGCACATGCACGGCGCAACAGGCAAAACAAAACGAGGCCTGAAAGAAACTGCACAAGTTGTGTTACAAAGTGGCCGAACCTTGCTGTCATGCTGCCCAAGTTGTGTTTCCGGTGCAGGCAAAAGCTTTCGGAATAAAGGGAGCACAGTCATCAGTACTCCGATGAAGCCGTTCTTGCAGAATAAATAGACGCCACTTATTTTGTGAATGTTTTCACGTATTTTAACGTATACGGTAGCTGTTGACACTAGCGCCAGAACAATAGCCAAAAACTAGCCAAGTAGCCAGCGCTTTTTTTTTTTGCGACCGCGGCCTGCTAAAACTATCCAGTCTTGCGTAAGTATCCACAACTGGCAACCCTGGCTGCCACGGTCAGCCCGATCAGTCGGCTCAGCGGGCGCTTCGTTATGCAGCACTCCGCAGTAACCGGGACGCAAAGGGGTTCTTTTCGAGTTGATTGTGTCATAATTTCTGGTTTTAAGCTGGTGGGGCAGGTTCAAAACATATATAGTTACGTGCTTGACATATGTAAATATCTGTACTGACGCTATGGTTTGGGTACGTGGTGCTGCGGCGCAGTGCTACGCAGTGCTCGGTGCCGACGAGCCCGTCTGACCGCTGTATGGCTGTCCCTGTTCGTTCTGCGAGCTATGTACATAATTGATAGTGCAGTGCATACAATGTTTAGGAGTAGCATGCAAAGCCAGAAGTATGGTAGGCAATCTCGCGAGAGTATTAAAATACCGCTAAGATGAGCAAAGCATCGATATCGTAAGATACCCGCGAGAACCATCTGCAAATTTGAAACGCTAACTTGAGACGAAATTGTATATATTGAATTTTTGGGACTTCGCACTTCATCCGGCATAAATGTATGCCTGCAAGGGGCTGGTTCGCAATGAAACATTCTGCCGTTTACAGACTGTAACGCGAACGGATGTTTTCGAAACGGTTGAGTCAGAATTTCATGATTTCAGCTCGTGGGGCAGGTTCGGGCTTGAATTTGGGTGCCTGGAGCGCGAAAATGTCAGTACTAAAATAAATTCTCCGTGCTGGACCCACAACGCCAGCGAAGGCGAGGGAGGCGGCAGGCATATATGACAAAAACAACACGCGCTTGATAGTTTTCTGGTGGACTTTGTTTTTGCACGCTAGCAACTTTTTTATGACGTCAGAGCGGCTGTGTCGGGAACGTTCTCTGTGAGGTAACTTTCATATTAAATTACAATATAACCTCATCCGCATTCTCGTGCTCCTACGTGGAACAGGTTCTAGGACATCTGCGCTGCTTGTATGTTGTTTTCTAACCAAATCCTTCCTAACTACGCAAAGAAGCATTTTTTCTATTTGTGGACATACTGCCAGTAGCATTTGACGGCGGTCTTAATATGCATGATAGCAAAGCCTCTAAACTTCTGGAGGAATGCTCCCACATGTTAGATGAAAAGAACAGTAGAAGAGGCCTAGGGCACGAGCTACGATGGTAGGCCCTATTTTATAGAAACTATAGGCACGCTTGCTCATTTCACATGCACGGTCAAAGCAGGCGAGTTCATGCGGCCGCTGCCATCTCTGTAAATGCTTACCCATAACAATTAGCGGCGCATGTGAATATGTGGCTTGCATTGTAAACGTACAAATGTTCTATCAGTGCTCAACGTGATCGAAGACGTACCAAAATTCATATCCGAAAAGAGCTTTGCCATTCGTGAAGGCGTAATGGGTCCTTGGGTCTCGATTCCTCTTTTCGTTCGAAGATCACGCTAAACTGCGGCCACTGCTTCAACAAGTAACACAGCAACGCGGCACGTTAGATCACAAAGCACAGGGGTTCAATTCTCGGCCACTGCGGCCGCTTTTCTGATGGCGGCGAAAAGCAAAATCACCCGTGTGTACGAGATGTCGGCGCACGTTAACGATCCCCAGGTGGTCAAAATTAATCCGGAGCCCTCCACTACGGCGCGCCTCATCACCTCCGTTGCGTGGGCGTGTTAAACCGTACAATCAATCAATCAATAGGATGCTCTAACAAAATTTTACACTTTCGAGCCGATAAGGAATCATGCCAAATAACCAAATAAACTTGGTAATTGTAATCCCCAGAGCTCCAGTGACTAGACCAGTGGTGGTATTCATATGGACTGAGAGCCACACTGGGAGCATAACGATAGTTGTCCGAAACGTTACTGACTTTTCCCATTTCTCCAGGACTTTAGGTTGCAAACATTCAGAGGCCTACCCCTTTGTCAAGATAGAAGCCAGCGACGATGCAGCTACGGTGCGTTTTGCAAAGGCGGGGGTTTCGCTATACTGAATTTATAAATGACCGTTATGGACCTACGACAGCGTAACAAGCGAGCAAGTTGCACTATACTAGGGAGGGATTCGCAGATACTCGACGAGGTTGAACTTGAGGCGGCAACCGCCGCGGCTGCACGTTCTGCGGCAGCGGCTGCACGTTGTTTTTGCGCCTATTCGCGCTTCTGGGCGTGCCGAGGCTGCTTCAATTGTCGCTCTTCTTCCTCCTAGCGAAGGACCCGTGCCCGTCCCAAAGAGAGGCAAAAGTGTAACCGCTGACAACTGTGCCATTGTCGGCGAATTGCGCAAATTGTAAAAAAGGCTTCGGTCATGGTAAGGGGTATAACACTTGTTAAAGTGACTTTGGCTGTGGCTAGGAGGAGTGGAGAAGTGGTGCCGAGTAAATCTTCGCCTCCGTAAAGGAAACCCGGGATCCTGGCCATATACAGCTTCACTGTACATTTGTTGCGGATAATAAAATCATCCTAAAGTAGCTCTCGCAAGTAGGCACCATTAAGGGTCTGTTCAGGATTTTTCCGTATTATGTAGTAGTGAAACCTATGTTAATTACGTTTTAAACACCCAAACTAAACCTCTGAAACGGTAAAGGGATTCTTATATCACGAGTGTCAATATTTCTTCTTTACCAGTCACACGCTAAAAAGCGCCCACTCACGTTCTTCGACGTATCGTTGCCCCCGTGACCTACTGCAAGAAGCGATTCGCCTCTCGCCGCACGTGTTTAGAATCCATTATCGAGGGCATGCAGACGCGAGGTTCAGCTAGCTTCTTCCCACTGCCTGTGAAGTTTAGACTATTTGGCGATGTTGCACGTTCAACTTGTGCGTTTCGCATTCATTAGTACAGTACACGCGTCGAAAGATGCTTTCGCCTGGAAAGCGCGCGCATGACAACTGCACCGCATTCGCGGGCTAAGCTGTTTCTGGAAATTTTGAGCCATCTATTTTTTTATGTCAGGCTCTAAAAAACAAGAACAAAAAAAAAGCTGTGACAAAAATAGGGTAACAATATCTGCTGTATGTTATGTCTTTTATTGCTTGATATTCCCATCTGAGCATGCATATACGAAATTGAATTGGCAAAAATACAAGTATAGGAGCACTGCGTTTTTGAAATTGCTTTTCTTTGGCGGCATACTTTTACTAACCGCTGCGTTTCTGGGTATACGCGCGAGCAAAATTGTTTCCAATAACGAGAGCTGCAACGAATAATTTCACACGATGGAGCAAAGCTGGAGTCTTTTTGCATTCCGAGCACGTTTCTAACACTGGCAACAGATCCCTCCACTCTAAGTATAGCAAAGTTAGCAAGCACGTGCCTTGTATTTAGTAATATTTTTGTCGGGTTTTTCAGGGGTCCCTGTTCAGTGCCTGTATTCTAGTTCTTTGTGTGTTACGGTACGCAACTTTATAGAAATTGAGAGATGTGATTTTTAGTTCGGATGTTAGTCTCCCTTTGTATAGCAGCCGGCTACAGCTCAATGTTCACGTGAAAATTTGTCTTTTTTTTACAAAAGCACAGACATAAAAGAATTCACTAGCTCCCTCTCGTTTCTGTGAAAAACGATGGCAGCAAAACTGGGCGCTGTGCAAAAGTGCAAGAAACAAAACACGTCTCTTTGTAATTTGCAATTGAGCATGCTTACGGTGATGTAACAGCGCAACAAAACCGGACACAGAAAGGAAACAACACCAGCGCTCGTGTTGTTGTTTCCTTTTCGCGTCCTGTTTTGTTCCCGCTATTACACCACTATAAATCTGTACCAACTGGCCCGCTTCTCGACTTTTTTAAGCATACGTAATAGCAATAGGAGTATTCAGGGAGGATGGGGCCATTACTACCCCAGGGTGGTCAATCGTGCTCTGGTGCGTGAGCGCATTACCGGCAATGGTCGCCGGTAGCAGGCCGCACGCCAAGCCTCCTTCAGCAATTCCATCAACACGCGGATTTTTTTTCCGGTGGGAATTGCGCGGCGCATGGATTTGAATAAAGGCAACAAGCAGGCTGGAGCCAAGGCAATTGGGAACTATGGTCTCGGTTGTAGGAATAAATCGCGAGGGGACTTATTAGTAGAGTTCGCAGACCGGAATAATCCACGCACCATGAGTACATTCTCTCGCAAACGGTAGAGTCGGAAGTGGACGTGGAGAAGGCCGAATTTGGAGCATAAAAATGATAATGACTTCATACTCTGCGATAACTCTGGCGTCGTGCAGGATTTGGAAGTGCGTTCCCTCATTAAAATAGACGTTGAGTTTAATAAATCCCTTACTGTGTTTCTAAAGAGTCAATAAAAAGTTAATTAAAACTCATCGCTTATGGACTGTGCTCGTTAGAAAGTTCACGCACCTCTTATTACACAAACTCAACCAACATTTTATTGTTTTTGTAGCGAAAGGGGACCAGTAAACCAGACGTCCAGCTATCAACGATGCCTACGAACGACTGCTGCGAGAGCCGCGCTCGTGGAGCGAGCCCCCCCTGCTTGCCTCATGGCGCGCTGGTATGTGGGTTATAATAAATTCTCTTTACACGCTTCTTTCTCTTTATTCAACATACTCCCGTGGCCCCAAGTTGATCAGGGGTTTGCTTCAAAAAAGCACAGCCGCTGCACTGGACGGCGTATTTTCCTTCCCGATGACAGGCCCAGGGAACACGAGCGCACAACTCCGTCGCGTCCGGGAAATAGTTGAAGAATGCGCCGAAGTTGTCAGAAGGCCGGCGGCGAATTGTCCTGTACGAGCACTACGTCCCCCACTTGGAGTCTGGACGGAAGCTGCGCTGTTGCCTCGTGAGCGGATCTGAGCAACAGGAGGTACTCTCGTTTCCATCGACGCCAAAGACGCTCCGTTACGATTTGACGGTGCCGAGTTCGTCTGCGTAGCTCGCTGCCCGTGGACAGCGGTTCTAGAAGGCCGAGTTGCTGAGGCAGGCACGTGTTGCTTTTGCGCAGCCAGAAGTGCGCTGGGGTCAGCGGGTATGGCTCAGCCGCGTCTGCCGAGAGATACGTAACGGGCCGGCTGTTAAGTACTGCCTCGACTTCGCAAACCGTCGTCTGCAGCTCTTCAGCAGTCAGGCAACTGCGGCCGAGGATTCACCGTAATGTCTCCTTGGTGAACCTAATTAAGCGTTCCCACCAACCACCCCACCACGGTGCTCTTTCGACGTCAAATTTCGAGGAAATGTTGCGGCCGCTGCAAAAATCAAAGACGGGGTCTTCCAGAGCCGAACGGAGAGAGCGTGCGCAGTGGTGGAAGGGTAAGGCGTTATCCAAGTAAATTGTCGATGGAATGCCGCGTCTAGCGCGATAAACCGCCTGAAAGCAGACAAGAAGCTCGATGACGTCATCTGAGATGTAAGCTCAAGGTGCTCGGCTCGTGTCACACCACAGGAGAAAACGGCGACATAGGCCTTTGTTTGCGCAGGGTTCTTCGTACGACAGAACAGCGGTCCACAGAAGTCTACACCGACAACGTCGAACGGACTGGATTCGGTAATACGATCTCGGGGTAGAGGCGCAACTGGAGCTGTTTCTGGTGTGAGTTTGTGTCGACGACAAAGCAAGCATCCGTGCAGCACTGTCTTCACCACTTGACGACCCTTGATAATCCAAAATCGGTCTCCCAGTTCTGTGAGAGTGCTGTCGACACCCGCGTGCAACAGGCGCTGGTGGGGTGCGATGATTAGTAGCCGGGAAAAGTCGTGACGGCCCGGCAGGATGACGGGGTGACGGGTGTCGACCGAGGATACTAACTGCTGTAGGCGTCCGCTGACGCGCAGGATGCCATCCTCGTCCAAGAACGGCCGTAGTAAAATGAGGCGAGTTGCAGTTCCGGCATGTTGACCACGTGACAACGCTTGTATATCCTCGGGAAAAGCTTCGTTCTGTACGAACCGGAGCCAGTAGCGTTCCGCTTTGAGAACTTCATCGTTCGTCAGTGATCCTTTTGCGGAATGCGTTAACTTTCGCGTATTTTCGAAGAAGCGATGTATCCAGGCAGTTACCCGAAGAAGCCTGGAGCACCGACTGTACGACTTGACACTTAGCAACGGCTCAGCTGGCGTTGTTACTAGCGCGCATGAAGCTGTCTGTAGTAATGGCGGTTCGCCGACGTCCGCAACTCTTTCTCTGTCCGTTGGTCTATCCTGAGATTGCAGTGCGAGCCAATGTGGGCCATGCCACCACATTTCTGTGGCTGCGACACGGGATGCGGCAAGTCCACGAGTAATCAAATCGGCTGGGTTATCCTTGCTGCGACAATGAGCCCACGTCCCTTGGCCTTGTGTCAGACGTTGTATCTCGGACCCGCGATTTCTCACGAATGGCGGCCATCGGCTCGGTTCCCCCGCAATCCAATGCAGGGCGATTTTAAATGCGAATGCACTTCTTAAGCGAGCCTGAATCGTCCGCCGCCGTCGTCCGCATAGCAATAGCTGCGGGTGCGCGCGCTCCTCGTCTTCTTCCTCGTCTTCCCTAGCTACGGGGGAAGATGGGGGCGCGCTACTCTCCTCCTCTTCTCTCCGCTCAGTGACTGCGGTTGTTGGGCGCCTCCTCTCCACTTCGGGCGGGAGAGCTCTTGCTCGCGTAGCGGGCGCTCCGCATTCCGACGCGTGAGGGCGCTCGTGTAGCCCTCGCCGTAACGGCGGGCGCTACTCTCCTCCTCCTCTTTCCGCTCAGTGAGTGCGGGTGTTGGGCGCCTCCTCTCCACTCCAAGATCACGATATCCACCGTAATCGCGCAATCAACAACCGCGCATTCGCACTTACACACTCTCCCCCTCGGGGAAGTGCGAGGGAATTTTTTTGAATCGGTCCAGAAGCAAGACCGAACTTCTGACAGGCATGGTAGCCCTTGCAGGAAATCAAATAGTCGGGCAGCTATCAAACAGGCGAGAAGCTCAAGGCATGGGAGAGAGGTGGTTTTGATCGGTGCAATGCGGCATTTTCTGAGCAGCAGGTTGACTTCCCACCTTCCGGTTTTTGCATGATAACGACCGGACGTAGACTGCAGTACCTTAAGCTCTCAGGCTTGCGTCAGCGAACACGTGGAGCTCTCGAGTGTCGTGTTCCGTGTACTTCATCGTGAAGGCATTCCGTGGCAAGCAAATGCGTCTTAGGTCGCTGAGCTCACCGCACCAGCTGTTCCACGCATTGAGTCGAGCCGTCGGCAGTGGTGAATCCCACGGATGCTGCAGTTTCCATAAGTCTTGGAAAATGATCTTCGCTCGAACGGTGAAAGGGGCCAGAAATCCTAGAGGGTCGTAGAGCCGCGCGAACGACTCGAGCATTGTCCTCTTTGTCACTGGCTTTGTGGATACAAAGGTGGCGACATTGTCCGCACTTAGCACGACACTGTCGTCTGAGCGGTCCCACTGCATACCGAGCACCTTCATGTTACAAGGGTCCCCTCCTTCCGTTTCGAAAGCCACGTTGTCTTCAAGGAATTGGCTTCGCAGGGACAAAAGGTTGTAGGCTCATTTCCTCAGTTCCATACCAGCACCCGCAAAAATGGACCTCGAATCGGCGTAGATACGCTTGGCTTGCTCAGCGTTGTCGACCCCGACGACAAGGTCGTCCACGTAAAACGCGTCGACTAGCTTGGCGACCGTGTCTGAGAACTGCTCTTTACATTCCTTTAGGTGGTGACGAAGTGTTGCGGCGAGTAGGAATGGGCTAGACGTGGCTCCGAATGGCACTCTTGTCATGCGCCCGTGGACTATCTGAGGAAGAGGGTCTTCTTCATTCGGAAGGTGCTCCACCCAGAGGAACCTTAAGGCGTCCCGATGTTCCTCGCGAATAACCATCTGCAGGTACGCTTTCTTTATGTCTGCCACGAGAACGACGTGATGGCACCGTAACTCAACCAGCAACTTCAGTAAGTTTGCGTCTAACTTTGGGCCTTTCAGTAGCACGCTGTTCAAGGCTGGATGGCAGGGAACATGGGACGACGCGCCGAAAACAACTCGAAGCTTGGTTGTGAGAGCATCACGACGCACGACACCATGGTGTGGCATATAGTAGGTGTTCGGTTTCCCATCCTCTTTGTCGCAGGTCACTCGTTCCGCATGGCCCTCATCAAAGTATGCGCGGATGGTCTTGTCATATTGCCTCATTAAATGTGGCTGACCGCGGAAGCATTTGAGCTGCATACAGAGTCTCTGCTCTGCAAGCCGATAATTGTTCTCGGAGACATCGACCCCTGGCTCTCGAATTAGAAGGGGCACTTCATAGCGGTCGCTTGCTTTGCGAATTCCATGCTGGAACTTGAGGATGGCGGGGTCATTGAATCCTAAGTTTTCCGATGATCCCTGAATGCCGATTGCTTCCAGGCGCCACATGGACGACAATTCAACGTCAGCGGCGGCGTCTTCAGGGGGCGCTTCCCCGAGCGACAAAAACAGCACGCTGGAGTGCGCGGTCGAAGGACTTGGGCCTTCAAGATGGGCACCTTGCACAGTCCAGCCCAGAACTGTTTCCACGGCTGTTAGCGAGGGAGAAATCCGTGAAATTCGTCCCGTGGCCACCTTATGCGTCCGACCCGATCAGCACGCTTATCTGATGCTCCTGAAACGTGGCCGAAAACCGGGCATCCGCCGCAACTTGACACTTAGCGGCCATCGTATTGAGAATCTCTTCGCTGACGGGCGGGCTTGTGACGTTACAGATAGTGGGAACTTCTAGTGCCTCGATTGCGATGCGCTGTCCATTGTGCTGATTTTTAAGCGTCAAGGAAACCCGGTTGCACGAAACAGGTGCGCTCGTGCGAGTATTTCCGAAAGTAGTAAGACGTTCGAACTCGTCGACGGGACAATCGAGTGCGCGGGACACATCGCGTCGGATGAAGGTCCGCTGACAGCCAGAATCCAACAAAAAGCGGATGAGCAGCTGGCGGCTTGTGCCGATGCCCCATGCACGGCCTGTCTGCAGAAGTACTGGCGTGAGTCCTGCAGCATTGGTCGAAGCAGACGTCACTGCGTTGGCTGTTCCGATTGTCACCCTGTCGCTGGGACTGGTATCTGGTCTTCTGCTGGGGGGTTCGAACCTTCCAGCCGGGCGTTGGATGTCGCACAGCGTCGTAAGGTGCCGACGTGAACAAAGACCGCATACCAGACTGTTCGCTGACCTGCACTGCTTTGCAAAGTGATTGCTCTTGCCGCATCTGAAGCAGCTCTTGCTTGCCTGCAGACGCTTCCGTTTCTCCTCGGGCGACTTTGGCGCTCTGCAGTAGGCGATGACATGGTCCCGAGCGTTGCAAAGTTCGCACCCGTCTAGCCCCGAAGACGGCGATTGGGTACCGAGAGTCATCGCAGTTAGCGGATCGATGCGCGCAGGCGAAGACTGCTGTCCCCCCTGGCCGCGGCACGTGGACGGAACCGAACAATCGGACGCGCTCTCCTCTCGAATCTCCACCTGGACGCGGAGAAAGTCCAGGATCACCTTGATTTCCTTGGATCTGGCGGAAGGGGACGCGGACACCTCGGATGCGTCCTGGTGCTCCTCCTTCAGCCTTTGCCGGTACAGGAGGCCCAGGTCGTAAGGCAAGGTCCGCAGCAGTACGCGATGAAGCACGACGGAGTACTGGTCCGGGAATACGCCCAGACCCTCCAACGCGTTTATGCGAAACGTGACCATGTCGTAGAGGACCCGCAATTTGTCGGTGTCGACGGAATTCGGCACCGGCTCCAATGCGAGCAATTTGTCCAGGTGGTCGTCCACGAGAAGGTCTTTCCGCCCAAATCTGTTGGTAATGATTTTAACAGCGAAGTCGTAATTGTTGTCGGCCAGCCTGATTCCCTCGATCGCGTCCTTGGCGGGACCGGTCAAGTGCGAGAGCAGGTACTTAAACTTCTCGATGTTTGGCAAAGTCGCGTTCGAGTGGATGCTGGACTCGAACTGGTCCCACAACCCTTGCCAGTCGCGTCGGTCGCCCGAGAAGTTCGGTATCTGGAGCTTCAGGAGTGCGGCGAAGCGGGTTCCCTACGTTGTGTGAGGGGTGCCCGGTCGTGGCTGAGAAGGTGCCTCTCGCAAGGCTCACCAGACACGGCTGTAGCTGCGCTGGTTGAAAGGGCCGGGCTCGTAACGGAGCGCACGCGCGTGCAAAGGGCGCATATGCGCTCGTCGTAGTCAATGGCATCCAAAACGCCGGCGTCAAATTTCTCTTCTGTACGAACCGCCTGAATCTGGCTGTCCAGCTCGTGCAAGGCTCGCTGCTTGTCGAGAATTATGTCGAGAACCGTCTGAAATTCGAGAGTCGGTGCCGCCGGGTTCTACAGGAGCGCGTCGAGTGCCGTCATCTTCTTCGTGACGGTGGTGCGAAGAACTCCCCGGCGGCGACGAAGGGATTCCATGGCGCGAGTCGGCGGGACCGCGCGGCTGGGGGTTTCGGCACCAGAGATAGTGTAGTGAAAGGGAACCAGTAAACCAGACGTTCAGCTATCAACGATGCCTACGAACGACGGCCGCGAGAGCCGCGCTCGTGGAGCGAGCCCCCGCTGCCTGCCTCGTGGCGCGCTTCTTTTTCTTTATTCAACAGTGTTCAAGACACTGACTTTTAATACACTTCATATTGCGTTTATATGGACTGAACAAAAACTTCCATCTCCAAAACTACGACCACTATAAAATCAAAGAACTTTTTATTGCAAGAATGCAACAAGCCCTTTACTGCCATCAATATAATGAGTTTTACACAGGCTGTACTGCCTTTCTATAGGGTCAACCGGACTCCTAATTTTGGCATTGTAATCATTAGAGGGGCAATAAACTTTTTAATATGAGCATTCCGCAATCAGCTTAATGCCTTTATTAGGTGGAGTTTCAAAAGACTCAGTATTGTGTTTCTATAACCCACCCACGCAGGTCTGGTAGTTTATCGGTGCATGTAGGTGGATGGCTATTGAGTCGTGTGCCCCGCCGCATTAACACAGGTCGCGTGATGGGCGGCCCGTCACTTCTCTTGGAAGAACGTAGGAGCGGACATCACCACCGGACAGTCCGAGCTCCTAAAAAGCTCCACTGTTAAAAATAACCAGAAAACCTGACTCCCAGGAAACAGCATATTACTACTATACTCAAGAAGAATTTTAATTAAAGCTTATTGAGATAAAGTTAATAAAAACGCATCAGAAGCTCTATTCAAACTTAGCTCATGTGCAACCGGATCTAATGGATGGGAACAATAAAAATTTTATAGAAATACAGTCAAACTTGAATTTAACCAACCCGGATAGAGCAAATTGTGCTATATATAGAACAAAAATAAATCAGTTACGGAAATACACGCGAAACAAAGTCCTTATAACGAACTTCACATCCGATATATCGAACTCAGCGTACATAGAATGACCGCTAAAATGCATTGTCTAGGAGCGGCGATTGAGATGTTGATTGGCAGCGACCACTGAGCAAAGGCCGCGACTGAGACATTGCGCCTCGTATGAAGTGACATGACGCCAGACACTTTCTGTAACTGTTTCCGACGCGCCGAACTCACGACGAAACCCGCCCAGTCAATGAGTCCGGACCAAGACGGCAGCTCGCAACCTTCCCGATGTTGTGCCGAAAGGAGTGTTCTTCGAAGAGTTCCTGAGTGTCGACGATGATGTTTTCGTCAATGTAAGCCCCTCGGACGCGGGCACCATCAACAGCACCGTCGTAATGCTGATGAAAAGCACCGAGGAGGCAGACGATGTCACGAGTGAAAGCCATCCGACGCTTAATGAAGTGCTTTCAGCAGTCGATGCCCTCCGCCAGTATTTCTCATATATTGAAGGGCATGGACACGAAAAGGGGCCAACAATGTCTCGTGTAAAAAATGCTGTGCGAGTTGACGCTGCCCAAACAAAAGGAAAAACAAAAATTGCCGCTTTTTTCGAAGTAGGCAGTTAAGGCTTCAAGTCGGAAAGTAGCTTTATTATTAGCAATAAATCGATTGTTTTGCGTATGGTAATAACATACTTTATTTTTTTTCGTTCCTGCATACGGGATGGCAAGAGGATTCCCGCGTATTGCGAACTCGTAACAATGAACTTGTTATAGGCGGGTTCGGCTATATCGAACTATTGGATATATCGAACTAATCGTGGCGCATATTGCAGTTCGCTACAACCGGGTTTTACTGTATAATTGATATAACTGTAATAAAAAGTAGTCAGAGACTGTATTAAAACCCGACTCACACGAAACGGATGTTACAGCCATACTCAATAATTTTGAAAGCTAATTGAGGTAAATATAATAAAAACTCATGAAAAAGTCGATTAAAATTTCAATCACCCACAACAGGATGTTACCAAAACATTCAATAAAAGTTTTATAGAAAAAGTCATCGCGATAAATTTAATAAACTCCCGTAAGAAACTCTATTCCAACCTGACTCACACGCAACGGGCTGTTACGACTATACTAGGTTAAATTATATCCAGGATAAAGTTTCTGTACCTTTTTTTCCACGACCATTATAAAATGCCCCGAAATAACTACCTCCAAGCCCCCTTCAGGCATTCTTCGCGCACAAATCATAATGAAACTATTAGGCAAACTGATAGCCATATGAACACACATGAGTAGTCTCTATTTTCATCAGCCATCGCACTGACGTACACAGATGGACGCCGTCAACACCACATCAGTAGTGCTGTTTAAGATCCAATAATGACTGACAATTTTCGAGCGGCATATTTGGTGCTTGCATAATTTCTCTCTGTGGACCAAACGTTGACACTGTATAGCATGCTTGTGTCCATGTGTATTCCCGATTTTTCTTGTTTCTTGCCTTTTAAATACCTATGTTATCATTCATTCAAATCTCGATTGTAACCACTCCTGCATGGGCCATGAAAGGCCTGAAGTATGTTGAAATAGATTAATAAATAAATACTCAGTGAGAATGGCATAGAAGGCTTATTGAATTTTTTAGAAAACCCCCAGAAGGAACTCATAAGAAACTACATTCCGAACAGGTAAGGTCTATTGACTAGGCTCCATAGACTTTTAATTAAAACGCGGTGGCCAATTTGGGATGGAAGCAATAGAAGTATTCTACAAAATGTTAACAAAATGTTTATAGGACTGTTTTGAGCAATCTCTTTAACAAGTTTATTAAATCTCGGCAAACATTTTTATGAGGGCGGAAGGGTGAGGTGTAGTGACCACCTTAAGGTAAGCTCTCGAATTATGCTAGATTTGAAGAGGGACTGTTACAAGCTAGTACGAAAGAAGACGGTCAGTGGGCCAACAGTTAGATGGAAAGTTGAATTGAGGGTCGCGTTGCAGAACCGGTATTCAGGTCAAACCGAGGATGCAGAGTTTAATACCCAGAAAGCGAGCACCCATCTTACTAGAATTAACACGGAGTGTGCAGTAGAAGTCCTAGGTACGATGATAGGATACTGGTAAACTTTGCCAGCAGACGAAACATTGAATTAGGAAAAGGCAAAGCATGACATACAAAAAGATAACATACAGAACTATGTTATGGAGAGGGTTGAGCATGCTGTAAAGAACGGAGACAGACTGAAATCAGTGAAGAGGCAATCAGGCATGGGGAAATATCAGATCTATGCACCTCAATACGCGCAAGGCAGTGACATCACAAATAGAGGTAAAACAGCTATAATAGACGAGGACTTCTATAGAGATCTTTACAGAAGCCGCGACATTCAGGATAATAAAGAACGACGAAATAGTTCAGAGGAGGTAAACATCCTAACAGTAAAGACAGAAGTTAAGAAGGCTTTGAAAGAAATGAAAGGGCGCAAAGCAATTGGTGAGGATCAGATAACACCATACCTCTTCAAGGATGGCGGGCGAATTGTGCCAGAAAAACTGCCAAATCTCTTTACGCCTAATTGCCGCGAGAGTACTGGAATCTTGGAAGAACGCGAACATCATCCTAATCTACAAGAAAGGTGACATAAAGAACTTCAAAAATTACATGCTGATCAGCTTACTATCAGTCGTCTACAAGGTAATCGCTAACAGAATTTCTGTCATCTTAAATTTCAGTCAACCTAATAAACAAACAGGGTCATGTAAAGGCTATTGAACAATGGACCATACCCACACGATCAATCAGGCGATACAGCAATGCGCGGAGTATACTCGACCCCTATATAGGCCCCCAAGATTATGAGAAAGCATTTCACTCGGTCGAAATCGAAGCTGTCTTTCAGGCATTGCGTATTCGGGTGTAGACAAGCATTACATAAGAATACTAAAGGATATCTACAATAGGTCCACTGCTACCATCGCCCTCCAAAGAGAAAGCAGTACAACCTAAAAGGAAAAGCGTTACATAAAGAGGCACAATCTCTCCAATGTTACTCACAGCATGTTCCCAAGAGGTATTCAGAACTTTGGATTGTGAACCGGTGGGCGTAAGAATCAGTGGAGAATACCTCAGTAACTTCAGGCTTGCTGATGAGGTTGCCTTGCTCAGTACCTCGGAGGACGAATTGCAACTCATGATTACTGCTCTGAACTAGCAGGATAGAACCATGTGCCTGAAAATTAATATGCAGAAAACTAAAGTACAGCTCAATAATTTCGGGAGGGCACAGCGGTTTGAAATAGGTGGCGAGGAATAGAAGTGGTGCGTGAATATATCTAGTTAGTCCAAGTAGTAACCCTGGATCCCAATAATGAGGCAGAGATAAGATAAGAAGAATAAGAATGCGGTGGAGTGCATTCGGCAGGCATTCTCCGACAATGCATGGCCCATGGCCCCCAAAGAAGAAGTGCATGACAGCTGCATCTTACCGGTACTCAGCTAAGGGGATGAAACTTGAATGGTCACTAAAAAGGTCCAACTTAAATTTTGGACGACTCAGCCAGCAATGGAACGGAAGATGATAGGTGCAACATAAGGAGCAATAGGACAGCGGAGCGGGTCAGGGAACAAACACGTGTTATAAGGACTTATTAGTAGAAATTAAGATGAAGAAATGGGTATGGGCAGGTCGTGTAATGCGAAGGAAAAATAACCATTCGTCATTAAAGGTAACAGAGTGGATACATAGAGAAGGAAAGCGGGACCCCGGTGGCAGAAAGCTAGATTGCGAGATAAGATCAAGAAGTTTGCGCGGGTAGATTGGTCGCAGTTAGCACAGGAGCGGTATATTTGGAGATATATGGGAGAGGCCATTGCCCTGCAGTGGATGTACACATAATGATGATGATGATGAATAGATAATTAACCTAATGAAACTTGAAATGTCTTGAATTTATTATGGTGGACAAATATGGGGCCGTACATTTCCCTCCTGCGTAGTCAGCATCTTACTGCGGTTAGCACATCCACCCCAAACCGCTATACCACGGAGGACTGTACTCAGGTCGCGTCGGGCCATTAGATGTCCTCGTTGATATTGTCACGGAGCCAAAGATGAGGCAGTCGTCTTGAAGGAAAAAGCACGTTTATTGGAGCGAACTTGTGCTCCCCTAACAACTCAAAGAATACAGAGGCGGCGAAGCGGCTGTCAACAAAGTGACGCGTGCAGGCGAGCTCTGACGATTCGAATGCCGCGGCGTCTCCTCTGCAGGCTTTTATCTTTCGGCGCAAGTGTTTCTGGAACCGTCGATTCACATCCAGAACATTGTAGATCACAGAAGATTATTCTGGGCTAGCGATGTTAGGTCAAAACAGTCGGCTTATCTGAATGTGATTGCCCGTGCGGCATAAAAATACAGAATGAAAGCAGCGCTTAGCTTGGAACGCAGATAACACAGCCGGGCTTGGCCCGGCAGTAAAAACAAACAAAAAAAATTCCCCCGCATTTCCCCGAGGGGGAGAATGTGAAAGTGCGAATGCACGGTTGTCGGCCCGCTTGCGGCGCTTGCGCTCGGCCCCCGCCGCCCACCGCCTCGCCGCCTTCTCTTCCATCTCTTCCATCGGGTTTGTAGTATCACGTGTACACCACGCAGTTATCAAGCCGCTATAACACCGCTGAGTCGCCAACGCACGCCGCTGACGACGTAGTTTGAATGCGTTAAAGATATAAGGCGCGTTACTAACACTGATATCAGCGTCGCGTCCGTGGCGTAGTCGGTAGAGCGTCGCGCTGCGGCCGCAAAGTCCTCGGATCGAAACCTGGCGCCGGATGCTGTTTTTTTTATATATATAGAGAGGAGGACTGCGGACGCCGCCGCCGCCGCCGGCGGTGGAAGGTTTGGGGTCGCTTATTAAGTGCATTCGCACTTAATAAATAAACAATACATGGTTCGTGGCATTACCCCCCCTCTAAGAGTGCATCGACCCGATGCTAAAATAAAAGACAGTCCGAACAAACAGAAAAAAGTCCGTCATCTTGCATAGTAAGGTTTCAAGCGAACCACGTAGACGACTTCGGGCCGCGTGTGTCGTCGTGATGTTCCGTAATCGCCATCGGGGATCACCTCGTAGGTAAGTTGGCCGACACGTCGTAGAATCTGGTAGGGTCCGAAATACCGTCGCAGAAGCTTCTCACTGAGTCCGCGTCGTCGTATGGGAGTCCAAACCCAAACACGGTCCCCTGGGTGGTACTCGACGTTTCAGCGTCGGAGGTTGTAGCGCCCGGCACGCACCAGCTGCTGGTCCGTTGTACGAACTCGAGCGACCTGGCGGGCCTCCTCCGCGCGCTGAAGGTATCCTTGAACGTCCGGGTTGAGGTTGTCGTCTTCTACATGCGGAAGCATGGTGTCACCCGCTGCGGTGGCTCAGTGGCTAAGGCGTTGCGCTGCTGAGCACGAGGTCGCGGGTTCGATTCCCGGCCGCGGCGGCCGCTTTTCTGATGGAGGCGAAAAGCAAAAACGCCCGTGTGTACGAGATTTCGGCGCACGATAAAGATCCCCAGGTGGTCAAAATTAATCCGGAGCCCTCCACTACGGTGCGCCTCATCGCCTGCGTTGCGTCGGCGCGTTAAACCCCACAATCAATCAATCAAATAAATCAAGCATGGTGTCAAGCATCGTTGTCGGCAGTCTTCCGTAGACAAGCTCGAACGGCGTCATTTGCGTAGTTTCCTGTGTAGCCGTGTTGTACGCAAACGTGACATACGGGAGCACTTCGTCCCAAGTCTTATGTTCAACGTCGACGTGCATTGACAGCATATCCGCGATCGTCTTGTTCAGACGTTCCGTTAGTCCGTTCGTTTGGGGGTTGTACGCCGTCGTTCTGCGGTGGTCCGTGTTGCTGTAGCGTAAGATTCCGTGCATAAGCTCCGCAGTGAAGGCCGTTACGCGGTCCGTGATTAGGACTTCCGGGGCTCCATGTCGCAGCACAACTTGGTTCATGAAGAACTTCGCGACTTCTTGTTCAGTCCCCTCTCGGAAGAGCGGCGGTCTCTGCGTAGCGCGTCATGTAGTCTGTCGCCACGACAATCCACTTGTTCTGTGATCGTGACGTAGGGAACGGGCCTAGAAGGTCCATTCCGATCTGTTGAAATGGCCTCGACGGGACGGCGATTGGTTGCAGTAATCCGACGGGTCTTGTCGGCGGCGTTTTTCGTCGCTGGCAGTCACGACAACTCCGAACGTAGTGGGTGACGTCAGATGTAAGTCTGGGCCAGAAGTACTTCGCCTTGATTTTTGCAATAGTGCGAGCTGTCCCGAGATGTCCGGAAGACGGGTCGTCGTGGCACGCTTCCAAAATTTCGTCACGAAGGTCTGCGGGGATGACAAGTAGATAATTCGTTCTCGTTACGGGGCTGAAATTCTTCTCCACGAGGACGGAGTTTTTGAGGGTAAAGGCTGGTAAGTTCCTCTTGAACGCCCTTGGCGCGGCGACATTGCGTCCTTCGAGGTAGTCGATCATGATGCGCAGGTCGGGGTCGGCACGCTGCTTGGTGGCTAGGTCGCTCTCTGTCGCGCTGTCTTCATCGGTGTCTTGTGGTAGTGGGTGACAGGGGCGCGGGACAGGCAGTCGGCGTCGGAGTGTTTCCTGCCGGATTTGTAGACTATTGTAACGTCGAACCCTTGCAGGCGCAAGCTCCACCGCCCAAGACGGCCAGAGGTGTCCTTCAAATTGGCGAGCCAACACAGCGCATGGTGGTCTGTCACAACCTTGAACGGTCTGTAATACACATATGGGCGAAATTTTGAAATGCCCCGTATGATAGCCAGGCACTCTTTTTCGGAGGCAGAGTAGTTTTTTTCCTCCTTCGACAGACCACGGCTGGCGTAGGCGATTACCTTTTCGCAACCGCTTTGCTTTTGGACGAGAACGGCACCCAAACCTATATCGCTGTCATCCGTGTGCATTTCCGTTTCGGCATTTTCGTCGAAATGAGCGAGCACAGGGCGGGTTTTGCAGGCGCTGTTGCAGCTCGCAGAAAAGCTTTTTCTTGGGCGTTTTCCCAGGCGAAAGGGGTGCTATCTTTTTTCAGGCGCGTGAGTGGCTTTGCAATGCGTGCGAAGCTTGCGACGAAGCGCCGGTAGTATGCGCATAGCCCGAGCAATCTTCGCACGCCCTTCTTGTCTTTCGGTCTTGGAAAGTTTGCTATGGCTGATGTTTTCGCCGGGTCAGGCAGGACTCCCGCGGCGTGGACGACGTGTCCAAAAAACTTGAGTTCCTCGTAAGCGAAGCGGCACTTTTCGGGCTTCAGCGTTAACCCCGACGAGCGAATAGCCTCGAGTACAGACTCCAACCTTGCAAGGTGTTCATCGAAAGTCCGGGCGAATACCACAACGTCGTCAAGGTATACGAGGCAGGTGTGCCACTTCAGGCCAGCTAGCACAGTGTCCATTACCTTTTGAAACGTGGCTGGTGCCATGCACAGCCCAAACGGCATCACCTTGAACTCGTATAGACTGTCCGGGGTAATAAATGCAGTCCTCTCTCGGTCTCTCTCGTCCACTTTAATTTTCCAGTAGCCGGTCTTCAGATCCATCGACAGTCTACGGTAGTCAACGCAGAACCTTAACGTGCCGTCTTTTTTCTTCAAGAGTACGACCGGCGCAGGCCACGGACTTTTAGATGGCTGTATGATGTCGTCGCTGAGCATGTCGTCTACTTGAGTCCGGATGGCTTCGCGCTTGTGTGAAGACACGCGGTAAGGTGACTGTCGGGTAGGTCGGGCTCCATCTTCGGTTATTATCCGGTGCTTCGCTAGAGGGGTCTGACGTAGTTTTGCGCTCGACGAAAGACATTTGCTATAGTGAAGCAGCAAAGCCAAGAATTTGTTCCGTAGTTCTTGCGGTAGCGCCGGATTCACGTCGAAGGGCTGCGGGAGCTTGAAGGTTTCTACGGGTGTGCGTTCAAAGTCGGCGACCGCGATCACGTCACTTGCTTCTTGTGTTTCTTCGAGGAATGCAATTGCCGCGCCCTTGTTTAAATGATGGTACTCCTCGGTGAAATTAGTAACCAAAATGTGGGATTGGTGTTCCTTGAAGCGCGCAATGCCTCTTGCGACCGACACACCATGGTGGACAAGCACCCTATAATCAGTGCCTACGATAACGTCGACGTCAGGAGCAGCATCTTCACAGTAGACTGCGACCATCAAGCTTGCGCGGGGTGGCAGGGTGACATGATCAACAGCAATCCTTACAGCAGCACGTCGTTCGGGGTTCGGTTCCGGCGTAATGGAGTGATTGGGGGAAAAAGTTATTGACTAGGTCTGCAGATCGATTATTGCACCGTTGTCCATAAACAAGTCCATTCCAAGAATTACGTCGCGGGAGCAGTTAGGCAGAATGACGAATGCAGCAGGGTACGTCGTGCCGTCTATGGTGACGCGGGATGTGCACGTTCCACTTGGCGTCACGAGGTGGCCTCCTGCTGTGCGTATGTGCGGACCGTCCCATCTGGTCATAACTTTCTTCAACTTCTACGCAAATGGTCCGCTCATTACTGAGTAGTCGGCTCCCGTGTCTACGAGGGCAACTACGTCAAAGCCGTCGATGGACACCTCTACGTCGGACACCGCCTTCCTCGAGTTCCGGGTGCGTCGGGGCGTCGCATCCCGGCTTGTGCGTGTTGACGGTCGGGTACTGCGCGTCGTCGTCGTTGTCTTCTCAGGGGCAGGCTCGGCCATGTCGGGTACGCGTCGCGCCTTGTGGCCGTGTTCGGGAGTGACGTCAGGGTTAGGTTGGGTCGGCGGGATGAGGGCATGTCGCGAGTCACAGTCTTCGGCGAATCGTTGCGTCGTTGGAGGGTTTTCGTTTTTCCGCCGTTGTGCAACTTCACCTCCAGAAGTTGCTGCCTTTAGTTTCCCCCGCGTGGGCTGGGGGACCTTCCACGTGCGAAGTCAGCACTGCTACGGTGGTCCGGCGACTGGTACGGGTAGGGCGACGGCGAACGGTTGAAACGGGCTGGTCCACGGCTGGTGTTGGACAGGTATTTTTCAATCTCAGATGGGCGCTGGCCGGGTCGGGCGTGTGGTGTGTCGACGGAGAAACCACGAAGTCCGAGTCTCTTGTCGGGCGTTCTCCACACCTCGGTCTTCCTTGGGGCCTGGTTTCGGGTTACAGGGGGTCGGGCGGGCGACATTGGGCGGCGGTACAGCGGGGCCTCTTGACGACTTGTTGGAACAGGGCGGGGTCGACGAACAGCCGCGGAGTAGGTCATAGCCTCTGGCTCGCGTGGTGCTTCGGATGGCATAGAAGTTTCCAAAGCCTGCTGTACTTCTTCCCGGATCACGTCAGTCAGGGAAGCGACTTGAGGTTGTGGCGTCGTCGTAGGGAAAAGTTTCCGTAGCTCCTCCCTCACCACTGCACGGATGGTGTCGCGTAGTGAGTCTGATTTAATAGCGCCGGCACCAATTGTCGCCGAAACCAGCGCATTGATTGGGTGGTCGTACTGCCTTGTTCGGATTTTGAGTGTCTTCTCCATTGCGGCGGCCTCAGACGCGAATTCGGACACGGTCTTAGGGGGGTTGCGAACAAGGCACGCGAAGAGCTCTTGCTTCACACCTCGCATAAGAAACCGTAGTTTCTATTCCTCCGTCATTTCTGGGTCCGCACGGCGGAAAAGTCGCTTCATCTCCTCGACGAAGATCATCACCCCTTCGTTAAGGTGCTGCGTTCGAGTTTCCAGCAATAGTGCCACGCGTTCTTTTCTGACCACGGTAGTAAAGGTCTTCAGGAACTCGCTTTTGAAGCGAGCCCAGTTGGTCAAGGAGCTCTCATGGTTCTCGAACCAAGTGCGAGCTGAATCTTCCAAGTAAAAGAAAACAAAGAAAACATGCTGGAACGTTTCTGCGTCGTCCCACCTGTTGAAGATCCGGACGCGCTCCAGTTTTTCCAGCCATTCTTCTGGATCTTCTGCGGGGGCTGCTCGGAAGGGTGGTGGTACCCGTGGCTGCTGCAGGACGATTGGTGATGTTGCTTCTTGCACCATGGTGGTGGTTGCAGCGGTCGTTCTTTTGGGTCCGTCTTGCAGGAGACCAAACTAGGGCGGGAGGCCTTGCAGTCGGGGGCTGGCTCTTGTTGGACTGGCTTGGCGGCTTCCAGAGGTTGTAGAGCTCATGAAGGGTGCGTACCCCGCACCTCCACCAGATGTCACGGAGCCAAAGATGAGGCAGTCGTCTTGAAGGAAAAAGCACGTTTATTGGAGCGAACTTGTGCTCCCCTAACAACTCAAAGAATACAGAGGCGGCGAAGCGGCGGTCAACAAAGTGACGCGTGCAGGCGAGCTCCGGCGATTCGAATGCCGCGGCGTCTGCTCTGCAGGCTTTTATCTTTCGGCGCAAGTGTTTCTGGAACCATCGATTAACATCCAGAACATTGTAGATCACAGAAGATTATTCTGGGCTAGCGACGTTAGGGCGAAACAGTCTGCTTATCTGAATGTGATAGCCCGTGCGGCATAAAAATACAGAATGGAAGCAGCGCTTAGCTTGGAACACAGATAACACAGCCGGGCTTGGCCCGGCAGTAAAAACAAACAATCAATAAACAATACATGGTTCGTGGCAATACCTACCACCAACACTACGGGCATTTCTTCAGTGAACTTGTGAAGCCTAGGTGATTCTGCAACACACCCCTTCCCCCTGCCCCCATTTGCCCACATAAAGGGGCGACTGGTGACGCGGCATGCTTAGACGGGAAAAGCACCGGCCAAACGTCACTCCAGGAGACCTTCAAGAAGGCAGCACAAAGCACCAGCTCTGCAGGCGAAAAATTCCAGTTCTACAGCGCTTTGTACCCGCACTCTGTTTCATTTAGTGACCCGTACGCTATTTCAATCAGTGTCGCAATGCGCGTAGAAGTAACTTGAGTTCGTTCTGCTTATGCTGATGAGCGAAAGCGTTTTTTTTAACATTGAAGCAGTTGAGCAAATCGTTGGCGTGTGGTGTCCATATTTAAAAATACCAAGAAAATGCCGAGCGCACGTGAGCGCCCACGTGAGCCTGTTCCTCACCGCGACTGCCCGGGAGTTACAAAAATCAAGAAAATGCAGACCGCTCATGCATTTGTGTGTACGTGGCTCACGGCGACAACCCAGAGCCTCCGGCACGCGTTTTTCAAGCCAAGCATACTCCCTTAGGGGACTGGCCAAGATTGCGGCGACCGCCCGGCAGGTAAAAAAACAAGAAAATGCGGAGCGCTCGTGTGTTCATGCCGCACAGCGACCGCCCAGTGTCGCGGGCGCACGTTTATTAAGCCAAGTTATCCACCTAGGGAGATTGCCGAAGATTGGCCAAAATTTTAGCTCCTGGGTTCACCGTAATCGTGGCACTTCTTGATTCGATTGATTATGAGGTTGAACGCGCCGGCGCTACACATGCGATGAGGTGTGCCGTAGTGGAAGGCTCCCGATTAATTTTGACCACCTGGGGATATATAACGTGCGACAAAATCTCGAACACACGCGAGTTTTTGCTTGTTGCTTCTATCGGAAAAGCGGCCGCCGTGTCCGGGATTTGAACCCCCGTCCTTGTGCTCAACAGCGCAATTCTTGCTTTAGCCACTGAGCCACAGCGGCGGGTCGTGGCAACAACACATGCAAAACAAATACATATATATATATATATATATATATATACATATATATATAAATGTATATATAGTCTCAAAACAAAAACTCACACAGAGCGCGAAAAAATAGGTTCGTTTCAGAGTTATATATATATATACAGAAAATGTAGCCAGGGGGAGGGCAAGGAAAGACGAGGGAGAGAGAAAGGGAGTCCTCTCCCTGAAACGTCAGTAAACTTTTATTTTTATTTCTAATGTCCCTCTCGTGTGTCTCTGTCCCTACTAACCATCCGTAAAAACCCGCGTATAATACCAGGTTTTTTTCCCAATTTTACTATGTACAATTTGTGCCTCGTATTATATGTGGATCCCAAAGTTTTCAGCCGAAAATTTGCACTTTCGGTTTTGGTTTCAGCGGAGGGTGGGCCATCTTGCAGTTGCGGTGAGCTGGCTGCTGCTTCTCTCAGCCAGCGCCATTTGATTGTTTTGACCACGCGAAGGATCGGCACGTTCACCGCAAGTCTATCACGATATGTTGGGTGCACGAAGGCAGCATTCAGCGGCAATTAAAAGAAAAGTTATTTTATGTGCCAAGACCATCAGGAATTGCGCCGCAGGACGGCAGTTCGGCGTCACCAAAGACAGCATTCGCGGGTGGAGAAAGCAACTGGTGCTTGACTGGATAAAGTCTGTGTGGTGTCGGCGGCCTGGAGCACTGTTAGGGGTTCCCGTCACAGGTCGTGTTGGACGCCTTTCGCTGCCACCTGGCTGATTCAGTGAAGAAGTTGTTGCGGGAACCCCGCACCGAACTCATTGTCATTCCAGGAGGAATGACATCCCAGCTGCAACCGCTAGACGTGTGCATCAACAAGCCTTTCAAAGACTGCATCAGGTCCTGCTACCAAGAGTGGATGAGGTCAGGAGACCCGTAAGTGACAGCTACCGAATGGCTGACGCGGGCCTCTCCAGCGGAGCTTTGTGGCTGGATCGCGGATGCGTGGGCCAGCATCCCAGAGGAGCTCGTCAGTCGCTCTTTTAAGAAATGCGGCATCTCGAACGCCCTTGATGGCACTGAGGACCCCTTTCTGTGGGAAGACATTTCCAACAAGGCGACTTCCGGAGACAGCGGAAGCGAACTTGACGATGTCTGAACGGACGTCGGGAGACAGTGCCAGCGAAAACTGACAATGACTGAAGGGTTGAAGGGTAACTGCAGTGCAAATAAATGTTTTCTGTGCTCTTTACCTCGTATTATACGCGGGTTTTTACGGTATATATATATATATATATATAATATATATATATATATATATATATATATATATATATATATATATATATATATATATATATATATATATATATATAAATATATATTTATATAGATATATATCTATATATACATATATATATATATATATACAGGGTGTCCCAGCTATCATGCACCAAGATTTAAAAAAAAGCGAAATGGGATAACTCCAAGAAAACCTAGTGCACAATGTTTGCAGTACTGTGAAGAAGCGGAGAGTATTTTTTCGTTAATGATATTTAATTAAATAATTATAATTAATTATCTACCTCGAGAAATACTGTCCTAATCACTTAAGGGTCAATGAGGCACTTATAGGTAACCACGAGGGGCATCTAACTGCGCTATTTTCAGCGACGAACTAATTGCGTACTCATTTATTCTGACTGATAAAGGAAACCCGCGAAATATGAAAAATACCACGTGAGTACGCTTACGCGCGCATTGTAAAGCAGCGTCCCCAAACAAAGCTGATTGAAAGCAACTGCTTCGCGTGTTACCCGCCCGAAGAGACAGCGCATCACCTTGATAATAGCATGCATGGAAGGAGCAGTAGCAGCAAGATTCGCGGGACGCGTGTGCAGATAAGGAACAAACTCGGTCGGGATTACTTCTTTCTTTCTTTTGTCTATTTGATCCTGGCTAACTCGGAGGCAGCCTGTTTGAGGGCGTTGCTTTACGGTGCGCGCGGAGGCGCCGTCACGTGGTATTTTTCATATTTCGCGGGTTTCCTTGATCAGTCAGAATAAATGTGTACGCAATTAGTTCATCGCTGAAAATACCGGAGTTAGATTCCCCTCGTGGTTATCTACAAGTGCCTCATTGACACTTTAGTGATTAGGACAGTATTTCTCGAGTTGGATAATTAATTACAATTAGTTAATTAAGTCTCATGAAAGAAAAAATACTGTCCGCTTCTTCACAGTACTGCAAACATTATGCACCTGGTTTCTCTCGAGTTACGCCTTTACTCTTTTTTTAAATATTGGCGCATGATAGCTGGGACACCCTGTATATTGTGAGCATTCGCGACCACTCTCCCGGAGGTGGAGAACTCCAGAGGACAATTCCCGCACCTCGTCTTCATCTGTACATACTCATCAGCACCAGCCATGCGGTACTGTTCCATGATCTTCTACGGACATGATCATCATCATCGTGTGTTCTGCGGTGCTTGCGGCTCGAACGCCTCAGTAAACGCCGTTCCTAGCCCTTGTCTCTCAAGTGGTGGAGGGTGCGTCTCGGTCCCGCTGTGTACCTCTCCGTTCACACTCCTGGAGCTCCGCTCGGGTCGCCGTTTAGCACGCCTGGCCATGCCCATGACGCAGGAATCGGCCAACGCTTCGTCCCCCGTTCCGGTGCAGTGCTTCGTCACGAGCCAGCAGCGCGATCCCCCGAATTTCGCAGGCCGTCGGAACGAAGATGTTGAAGACTGGCTAGACAGCTTCGCAAGGGTCAGTACGTTCAACGGTTAGGACGATAGGCTTAAGCTACGAAACGCCGCTTTTGCCCTCACGGAGGTAGCCGAAACATGGTATTTGAACAACGCAAGTACCATCACTGATTGGGACGGCTTCACTTCAGAGTTGCGCCTGATTTTCGGGTCCCCGGCTGCACGTTCCGCAGCTGCGAAGAAAAAACTTGCGGCCCGCGTGCAACGTCCGAATGAAACGTACACTTCATACAATGAAGACGTCCTTGCGCTCTGCCGCCACGGTGACAAGGACATGATCGAGGCTGATCGAGTGCATCACATTCTGAAGGGTATCGAGCAGTTTGCATTCACCGCCCTGGCCCTTCAAAATCCTACTACCGTTTCGGCTGTGACTGCCACTTGCCAGCGCCTGGATGCCCTTCAGTCTTCGCGCATTCAGCCAAAAACACCAGTTCGGCAGCTTGGAGATGAAGACCTTCGTTCTCTTATACGGGCCATAATCAGGGAAGAGCTCAACAACCACGTCCCCTCATGTGCACCCAACTCCTCCTACTCTGCTGAGACGCCAGGTCTGCGAGAAATCATTAAAGAAGAGCTCTCGTCGGTGACCAGTCAGGCACCACCCGGTCTTATGGCTCCGTTAGCCATGCCCGCGTCCTACTCCGAAGTTGCTGGACGCCCTCCCATCCCACTGGCACCGGTCAGCCCTCACCATCACCCAGGATATGTTTCTGCGTTCCCTTCCACTCCTGGGCCACGACCGTACTACTCCACATGGCGACAGACCCGTCCAGAGCCGCCGGCAAATCGTCCCGTGTGTTTTTACTGTGGAATACGGGGCCATATTGCCCGAGTCTGCCGCCGGCGCCAGCAGGATGAACGACGTGGCTATGACCTCTACGAGCGCGATGAAATGAGCCCCGCTTCAGTTACCGACAACAAGCCTAGCAGTCTCCGACACGTCGTTTCCGGCCTCCTGCTGATTCTGCTGATGTTCCTCGAAATACTCGCGAGTCTCGGCGCCGATCTCCCTCTCCGTTCCGCCGTTCGGTTTCACCCCTACGTCCCGTTGTGCACGATGATAACCGCCACTCGGAAAACTAGACCATACAGTTTTTTGGGGGAAAACTGCATCGATTGGGACGACACAAATTCCTCCAGAGCATCCGTCAAACTTACTGTCAGTATCAGTTGAAGGCATTTTGGTTAATGCGTTGGTAGACACTGGGGCAAGTGTCACGATTATCCATTCTGATTTGTGTGAAAGACTACGAAAAGTTAAAACTCCATACGAGGGCCCTCTATTGCATGCAGCTAACAAGGCGTCCATACGACCGTCAGGACAGTGCACAGTTCGCGTTTCAATTGAAGGAGTTTGTCACCACATCCAGTGTGCCATGCTTTCCCCATGCCCTTACTTGCTTATTCTTGGCTGGGACTTCCTGTCGTCGACGTCTGCGATAATTTCTTGCCGCTCGCCCAGTATCAGCCTCACGGACACAGAACATTCTGCCCTCCCTGAAACTTGTTCCCTTCGTCTCGTGTTGACTGACGACTATGTTGTGCCTCCGGGCCACGAGCGCGTCCTGTCGGTTTCTGCTGGGACAGCTATTAACGGTGACATGCTAGCCATCCCTTCTGGCCGTCTCCTTTCTCGAGGCATCGCCGTTGCTACCTGCCTCATCCGGTTTTCCCGCGGCCGCGCACTAATTCCTGTACACAACACTACACCAGACCCAGTTCTACTTCCGGAAGGCTGCACAATCGCTTCTGTGTCCGACAACGAAATCACCATTCTTCCCAGCAGTTCCGCCGCAGCTTGTCCCTGCCCTTTGCCGAAACCAACCTCTCCTCAGCCTTCTCTCACCCACACTATCAGCTCCGACCTTACACAAGCTGAGACTCTCGCAGTATTAGAAATTTTAAACAAGCATCTGGGCTCCTTTGATTCCCATTCCAAGCCTTTCACCCAAACAACAACAGCCACGCATCGAATTCAAACGGATGGGGACACCATTGTTCGCCGCCGTCCGTATCGTGTCTCTTCCTCGGAAAGGAAGATAATTGAGGAAAATGTGGCAGACATGCTCAAACGCAACGTTATTCGGCCATCATTCAGTCCATGGTCCTCTCCAGTTGTATTGGTAGAAAAAAAAGACGGCTCCGTGAGATTTTGCGTGGAATATCGGGGCTTAAACAAAATTACCCGCAAAGATGTGTATCCCATGCCGCGAATAGATGACGCACTAGACTGCTTACAAGGAGCCGAATACTTTTCAAGCCTGGACCTCCGTTCAGGCTATTGGCAAATTCCCATGCATGAGTCCGACAAGGAGAAGACAGCGTTTGCCACTCCCGACGGTCTATATGAATTTAATGTCATGCCGTTCGGGCTCTGCAATGCCCCCGCCACTTTTGAGCGGATGATGGATACGGTTCTTCGAGGACTCAAATGGAAAATTTGCTTTTGTTATCTTGACGACATCGTTATCTTTTCGTCGACGCTTCATGACCACCTACGGCGTCTGGATGCAGTCCTCACGTGCCTCTCCAAAGCCGGACTTCAGCTGAACTCGAAAAAATGCCGCTTTGCTAGTAAAACGATCAAAGTGCTTGGTCACGTTGTCAGCAAAGAAGGCATACGACCCGACCCTGACAAAGTATCGGCAGTGCTACACTTTCCCCGACCGCTTCAAGTTAAGGAGCTTTGGAGTTTCCTGGGGCTAGCGTCGTATTTCAGTCAGTTCATCCGGAACTTTGCTACTATTGCATCACCTCTGAACCAACTCCTACAGGCGGGAACACCTTACGTCTGGTCGAGTGAGTGCCAACATGCTTTTGAAACGCTTAAATCCGCTCTCACTTCTGGACCAGTGCTCAGTCATTTCGACGATAGAAAGCCAATCATACTTCACACCGACGCAAGTGGGCATGGAATAGGTGCTGTCGTGCTTCAGAGCGATGCCCATTTTAAAGAGCGGCCTGTTGCTTACGCAAGCCGCTCACTCACACCGGCTGAGAGAAATTACACCATAACTGAGCAGGAGTGTCTTGCCGTCGTGTGGGCTATACAAAAGTTTCGGCCATACCTGCACGGTCGCCACTTCACAGTGGTCACCGACCATCATGCACTTTGCTGGCTGTCCTCACTCAAAAACTTGTCTGGACGCCTGGGCCGCTGGATACTACGGCTCCAGCAGTATAACTTTACTATCCCCTACAAGTCAGGCAAGAAACACATTGACGCCGACGCCCTGTCTCGGTGTCCATTGGCCTCCCCTTCGTGTTCAGTTGTTCCGGAGCTCCCACCTGCAAAGTGTTCTCTCGCACCCATTACCTCTGAAAGCGTCGTCGGACTTTCTGATTTGCCATCTTTGCAACGTGCGGACCCCTATTGTGGCCCCATCATTGATCGGTTGACCGGCCGCGTCCCACCTCCAAACAGCCGTGCTCGCCGTCAATTGCAAAATTTCCAGCTACACCAAAGCGTGCTTTACCGGCGCAATTACCACCCTAATGGACACAAGTGGGTCCCAGTCGTCCCTCGTTCTCTCCGCCAATCAATTTTGGAAGCGTATCACGACGCAGCAACCGCTCGGCATCTTGGCTTCGAAAAAACGTACGACCGCATTCGTGGTCGCTACTTTTGGCCTGGCCTCTCGGCGAGTGTGGCTAAATACGTTGGAACTTGCTCTTCTTGTCAGCACCGTAAGCGACTGACAACCACACCTGCCGGCTTGCTGCAGCCTCTGCCCTGTCCGGTTGCGCCCTTCGACACTATTGGGATTGACTTGTACGGGCCTTTGCCTTGGACACAGTCGGGATACCGGTGGATTGTTACGGCGGTGGGCCACCTGACTCGGTACGCCGAAACAGTACCAATACGCTCCGGTACAGCCATAGAAGTGGCCGACTTTGTCTTGCGTCACATAATTTTGCGCCATGGAGCACCACGCGTCCTCCTCAGCGATCGCGGCAAGACTTTCCTCTCCAGTGTACTCCAAGAGCTTCTACATGCTTCCGACACCGTTCACAACACAACCTCTGGCTATCATCCCCAGACGAACGGATTAACCGAAAGATTTCATAGAACCCTCTCGGACATGATTTCTATGTACATCAGCCCTGACCATCGAAATTGGGACCTAATCCTCCCATTCGTCACCTTTGCCTACAATACTGCAGTACAACGAACAACTGAATTCTCTCCGTTCTTTCTCGTATTTGGTCGCTCACCTTCCTCAATATTCGACCCAACTTTCTTCTCTGCACCGGTTTCCCCTGATACACCACTTCACGAGCAGTATATTTCAAGACTCGCCCATTGCCGCCAGCTGGCTCGGTCCCGCACAGAAGATCATCAGGAACTCCGCAAAGTTCGGTACGACTCCTCCCATCGCCCTGTTCGCTTTCGACCGGGAGAAGAGGTGCTTCTTTGGACTCCTGTTCGAATTCCTGGCCTTTGCGAAAAATTTCTGCACCGCTTTATGGGCCCCTACGTAATCGTCGAAGAAACGTCCCCGGTGAATTACCGCGTCACTCCAGTGGACCCTTCCCCAGATCGCCGCCGTCGTGGCACGGAAATTGTTCACGTCTCGCGACTGAAACCGTTCCAGCGCCGTTCCCCACAATAACTTGCGGCCCGGAGGCCGCTTCCGCCTGAGGGGGGGAAATTAGTGTGAGCATTCGCGACCACTCTCCCGGAGGTGGAGAACTCCAGAGGACAATTCCCGCACCTCGTCTTCATCTGTACATACTCATCAGCACCAGCCATGCGGTACTGTTCCATCATCTTCTACGGACATGATCATCATCATCGTGTGTTCTGCGGTGCTTGCGGCTCGAACGCTTTAGTAAACGCCGTTCCTAGCCCTTGTCTCTCAAGATATATATATATATATACAGAAAGAAATGCCGGCACTCTACAACACCAAAGAAGGCATAGGGGAATGGTTAGACAATTTTTTTTACCGTTACTGACGTTACATTATTTTTATTTTATTATTAATTACGTGAGAAAGAAAGAAAAACACGCGCCCAGAGTGGGGACCGAACCCACGCCTTTCGATTAGATCTCGAATGCCTTGGTAAGGCATTCGAGATCTAATCGAAAGGCGTGGGTTCGGTCCCCACTCTGGGCGCGTGTTTTTCTTTCTTTCTCACGTAATTAATAATAAAATAAAAATAATGTAACGTCAGTAACGGTAAAAAAAATTTTCTAACCATTCCCCTATGCCTTCTTTGGTGTTGTAGAGTGCCGGCATTTCTTTCTGTATATATATATATACATATATATATATATATATATATATATATATATATATATATATATATATATATATATATATATATCTTGAGAGACAAGGGCTAGGAACGGCGTTTACTAGAGCGTTCGAGCCGCAAGCACCGCAGAACAAACGATGATGATGATCATGTCCCCCATGCCTTCTTTGGTGTTGTAGACTGCCGGCATTTCTTTCTGTATTTTCCTAACGAGCCCCTCATATCCAAACCCATATATATATATATATATATATATATATATATATATATATTTATATATATATCCTCGCCCTGGCGGTATTCTCTCTATATATATAACCCTGCAGCCATCTTATCCTGTACTCTAAAAAAAGGAAGGCCTCTGCCTGAAACGTCAGTAACGTTTTATTTTGTAACGTGTTTCTCGTGTGTCTGTCTCTACTTACCTTATATATACACTTTGTTTGGCACGTGTGGTTTAGCATATATATATATATATATATATATATATATAGCTAGATATATATATATATATATATATATATAGAGAGAGAGAGAGAGAGAGGAGAGAGAGAATGCAGCAAGGGCGAGGGCAGTGCAAGGGAAGGGAAGTTTGTACAATGGGATCAGGGTTTCTGGGCAGCGAAAAAATGAGAGAAGTGGAAGAGGACAAAAAAGAGGAACACAAGAAATCAGAGTTACGAGGTACGAACATGAGAAAAGAAGAATCAAAAAGAAAACAAACAGAACGAAAAAAAATTTTAACAAGGTAATTCCCCCTTTTCCCCGTGGCAAGAGGGAAGAAAGAGGGGTCAAAACAAAATATGCCCATGCACGCATTTATGCGTGCAAGACCCTCTTTTACATGGTTATCTTCCACTTCTCTCATTTTTCGCTGTCCCACAACCATGATCCCATTGTACAAACTCTCCTTTCCCTTGCTTTGCCCTCGCCCTTGCGGGATTCTCTCTCTATATGTAACCCTGCAGTCATCTTATCCTGTACTCTGAAAAAGGGAAGTCCTCTGCCTGAAACGTCAGTAAACTTTTATTTTGTAACGTGTTTCTCGTGTGTCTGTCTCTACTTACCTTATATATAGACTTTGTTTGGCATGTGTGATTTAGCATATATATATATATATATATATATATATATATAAGACAGAAAATAATGGTTGGCAGTCAAGAAAACCTCGGAAAGCAAAGGGGAGGTTGTAGTGGGTTATAGAAAGAGATGAAGAATTCTATAACCCACTACAACCTCCCCTTTGCTTTCCGAGGTTTTCCTGACTGCCAACCATTATTTTCTGTCTTATTTCACGGAGCCCCTCATTTCCCATTTTCTGATTCGCTATATATATATATATATATATATAGAGATATATATATATATATATATATATATATATATATATATATATATATATATATATATATATATATATATATATATATATATATATATATATATATATATATATATATATATATATACATACATATATATATATATATATATATATATACATACATATATATATATATATCTATAGAGAGAGAGAGAGAGAGAGAGAGAGAGTGAGAGAGAGAAAACTCACAAAACGCGCAGGAATACTATAAAGAAAGAGTCGGACTTACGTAGCGGCAACGGGACTTGCCTTCATCAGAGTACAGGTCCATGATTCTGCTGTCACAAACATTTGGAACACATTTCTCATATAGCTTTGCAGAAAACTGTGAGAAGGAGCGGAAGATGTTTCGGAAACCGACAGTATGCATGCAGTCGGGCTACGCCTATGTTACAATAACAACAACAAAAAAACTTTCTGAACGTTACCGTTACTACCTCCAAAGGCCGGCTTCAAACTAGACTGTATAGAAAACCGACAGACACGCGGCAGTATTTGCACTTCCAAAGTAGCCATGTCAGACACTGCAAGACAGCAATACCTTACAGCCAAGCCCACCGACTTAGGAAAATTCGCTCAAACCAAGCCGACTTTGACTCAAACTGTCGAGAACTCAAGACCACCCTCCCGAATAAAAAATACCCGGAACAAGTTATCAATGACGCTATTGTGCGAACCAACCAATTAGCCGTAACGAAATCTGTAATAAAAAAGCCCCGAACGGTAACCCGCAAACAAACTTAGTTTTAACCCACTCATCCTCGCTCCAAAAGTGTCAACCGTACTAAAGAAAACATCACAATATCCTAATACAAAGTGACCGCTTAAAAAGCATATTCCCAGAACCACCACGCGTTGTCTACCGGCGTAATAAGAATTTGGGCGACTTTCTTACTAACGCTCGTATCAAACGACCGGAAACTACTGGCTGCATGCCCTATAATAAACCCCGATGTAAAGTATGCCCACACATAACCACTACACTGCGTGCCACCAGCACGGCTTTAGACTACTACGTAAATATAAAAGGTAACTTTAACTGTGACTCCGGTAATATCGTATACCTTCTAGAGGTGTATTGCTGTTGGTAGGCAGCAATACACTGTAAAAAAATTTCGTCAATTGACGGGAAAATCTGAACGGGACATGCCCCGCTTGGGGGCGTTGAAAGGAAATTTATCGTGTTTCTTCACAACCGGAAATGTTCCATCACTTAACGGGAAAAAATGTACGGCAGATGTCCTGTTGAGCAGTATTGCAGCGAAATTTCCCATTTTTGTCCACAACGGGAAATGTCCCGTGAAATTCCGTCAATTCATGAGAAAAAAGTGTACGGAATTCGTCCCGTTTGGCAGTGTTGCAGGAAAATTTCTCGTTTTTGTCCATAACAGAAACTTTTTTCTAAAATTCCGTCAAGTTACGAGAAAATTTAAGGAACATGTCCCGTTCAGCAATACTGAAGGGAAATTTCTCGTTTCTGTCCATAATGGTGAACGTCCACTGTAAAGAAAACTGTGGTTAACAGAAAAACGTGAAGGTAATTTATTGCTGTGCACTTTCTGTATTTCTAAACTGGACAGTTTCCGGATTACAAAAATTTGTAACAGACTCTTTGACCTCAATAACGAACATTCTGTGATAGCTAAAAGTAAGGTGTCCATTTTCTGCTAATGGAAATCCCAGAACTAGCATACATAGGGTGTCCCCTCTCAATCAACAATTCCTTAATTGGTATGTATAAATCTGCATTTCAGCTACAATGAAATGCCAGTTTGTTCGTTGATCCAAAAACTGCTGCTATATTTCTTACATGTGGTCTCGCCTGTGCTGTGACCAGATGTCAAAAAATTGGGGGTTCCATGCCAGCCTAGTATATCTGATCATGCTTTTCCACCATATGCATTCACGCAGGCACAGCCTGTAGCTCTGCCTGCAAAAGATTCTGACACATGAGTTGGGTTAAACACAAAATACATACGGTTTATTTTTTACAAACTGAACCCTCTGCTTTGTTCCGTGGCATCACCTAAAAAGGGAGAAAAAAAAAACAACAGCAATTAGCCACTTGACAAAACGTTTATCCTAAAACTCAATTTATTTGCATTACAACTTTCTCTGCTCCGTGAACACAGACACAGAGAAAGGAGTGGTAAAAAAAGCTGTAGTGACAGCTTGACAAGTCTGCAGCCCCCAAAGCCACAGCAGTACGCACTGGTGCTTCTAACTTAAAAGCAGTAGTGCGTAGAGCACGCCTTATGCTTGTTATAGCTGCACAGCGCTGTCCGGCGCTTTGGGATTGTCTCGCATGACACTGGCCAATTGGCATAAACGACGTGACCCTGTTTGTTGAGCACACTCAATGTTTCACGAAATGATTGGTGCTAACCATTACAAAAATAAACTAGCTGCAAATCGGGTGAACAGCAGAGTAAGTCTGGACAGCAAGCATGAGTGGTACTGTGGCGAAATCTAGGAGAACTGTCGGTAAACAAGGCGTTCCGCCATACACCACACTTTGCATGGAGCATGAGACGTTGAGGAGCTCTGGTGACTGTGTTCTGATGCATTGAATACATTACCATCCGCAACCTGAGCTCCCAACAAAGCTGAGCGATTATGCAAACGGTTTGGTTTGATGCACTTGCGAGGCCTGTTCGCCTTAAAATTAAGTGCAGTGGCAACGATTTGCTCACTTGGGGCAATAGATTCCATCGATGGTTTCCAAGTGTTTTTTTTCTGGTGTACACGAAGAGGACATTAGCAACAGAACAAGCTCATGGAATGTGTTTGGTCATTAGGGAACAGTGGAAGGGAGATAAAAAGTTGGAGGGCCACAATTACCAGTGGTCTTGTACAGCACATTCACTTCAAAACACTGGAAATAGCTCAGGTTGAGGCTGGGCACGCAGTCGGGTTTGTCTCATTAAGAAAGCACACAGGTCCCAGAAACTTTTTTTTGCTTTCCAACCAATTTTGACGAAACTTCATGGGCGTGTTTGGTTTTTTTTTTGGCTGATTTCAAATATCTAATTAGTTTTGATGTAAGGTAACTAGTTTCCAAGTTAATAAAACAATTTCCTTGATTGTCCCTGAGAACAATAGGAAAAAAACTACTCAACAAAAGATTACCAGCAAGACAATGAATAGATACCAGAAGTTGTGAGAATGAAATGTTGGAAGCATTTTTTTGTTTTTCAGTTACATACATGTTTATGTCAATTAAAACTTCTAGGTTTCATGTACTCCTGCTAACCAATTACAAATAATGCTGATTGAACAACTACTGAAACACAAAATGCAACATCTGCTTCCCTTATCGGATGGTTTAAACATACAGCTTCACAGTGCAAAAGAAATAATCTTCCTAGCTGCACTACATCCTGGGATGTACCTCTTGAGAATTTTGTATCCCTGCGATACCACTCGTGGAGAAAAAGTGGGGAATTATGGGAGAATCATTATTTATTTGTTGAAATCGGGCCTCCGTGGCTTTTATAAGTACCTGGTACTGTTCCACGTACAGAGTTTGTGGAGGAAAAACTGTGCAAATTGGAGAGAAGTGATACCTAAAAAAATGCTTTTTTGGGCAATTTTTTTGGTCCGAAAGACCCATGTGCCCCCTTAATAAAGAATGCTAGCTGGCAACATTAGTACAAAAATCAAGCCCTAGGCAAAGTTTTGGGAATGTGACGAGGTGCGAGATAAAAGCTTCGATACCACATCGTCCTCAACTGCAGCGAAATGCGCGCCACAGATTCTGGACTGATTTGGCCCATCATCGATATTTTCTCTAAAAATTTGTTGTATATATAGCCAGATTGTTCTGGTGCACTGCCCTACGCGCTTGCATTCGTTGTGCATCTTGTTTACGGCTCAGAGTTGTAGGAAGGGTGAACAGTGCAGTTCAGCATTGTGAAGGGAATAAAAAATCCTGGCTACTCCTTACGACAAGGCATCTGCAAACCCATGAATCACGCACGAAAAGAAAAACGGCCTGAAATATTTTTGCCAACACAATGCTGTAAAGCATGGTTTTCGTTGGGAAATGCGTTGTGAGCGTGGCAGTGTCAGCCGTACCAACACACTCTGTGCTACCTTTGCGGAAGTGCCGCCGTGCGGTCAAGGGGCCAGTGCATACACCCAATTAGCTATTATGTTCTTTTTTTTTCGTCTGAGTTTTTATGACTTTAGCCAGGCCTGTGATTTTCGCCACACAGTGGTCCCCAATTATTTCGGGCACCTAGGTGGGGTAATATGACCGCTTAAGCAACAAGAATAATACACCCACTATAGCAGGGAACCAATGAGAACACAGCTCAGTAGAACAACAGCTTTCGTACTAAAAAACCCAGGTTATTTTAAGCTTTTTTTTTATCCAGTCCAGAATTTTTATATAAAAGCTATCAGAACTGCAGAAATTCCTGCCCTAACGCTTGACTGAATAACCGGGCAGACACGTTACCTGTGAAAGAAAATTCATTGAAAATTAAAAAATTAAGTATGCACTACAGTCCAAGTTTACCAAGAAATTAGTGGGCATGAGTAGAAATTATTTCAGCAGCAAAGCACGCATCAAACAGGAAACCAAAGCTAGGCCTTCTGAAAATGTGCCTCACCTCTGCAGAAATCCCACTGCTGTAACTGCTGGCTCAGCATGCTCCAGGTTGAGTACGCAGTACGCAAGTAGCAGCAGGCAAGTTGCCTCCCGGAAGTTGATTGGGTCCGTGAATAGCGCCTCTTGCTCGCAAAAAGCAGCAGCGCCGCTGATAGATGCTTCCTGCAAGCAACCGAAAAAATTTTTGATAAACCTTGCCTTTCAAGGTAACCAAGTGGCAGCATTTGATTAAAAATTCCCCGCATTTCCCCGAGGGGAAGAATGTGAAAGTGCGAATGCACGAGTTGAATTTGCGCGGTTCGGTAATGTTCGCGAAAGAGAGATCACACACAGACACACAACTACAAAGAAAGAAAGATGCATTTATTCACAGACACCTATTTGTGTTGTCGTTGTACTTGATTGCTAGAGCGGATCTCAGCTTTGAAATTTCGTGTCAGTACTCCTTTAAGCAGGTGCATTAGCCCTTCTCACGCCCGATTCTTGGCCAATCCCCCACGTGGGTATGTGCCATGTCAGCGTCCAGGCAGCGCGCGCCCATCTCCCCCCGTTGCCAAGGAAGACGAGGAGATTCCTGGCCAATCCCCCACGTGGGTATGTGCCATGTAAGCGGCCAGGCTGCGCGCGCCCATCTCCACGTGCGCGGACATCGCCGGTGGACGCAGGTTCAGCGTCGCTTAAGAAGTGCATTAGCACTTAAAAATAAATTCGGGGCGCAGCGCTGGGGCATTCACTGACAGGCATTCAACGCTCTGGATTAAAGGCCAAGTGCGCTGAAACATTCGACCTCTTGAAAACTCTACTTCCATTTAGTCTGCCTCAGAAGATAAGATACAAACGACCATTAAACGACCATCAAAAATTGGCGATTTTGAAACCGAAAATTGAGAAGAGCGCGGTCATTACAGCCAGGCTGGTGAAATTGCAGCCGGGAAACGAGCGGCCAGCCAACGCAGAGCAAACCTGCACACAACCACGTCGCACTCGCAGCAACTATAGGGGAAGCGCGCCCAGCGGATCTTGACTAATTAAATTACCCTAGCAGGCCGGAGGACCAAGCACCTGGTTGGCTGCAATGTCGCTTCCGCTTCATGGCTGTTTGTGCGACCTGCTGGCAGGCGCAGCGTCGTCTGCGACGGAGAGTTTTTAAGCAGTTCCAACTGATTAACAAGGCATTTCATGGCGCTACCAGTCATGTCCCACTTGGTTTTTCGGTATGTACTGTAGCGAAATGTACTGCATGTCAAAAATCAATTTGCCGAGGCGAAATTTGAGTGCAGTTGGCCTTTGATTGGCCCACCTAGAGTTTTTAATGTACACACGACCTCTAATACCTCACCTTCATCATAAATACGGTAGTTACAGCCAGGTACTAAACCTGTGACCTTGTGCACAGCAGCAACTTGCCTCAGACAGTAAGCTACCGGCAGGTCAGTACCATTCTGAGTGGCCTGAAGCAGGTAAACAGGCATGGAATTCACCAATAAAGCAAGTCTTCAAAAAGAATTTTAAAAATGTAAATAAATTGTGGTGTTTAATGCAGTAAAGGTACACCTGGCCTATGGGGAGCACTTCAGAGGGGGTCTTCGGATTACCATTGACCACCCAGAGATCTTTAACGCGGTTCGTTTTAACATAGTGATTGTTCACACGGTTCCTTTGCAAATGGGACCTCATAACGTAGTCACAGACAACATAAGATGAAATGACAGTACGGCAGCCAAAAGATACGCTATTTAGTAATAGCGCAGGAAAAAAAAGAGGGCAAAACAAAATAAATATCCCATGTGCCACCGAAGTATATCTACGGTGGCCATTTATGTTGTTTTAAATGTACTTTGCTGGAGCAAATACCACATAAAGTAGCTCGTGATAGCTGTTGCTGCACATGTTGCTGCCGCTGAAGCTTGAGCAGAAACAGTGTAAAATTTTCAGTGAAAAGGTCCACATCTCTGCACTAGCTGTCACTGGGCTCCCCTCCTAAATCAACATGAATGGCCAGGCCCTGTGGCAGAGCTCTTGGGCAGTTTCAAGTTTATTCCCTTCTTCCAGTCTGTATAAAGTGGTCCTATTACAACATCATTGTTTAGGTCATCACAGTGCACTTTTGCGTCCTTTGCTTCTCTGTGGCACCTAGACTCGAGGGGTCATAAACGGGCCAGCTGACCTCAGCATGCTGACACAGCCCGAGGAAGGACGCACAACAGACTCGGTCCCATTCTTGCACTGATCCACAATGTGAGATGTGCTTCATACGTGTTGACTAGTAGCTCCCACATGCCAGCATAGAATACAAGAAAGCAGCATTGTCTGTTTGCCCATCCTGTTTGTTGTGGTGTCTGAAGATGTGGCTCATGAAGGTTTCATATTTCCTGAAAACCACACTGTGCGAATTGATGGGACATAGTGTACACCCCCAGCACACTGCTGTGAAATGCGAAAGGTTCAAAGTTGGAGAGCCTCGCGGAAAAGGTCTGTCTACACCAGCTGCACCTTTTTATCCTGCATTGTTATCCGGAAATGCTGCAGCAATCATTCCTTCGTCTATGTTCTTCACGGAGAAACGTTTAGCTGCGTAGTTACATTAATGAACATCTGTACCCGTAGGACCGCCACATTTAACACAGAAAAAAAAAGTGTTCTCTGAGCTGCGCCTTCCACGGCTGAATGAGCTTTGCAAATTCAGAACTGGCATCCAACTGTACGAGTATAATTTATGGGCTGCGTCTAATCTCACGGCAGCCGTGAGAATTACCTCCGGGAAATTCTCACGGCACTTTCCATAAAAGCTGGCTCGCGGAACATTTGTTGAATAATATTACGTCCTAACGTAACCTAACGTAACATAACCTGACGGAACCTTACCTAACCTAACCCAGCGCGTCATAACGTACCCAAATCCTGCCAAACTGCAACAAACCCAATCTAACCCAGCCCAACGACACAGAACACAACCTGTATTAAACGTAATTCAACCAATTGTAGAAGTCCTGTGTGTCGTTCTGTTGATATAAAAACCAGAGTAAAAAAAGCACTAACAAAATCACGATGGCGAAAAAATTCCGAAAGCTACAAAAAAAAAAAACATCCGAACGTCAGGCTCGAACCCGAGCCTTCTCGTTTAACACCGAGCACTATGCCACAGCACTACAGGGGCAGCTGCAGACAGGGCTCTTTAGGGGGATATTTATCAGGTTCAATCTCTGCGTAGCGTGCTTCGCCAATCAGAGGCGATTGCTGTGAGAAATTTCTGACGGTAATTCTCCCGGTTGCTGGGGGATAATATCTAATTTATGAAGTAACAGCGAATACTCGCGGCAGCTTCATAAGCGTACTTCTCAAAGAACTTTACACTGCAATGGGAACTGAACATGCATGTGGCGCTCGTACAGTGTTCCTGGACTGCGGAAATGCCGCAGAAAACTACGTGATAAATAGGCAAGCTAGGTTTAACTCGACGCCAGTTACAACCTACGGCTGTTCAGAACCGCCGACCAACGTGAGATGCTCTCCCGCGCCAGATGCACTCAGCGCGTGTGATAGTTGGCGTCAGACTTTCGCCGTGCCAGGCCGCGCTGTAGTGCGAGCATGCAAAGCCCGTAAATTTGCGCTTACACTAAGATGGCCCTCCAAGATCAAGTTCGAGAGGTAATACTTCAAATAAATTGTAAAAGAGAGCTTACCTTCTCGAAAAGCACGACGGGTATCTCACGGCGACGTTTCACACGCCGCGTCGCACATGTTGCGCTGAAAGAGTAAACTCATTAAACGCGCCCTGTCACGCAGCACTTAAAAAGAAAGCAATAAAATGACGCTTACCTGCTGTCAGGCTATCTGTCGACCAAGCGATAACTCCGAACGTGCGAAAGATCACAAGCAAATGGCGCAAAAGCGGCGCGAACAACGCCTTTACCAGCGCACTCCGTGCCAGAGAAAAGGAAAAACAACACGAACAGTCGAACCGTGCGCGATGGGCGAATGCGGTACCGCGTGCATACAGAGTCCTAGACAGCAGCCAGCGAGGAGGTGCAGTAAGCAGCGCCACTATGATTGCAGGCCATGTTTGAATTTTGAATTTTGAGTCTGCGGCACGTTAATTGTAAACAAACAATACATTTAAGAAGTCTCCAAAACAAAAAAAAAGCTATCTGCGTGTGAGACATTTGATTTTGTGATTATTCTTTAGTGCTTAATCACAGAATAACAGCTCAGGGACTTCACAAATTGGCGCTGGCAACTTTGAAAGTGTAATATCTTATGTTTCATGTAACCATATAAACATGAAAGATGGCATTGACTGAATCTATCTTTCTCTCTCTCTGGCTAGTCCACTTAGTACTGAAAAATTGGCATTACGAGACTTTCGAAGTAATTTATTACTATGAGAAAAGAAAGTTGCTCCGACGACATTATTTGGCTGCGTTAAACTGGATGAGTTGAGGAAGTGGGTGCAGATGGAATGAGAGTGTATGAGAAAAATGTGAAAGAAAGAAGGTATTGGAAAGCAGTGGTTCAGGCGGCGCTGGCCCCTCAGCCATTGCTGCCTGGGAAGGCGTTACTTTGGGGAAGTGCAGCAGTCTCCAGAAGATTCCAAAGTCACCCTTCTCATCTCTCTCTTCTACGGTTTTTTCCCCTCTCAGTACGCGAAGCGCGTATACATGCAAGCATACAAGACACCCTTCCGCTGGCCACATTTCTGGTCTGCTGAAGCTCGCCGAAGTAGGGGGAAAGAAAAGAGGAGAATGTTGGAACGTAAAACCATCACGCGTTCCGCAGACACGAGCTTGCGTCGGGTTCACTCGAATGCTTCGTTGTTAGGATAAACTCTATCCACCACTAGGAATGCAAATAATAAAACGACCTGCGAAGTAGGCTGTTTTTTTCATGATTGGGAAAGTTGTGCCTCTAAAAATGGGACATTTTTAATGAAGCAAAATTTGAGCATACGAGGTACCGCCACCGCTTAAGACTTGCAAAGAACGGCCACTTTAGATACGGCCCTTTTCCATTGTTTACTAAGATTAAACGTTTCAGCGAGTAATTGTGCTGCTGCTTATTGTAACAAAATGCCTTCACATTGTTTCAAAACATGCCGAAACATCATCGCACACTCGCAACTAATTGTTGGTAAATTAGGTGTGTTCGGCGAGGAATGAAGTTCGCAGTGACAATGAAACTTGTGCGCAATCTTCAAGAACCTGTAGCAGCAATTCATATCGCTGTTTTTAACGCGCGTTCCCGAACTGCGTTACAGACACCCTGCCAGTGTATGGCACATCTATACATAAAAATTATTGCTGTATACGTTAGAAATGCGTTTCACCGAAAAACGGAGATATACAGTGTTGCAATGTCACATTACCGGGAGTACTGCATGGTAAAGTTCAGCGGCAAGGTGCGAGGTTTTGTTTGTTGAGAGAATAGGGCCAATTCATTTGTAGGAGAGTTCAGCAGTGCACAAAAGGTTGATTTTGGAGATTAAGGTGACGTTTATGACAGTCATTTGGAGCTCAGTGATGCTTCTTTCCTCTTCAGCAAGTGAGAAACGTAGATTTGCGGATGCAGCCAGTTTGTAAAAGTTCGGTCGCAGTTATTTCTTTTGTGCTTCATATTTTTGCAAACGGCGCGTACATGTCACAACGCTTTTTATTTGCTTAGTGCACTCTATGTGGATTATCAAAGTAAGAATAGAGCTAACAATACATGGAAAGAACAGAACCTGCCTCCGCACACCCATGAACACCCATGAAAATTCGAAAAAAAAAAATGTGACACTGACGGTACTGCGCAGATGGAAAAGACATGACACCACGTACCTGGAAGAGGGAGATTTTATTTGGCATGCAGCTCTGGAAGCCAAAAATGAATTGTGCTTCACAAGGTTGCTTATCCAGCTGCTGCTTGAAATAAAGCTATAGCGGGGAACATTGAAGTTGCTTGCGATTTCAAGTGCCTTGGTCTTCATAATTCTAAGCGTTAGGGGCTAAGAAGAAGTACAAAAAAAAGTGAAACAGCTGACCAGGGTATGCGGCATGCCATTGAGGAATCAGTGCACCGAAATTCACTCACGTGGTGTTGACGAATTGTTTTTATTGGATTGAGTTGGATTTTGCGGGTACTTCGTGTCTGTTGCGCATGGCAATGCTGCTGGTCGCTTTAAAGCCTATTTCGGTTTTGAGCCCTATTGTAACGCGCACACAAATATTAAGCTACCTTTTAGCAAAAGAGGGTGCGCGTAAGAATCGTGAAAATACGGTAGCCCCTCTTCCGTGAACCCTGCCGCTCTCCTCACCTCGATTCTTTGGACGGGGTTCATATAAACTCGGGCGCGTCGAGGTAAGCTGAACCCGCCACTCAACTCACCCCGCCCCCTTAGCGTCCATGTACGCGGGGCCAATGACGTACAGCATCCAGCGTTTGGTACGGCGCTTCTCTGCTTGCCTCCGCGTAGCGCGGAAAACCAGTTTTCCCCCACGGGCATACCGAAGGTGAATAGCGCCTTTGCCGGTCAGGGGAGCAGCAAGGCGAGGAAAAGAAGGGGCTGAGGACGAGGAGGGGTAAGATGCGGGCCGCGAGGTTGACTTGAGCCCCGGATACATGGACCCGACGAGGGAGGGTGGAGTCGATTGGCGGGTGCAGCTACCTCGACCCGTCACGCGTATGTAAGAGCTCTATTCAAAGAGTCGAGGCGAGGGGGCAGGGGGATTGCCGGAGAAGGAGCTATCGTATTTTTACGATTCTAGCGCGCACCTTCTTTTGCTAAAAGCTAGCCTTAAAATTTGTGTGCGCGTTGCAATCGCGCTCAAAACCGAAACAGGTTTTAAATCAGCCAGCAACATTGCCATAGGCACGAGGTCCTCCCAGACTCCAACTCAATCCAATAAAAAAATCCGTAAATATCCCGTGAATGAATCTCGGCGCACTCATTCCTGAATGACATACCCTGGTCAGCTGTACGCATTTTTCTACTATTGCAATTAGCCCGTCACACGTAGAATTATGAAGGTTAAGACACTTGAAATCGCAAACAGCTTCAATGTTTCCCACTATAGTTTTATTCCCTGCCGGAGCTGGATAAGCAAGTTTGCGAAGCACAATTTAGATTTGGCTGCCACAGTTGCACTCACAAAATAAAATATCCTTCTTCTAGGTAAGTGGTGTCATGTATTTTACATCTGCGCGGGAAAGCCGACGCCCAATTATTTTTTCGGATGTCCTGCGCGAACCTACCCGCGCAGTACATTCGGTGGCGCGTTATAATCGTGAAAATACGGTATTCAGCTCCCCACAGCCCGCCGACTCAGCCCGACGAGTGCGTCAACCCACCCCTGCCTGCGAGTTGACCGGACTCACCCCGATGGCTTTTCGACTCACCCCGTCCCCTTATACATGAGTGCGTCGAGTCCAAAAAACCTGTTTATTTCAACTCAACGCGCTCTCGTCGGGTCAATGTAAATGGGGCTTTGGGAGCAAAATTTGGGAGCAAAATCCGGCGCACTGAAAACAAGCACGCGCGCTTGCACAAAAAAGAAAACAAAGACACAGATAGAATGGTGCAACATTGCGCCTAGACAGCTGCACCTCGGTAGCCCACCTTCTTGAAAACCGGTTTTGCGTGTTCGAGAAGACAAAGGAAGAATTAAGGAGGAACAAATATATGCCTATAGTACAGACAAAAAGAAATGACGGAACTGTTATCGCTTGTTTACATGTATTAGAGCTTTCCGTCCCGTGCGACGCAAAGCTCTTCTTGCTTTTGCCATTTTAGTAGGCAAAAAACAAAAAAATTACGCCCACCTCCCCTCGCGGGAACCCTGGTGTGATGCGACGCTGAGGGGGGTTCAAGCGCAAGTGGACAGCAACCGTCGACCGAAAGGCCGCCGGAGAGCGGCACACCGGTTATATGCGCAGCACGCCCGAAGGAGAGGAGACCGCGGAGAGAGAGAGTGCCGCGGCTATGATGCAACACAATCCAACACAATTCACTTTAATCCAATCCAATGCAAATCCAATCCAAGTCAAGCCAAGCCAAGCCAAGCCAATCGAATCCAATCCAATGCCCCTCGCGAGAGAGTGTTCGCTATCGGTGAGGAGAGTGGGAGTGTGGCTGCGGACAACAACGGACGCACGCGGACAACGGACGCACGCAGGAAGGACAGGGCCGCCGACAAGAGATGCTCTGAGCGTCGCATTTAAAACGACCGGATGTCGAGAATTCAGGCACACTGCACTATGGTGCGCTGCATGTTCCTCTCCGGGTATACCTTCGCTGTGAAATAGAAAGTGCAAATCTTCGACAAACTTGCCCCTATTTTTTTTCCTTGTTTGTGGATTTCTAGCATTAATACGAGTCCAAGGAAGTGCATGTCATCACTCGGAAAGAAAACTGTGCGTGCCATATGTTCACAGAATTTTGTGCAAACATTTTTTTAAAATATTCCTAACAGCAGTGCCATCTCTTTACATATATAATTTGTAAAAGCCTTGTCACATACGCTTCGTTCATTGCTACATTTTCTCTCGAGTTTTTACCATTCTGACAGACTGCATTAAAGGCAGTGTCGCAGGAGGCAGCGGTGACGCAACTTGTCAAGCTATTTATGTAGGGATCATCCTGCAAATTGGAATTGACATTGCTTTTCTGCTGGTTTTGGGTTCCACGACAGAAAAGACCGACTCATATCCGGCTTAACCTAGAGACAGTACATAAGCTTCCCGTATGTGTGAACGCGTGGTGCGTTGAACCAGCCCATGCGCACGCGTCAACGGAGCGATCAGCGGCTTGGTGGTGCTCAAGAAGAGCCGATAATTTTGTAATTTTTAACAGCGGAGTCGTTGTTGCTAGCCCCGATCAGAAAACCCCGGGTCTCTGGTTGATGATGATGATGGTTGTATGTTTATGGCGCAAGGCCAACTGGGGCAACGAGCGTCAAAACAATAGTCACATATGAGGGGTGAAACCTTAAACACTAAGTAAATTCAGCAAAAACAAAAGTACAATCACAAAACGAGAATGAGCATGGCTGGTGTATAGGGCCAGTTTTGATTATGCATGATAAGACATGAGGTTTAAAAACTTGACGTCTGACAAATACTCAAACACACGTTTCACAGAAACAATGGCATCGTCACCTAGAAAAAACGATGGATGTAGGGGAATATGTTGTCTGTAGAGTTCTCTGAAGTGTTTGTGTCGTGTTGTGTGAAGTGCCTTGCATGTGATTAGTATGTGCACTACGGATAGGGCCTCTCCGCACCTGCTGCACTGGGGTCTAGGAGATCCCGTCAGCAGATACGAGTGCGTCGCATGGGTGTGCCCTATCCGTAGCCTACCCAAGGCGACTTCCGTGTGTCTATTGTGTGAGTCAGCTGTGTACCGTCCCAAGTGTGGCTTTATTATATGTAGTTTGTTGTCTGTCTGTTCGTCCCAGTGTGTTTGCCATGTTCTGCGTAGGTGTGGTCTTATGTGTGGCTTGAGGTCTGTGTAGGGTACCGTTGTAATGTCCACAGTGTTCCTGAGTGCAGCAGCACCGGCCCTCTCGTCTGCCAACTCGTTCCCAGCGATCCCTGCGTGTCCTGGGACCCAGCAGAGGACCAGCTCATGCTTTTGTGCATACACGGACATAATAGTGCTGAATACAAGATTAACTATGCGGTTTTTGGGGGGCTTGTGCGATGACAGTGCGCGAACAACACTCAAAGAATCTGTATAGATGATGGACTTGGGAATTTGAGTTTCAAGAATGTGTCGTACAATCAGTAAAATTCCATACGCTTCTGCTGAAAAAATTGATGTGTGCACGCTCATGGTTCTGGCTGCATTGAAATTAGGACCATGAGCAGCGCACGACACCATACTGGAGGTTTTAGAAGCGTCACTATAAAATTCTGCACATGTGTATTTAAACTGCAAAGACAGAAAGTGCTGCAGTATTGCAGCTCGTGGCACACGATTTTTGTCAAGTCTCATAAAAGAAAGGTCGCACGACACAGGGCGAACTTGCCAAGGCGGTAAACTGTTAGAAAAGGATGACCTGTACACATCTAAAAACGAAGCACTGAGATCCGAGGCTCGCTCTCTCACTCTAAGTGAAAAGGGCAGAGGAACGGATGGGCGATTTGCAAAGAGCAGAGATGTTGATGTATCGTTAAAGACAGGATAAAAAGGATGATTATTCAGTGATGAAATTTTAAAAGCATATAGCAAGTCCATGTACGTTCGTTGGTTCTCAAGGCTCCACTTATCACACTCGACATACAGACTCTCGACAGGGCTAGTGCGAAAAGCACGCGAGGCGAGACGAAGCCCCAAGTGTAGCACTGGGTCAAGCATTCGCAACGCTGTTTTAGTCGCCGACCCATATACCACCACTGCCATAGTCTAAACGAGACCCAACCAAAGCAGTATAGAGCCGTAGTAGGAGTTCTTTGTCGGAAGCATAAGATTGATGGGAGAGAACCTTAAGTATATTCATTGTTTTCAGACATTTATGTTTAAGTTCCTTGATGTCTGGAATGAATGTGAGTTTTTGGTCAAACACAACACCTAAGAACTTGTGCTCCTTGTTCACAGGAAGCGATACGCCATTAAGAGTAATGTCTGGGTCCATATGGACCCCGCGCTTCCTGGAGAACACAACGCAAGAGCTTTTTACAGGATTTAATTTAAAACCATTCTTGTCTGCCCAGCCGGCAAGTTTCTTTACACCAAGCTGGACTTGACGTTCGCAGATTGACATATTGCATGATTTATAGGATATCTGCACGTCATCTACATACATAGAATAAGAGATTGTAGGTGGCAGTGCCTTACCAAGAGAGTTCATTTTTACTATGAAGTGAGTGCAGCTCAACACGCCACCCTGTGGCACGCCATTTTCTTGCACGTAAACGTTTGAGAGTGCACAACCAACCCTTACTCGAAACGTTCTGTCTGACAAGTAACTAACAAGAGTGTTCAACATGTTACCCGAAACACCGAATGACTTGAGGTCACTAAGGATTCCATAACGCCAAGCGGTGTCGTATGCCTTTTCAAGGTCGAAAAAGACAGTTAAACAATACTGCTTATGCGCGAAGGCATCCTTGATATACGAGTCAAGAGCTACCAGTTGATCGTTCGTTGATCGCCCCACCCTAAAGCCTGACTGGCAGCTCTCGAGAAGACCGTTGTACTCGAGGAAGTACACGAGCCTGCGATTTACCATCTTCTCGAAGAGCTTGCACAGGCAGCTCGTCAGGGCTATATGACGGTAGCTTCAGGGGGACGACGGGACCTTTCCCTCTTTCAGGAAAGCTACAACTATAGCCTCCTTCCAAGAGTTTGGAATGTGCCCCGAAAGCCATATCTTATTATATACGTGTAAGAGTGTTAGAAGAGTGTCTGCGTGCAGGTGTTGTATCATTCTGTATGTGATGTTGTCTGGGCCTGGAGCTGAGGGTTTACAAGTGCTCAAAGCAGCCCTCAGCTCATGCAGTGAAAACTCTGAGTTATACGAAGATGTTGACCTATTGTTATCTAGTATAGGCTTCTTTTCGGCCGTTTGTTTGTGTTTCATGAAAGTGTTTGTGTAGTGTGCGGAACTGGACACGTGTTGGAAGTGTTGTGCGAGGGTGTCAGCCTGGTCTTCGAGTGTGTCCCCTGTTGTGCTGACCAGAGGGAGGCTGTGTGTTTGTTGTCCTTTGAGTTTGCGTATTCTTGTCCATACTTTCCGTGTGTCTGTGTAGGAGTTTATTGATTTTATGAAGGAACGCCAACTCTCTCGTTTTGCCTCACGGCGCACACGTTTTCCTAACGCCTCGGCCCGTTTGAACAAAATGAGGTTACCCGACGTGGGGCACCGACGAAGGACACCCCACGCCTTGTTCTGGGGCTCTCACGCCCGCCTACAGTCCTCATTCCACCACGGCCTCCGCTGGTTGCGCGGGGCACCAGAGGCGTGGGGAATGGACTTTTCGGCGGCGTCGAGGATGTGCGCCGTAAGCAGTTGGGTAGCTTCTTCAACGTGTAGGTGTCCTATGAATGTGTGGTGTAGTTTGGATATCTCTGTAAATGTATTCCAGTTAGCTCTTGCTTCATTGAACCTGTTTTGGGAAGATGGACTGCATGGGCCTTTACCTATATACGTTAGTGAGGTGGGGAAGTGGTCACTACCGTATGGGTCAGTGCCCACACCCCACTCGAGAAGAGGAAAGAGAACTGCGGAGCCAATCGCCAAGTTAAGATATGAGTATGTGCTGTGTCCTATGTTATGGTAGGTAGGCTGTTTATTGTTGAAAAGGCATGCTCCTGAAGATGTAAGGAATTTCTCTATCAGGCGACCTCGGACATCCGTGCGAGAAGAGCCCCAAAGAGAGTTGTGAGCATTAAGGTCGCCTGTAAGGATATACGGTTCGGGAAGCTCGTCAACCAGCGCCGCGAAGTCAGAGCTCGAAAGCGAAACATCAGGAGGAATGTATATGGAGCATACCGTTATCAACCAATTAAATATAATTGTTCGAATTGCTACAGCCTCAAGGACAGTGTTCAGAGTGACAGGGTGGCAGGCTAAAGATTTCCGGGCAATTATGGCCACACCGCCAGCAGAGTGCGTGCAGCCATCCCTGTCCTTTCTGTATATCAAGTAACTGTTCAAGAAATTTGTGTTTTTAAAATTCAAATGTGTTTCCTGAACACACATTACACTTGGCTGATAAGCATGCAGTATTTCGTATACATCGTCAAGATTATTCAGTAGGCCTCTGCAGTTCCATTGTATTATGTTTTCTCTTCCCATTATGATGTGTTCGGAGCTACTGGAGTGTGACTATTTATGTAGGGTCATTCGGGGCTTGGACTCTTGGAAGGGGTTTTCTGGCCTTCTCTACTGACCTGGACGTCGCAGCCCGTTCCTTCCTCTGCGATGAAAGCCGGAAGGGCTCGACGTCCATGTCGTCATCTGAAGGCAAAGGGGTGCCCAGCGGACTGGGCCCCCTTGACGTGGTACCCTTTCGGGTGTTCTTCGCCTGCGCTGCCACTGCCGAAGGCGTGGGGAGCACCACAGATGGCGCAGGCAGTGAGGCGGGGGAGGGGGTCGCTGCGAATGCCTCCGTCTCCATCTCCGTGCCCTTGCGTGTGCTTTGGGCCAGTGGAGAGGAAGGAGTGGATGCAGCGGCATCCCCAACAGACGTTGCCACCACAGCCGCTGCTGGGTGAGCGAGCGGTGCGGAGGCGGATTGGGTTGCCATAGGCAACCCAGGGGGGGGCGCGGGCGGGACCAAGTCCGACTCGCGGTACTGGGTCCCCGCCGAAACCAGACGCCGCTCCGCCCCCCGGCGAGCTGCGTCGGCGTACCTGCCCAGAGGGAAGGAGGCGAACCTCTTCCGCGCCTCTGAGAAGCTGATGTTTTCGGTTACCTTGATGTTTATGATTTTCTTTTCAAGTTGAAAATTTTCACATTTCCTGGAGTAGGCCGCGTGTGGACCCTGGCAGTTTATGCAAAGAGACTGTTGCACGTTACAATTTTCGGACGCGTGGTCGTGCTGGGCGCATTTCGCACAGGTAAGTCGGCCGCGACAGGAGTTTGTGCCGTGCCCGAACCGTTGGCACTTGAAACAGCGCCGCGGGTTCTGTATGTACGGCCGGAATGAACATCGGATGTAACCTGCGTTGATGAATTCTGGAAGGGTGGACTTGTCAAAGGTTAGGATGAGGTGCTTTGTCGGTATTTGTTTATCATCTCTGCGGATGGTTATGCGTCTGACCGCTGTTATGCCCTGACTACGAAGGCCCTCCAGCAGGTCAGCTTCAGATTCATTTAGTAGGTCATACTCGGAAATCACGCCCTGGGAGCTGTTTAGGCTGCGGTGGGGCGTGACTCGGATTGGCAGATCGGCGATGCTGGTTTGAGCAAGAAGTTTATTGACCTGATCATGGCTACTGACCTCGACAAGAATTTCACCAGGTCGATGTTTTTTGGCCTTATACGACCCTCCAACAATACCGTCAAGAAACTTTGAAATGAGAAATACCGACTGTGAAGCAAGAGGTTTTGATTGGTCTACAGATTCCATCACGATGAAGCGAGGATAGTTGTTCGGTTTTGGAGGACTCAAGTCAGGAAGTGGTGGAAAGGAAACATCGGTGCGGCCCCTTTTCGGGGGCCGATCACGTCTGGGGGGGGGGGTTGGAAAATGCCATATGATACATTGAAAAGCAGGGAGGCGGGGGTACTTTCTCCTTTGACCTTACCCTGGTAGTCAAAGAGGTCTTGGAGCTCCCTGCCTGGTAGACAGGCAGGGAGCCCATCGGCCGGAGCTTGACCAAGGCTCCGACGGCCACCGTTCGTAGTTTCTAACCCTCCACCTAAAAACACATTGCCACGGTTGGATCCAGCGTATGTTTGGGGGCTCGGGGTCCGCGGTATCGCCAGTACCGTCAACAAGATTGCTCAAGGTGCCCCGTGCGGGGGGGTCTCTGGTTACTTCCGCCGTTTATCGCATTGCTTGAGTACACTTTTTACGAGGAGTGCCCGGCGTCGTCCAGCTAGACTTTCGTGTGGCGCTCGGAAAAAAAATGCCAAAAAAACACAGTTCACGCGCGTCCGCGCCTGAAGGGCAGCACACGACAGCTCGCGCTAAGAGGCCCAGTTTGCGAAGCCGGGTGCCGCATGTCCTAGCGCGTGCTGGCGCGTTCCACTGGGAGTAAGGTGAAAGCCTGCGAACAAAACCATCTGGGCCCGCCAGTCATGCGGGATGATGGAGACGATATAGATAGATATGACAATCACTACTACTACCACAGTGAAAAGCGACGACGGAACGTGCCAATAAACAGTCCCGAACCTAATGCCACGCGTGGTGGTGTGTCCTTCAGTGCTTAAATAGAAAGAAATCCCCCAGCTTCGCTATGGTTCAAAACTTCTGCGGCTTAGTGCAAGCTCCGCCAATTTTTTGCCTCAACAGTTCCCTTTACTGAAGGCTTTTATACCTGTAACCCCTAGCATGCGCTCCAAAGATCACGCTCCAGAACACCTGTCTGCCGCAAACTTTACCTAGGGCCTCGACCTGTAGTTGTGACTACACGGTGTGCTTTAATATAGCAGCCACCTTAGCGTAAATAAATGAGGAACATGTATAGCTGCCGGTTGCCGATAAATTTCGCTTGGGGAGCGGTTTGCATGCCATAACACCCTTCGGCGGCCGCCGCGGTGGCTCAGTGACTAAGGCGTGGCGCTGCTGAGCACGAGGTCGAGGGTTCGATTCCCGCTTTTCTGATGGAGCCATAAAGCAAAAACGCCCGTGTGTACGAGATTTCGGCGCACGTTAAAGATCCTCAGGTGGTCAAAATTAATCCGGAGCCCTACACTACGGCGCGCCTCATCGCCTGCGTTGTGTCGGCGCGTTAAACCCCACAATCAATTGCATGCCCAAACACCTTTTTTTATTTGTTTCACGAACTGAAACTATTTAAAAGAAAGTTTTTTATGCGGTCACAATATATCGAAGAAATAAAAGCAAATGCACCAAGCAAGCTAACGTGACACGTATGGGTTGCCAACAGCTGCGTGACAACATAATGAAACCAGAAAAGAGTAAACAAAAACCATCAATTATTCAAAATTACCTCCGAGGTGCAGTAGGTGAATGACGTTTAAGTTATTTTATTCGTGTTTGTTTTTCTATAGGGGTTTTGCCAAATCACTTATTGTTGTGGCCGTGCCGATTACACAAAAATAATTATTGGTAGTTGCGCTGTGCAATATTATTCAAATGCTCTCGCCGCTGTTGTACAGTTGGGCCATTCGTATAAACTTGGCGGGGAATGCCATGAAAAAAAACACTTGATATCTATTTTTTTATGCGGTTATGTGACTCGTAAGCAGATTATGTTGCTCCTTCCACTTAGGCTGTGCGTAGCAATTATAGCTGCTGTTTTCAGGCCATCAGCATCTTTTTGTGCATATGGGTTTTATTAGCACGAAATATAATGACGCACGACTATCCTGCGTTTAATTAGGAATTTGGATCTCGAGGAGGACAAGTTTACTGCAGAAATGTGCAGCAGGTGTAAAAGGGACACTCGAAGTTGCACAACGGGCATCTAGGAGAGTCGAGTTCTTTCAGTATATTTATCGATAAGCAGCCTGAGCTTTACGCACGCCTTCGAATGCTAGGAAAATAGAATGAAAAGTGAATAGCGAAGAGAAACGTAGGTACCCAAACGGCCAAATAGAGTGAGGGAGGGAATAAAGTTGATAGAAGAAAAAAATGACACGGGAGTGAGTGAGTGAAAAACTTTATTAGACGAGAGGCCATGGGGCCCTGGGGGGGTAAGGATGAGGGGAAAAGGGGAAGGTAACAACTCTCACAATGAACACAGTTGCAGTCTTGGCGTCCTAATCACAAAATGAACACATAAAAGTCAGTCAGTGGCACTAAAATGCACAGCTCACACTTAAATGTACAGTTCACACTGCAGACAACGCGGTTCACACTGAAAATAGTGCATGCTGCAGTCAGTTCACATTGTAGGTAGAACGGGGATGTCTACCAGGCCGTTACACTAATTTGTAGAGTCCGTTTTCAAGGGCGTACTCGGTGATTGCTTCTAGTGTGGTGGGATCGTCGCGGACCCGACTAACATGTTCCTGTTCAGTCACAGGGGCGGGACCTAGAGTTAAAAGCTGGTTGCGATTACGGTCGAATGATGGACAAAGCCAAATTAAGTGATAAAGATTTGGTGTGCCTTCGCGACTACAGTGGGGGCATCGGCGCAATTCGGATCCTGCTGGAGCTGTCCATTTATAAATAATGTGGGGGGTGTACGCTGCATTCGCATACACTTTATTGGCGAATACTTCCCCGGGACGCGAGAAGCGCTTGAGAGGGGCAAGGATGCCAACAGGAGTTTCTGCCTGTAAGCGCTTGCAGCTTTCCTTTTTGAGGTGACGAAGCTGGAGTTGCCAGTCTGCTTGGAGAGGGGGGACGGGCGTGGCGGGCACCGTGGGAGGTGATTGTAGCCTCTCCCTGGCAGCGTCGTGTGCCATACGGTTGCCTTCTGCGCCTGTAGTGTGTCCTGGAGTCCAAACAATTCGAACTTTGAAGCCTTCAATTTGTAGGTCTCTTATCAATGTGAGAATGTTTGTTGCCGTATTGTTCGGTGAAAACGGACGATTTAACTCTCGGACAGCAACATAGGAATCCGTGATGATGCGAAATTTCTTCGTGGATAGATGGCCGGAATGGTTATAAATTTGCTGCGTCGCTCCCAGAATTCCTAGAAGTTCTACCTCTTCTAGGAGGCCGAATGTGTTAGAAATGTGCCTGGATCCATTCAATTTCGGCAGGTCCGCAGATGTCCAGGCAATGGCCGCCGTCGTTCCATTCAGAGCCGCGTCGGTGTAGATGTCAGCTTCGTCGCATTCCTTGTCATTTGCGAGAGTGCGAACGTATTGTTCGCGTACTTTTCTTTTATCCCGGCGGATCGGGCGTCGACGCAGAATTCCGATGGATGGGCGTTCCCACGGAGGGAATGCTGTCGGCAAATCGGTGCTCTCAGACTGGCTATTTAAGTGGTCCCATTTTTGGAGTCTTTTTCCTTGTGGCGAATGGTCCAGATGATATTTGAAGCGTAGTTTTGTCTCTTCGATGAGGTTAGCGAGAGGCGGAAGGGGAACTGCATCGTGTAGAGTGTTTACCCTTGTGAAGGCGGGGAGGCCACTGATCGCACGGAGAAGGTGCCGATTCATTTGGTGGAGGGCGTTTACATGTGAATGCCGTAATTCGTAAACCGGGAAGCCGTACGTGAAGCGCTCATGCGCCACAGCACGGGCGAGCATGGTGCAAGCTGTTTCGTGCGCCCCACCATACTTGTTCGATATCCGGGTAACTAGGTGTAAGGTGGAACGCCAGGTTTTCCTAAGTGAGGCTATCCACTGTTTTGGGCTATTACAGCTGCTGACGGGAACACCCAGCAGTCGAATGGTACCATTGTGGGATTCGAGCAGCGTATCTCCCACTTGAAGGGAGATAATTTGTTCCTTATTTGTGCCACGTTTACCATCCACGCTGAGCAGTTCTGTCTTGGTTGGGGATAGCTGTAGCCGGAACTTGGACAGCGTATGTTCCAAACTTAGGACTGCTGCCTGCAACTTTGTTTGCATAGTTTCTTTGGAGTTGTAATCCTGGGCTTCTGTCCATACCACAATATCGTCCGCATAAAGCGCGAATCGGGCGGCAGTGTCCTGCTCGAGAGTTCGGGCCACACGGTTCATTGCGAGATTAAAAAGGAGAGGAGCCAAAATGGACCCCTGTGGGACTCCTCTATCGAGGTAGAACGTTGTGGGCTGATGTCCTTGAGGGTTAAGACGGATCGGCCTATGCTGTAGAAAGCTACGTACCCAGGCCTGGGCCTTTTGGCTGGGGAAGGCGAGGGAAAGCTCATGAAGGATACCTGACTGGCTGACGTTGTCAAATGCCTTGTGCATGTCTAAGGTGAGGACGTAGTCCGGCAAAGCCTTGCGCGAGGTTCGATTAATAACTCTCCGGAGCAGCCATAGGTAATCGTGGGTAGCACGGGAGAGTACCATTCAAAATGAATGTGCTTACCATTGGAATCGCTAACCCAATATAAAGCAATAGCAATTAGCAGCATCGAGGAGCAGGAGGAGGAAAAAACGTTTTAAAGCAAAGCTTTTTACCTCTACCCCCCAGGGGTTCTTTCGCGACCGTTGGTGTCACCAGAAAACTCCAGCGAACAAATAAAATAACTTACTGGCACCGCCGGGAATCGAACCTGGAACTAATAGACTAACAAAGCGAAAGCCCGTTGTCTTACCGATTTAGCTACGAGCCCACGCGAAGACTAGGAAGACAGGTGGTGTACTCACTAAGCACATCTACGGGTTTACCCCCATTGTTCTCGCTGAATGCTAGGTGAAAGCGTCACGCGACCACTCACGCCTGTCTAGCGGCCCTGTGAGCACATTGCTCATGTGCTAAGAGTTACAAAAATTAAAGGAAGCTCACACCAATGCATGGCATCTCACTTCTCGTCCGCCAATGTGCTTAAGCCTGTGGCCTCCAGTGTTCACGTAAACAATCACAGCTCCTTGTCGTCCGCCCTCACGCCTAACCAACCAGGGAATACATTCAAATACTCCTTGATGGCCCGGCCTTCACTCCAAACCCCACCATCAAGATCCTGGGCCTACATTTCCAGGCCAACACCAAGAGTGACGTCTCCTTGCAGCGCCTCAAAAACAGCATTAATCTAATCATACCCATGATCAGGCTAGTTGCCACCAAGAAGCGAGGCCAAAAAGAATCCGGTACCTTTGATTAATTGAAGCTTTTGTCCTCTCGAGAGTTACTTACGACAAACCCCTATCTTCTTCTCGACAAGGAAGACATAGAGATGCTTTATATAATGATTAGAACGGTCGAGCAGGCCATTGGTCTTATCATTAGTGCGTCCACACAGAGGCTGCTTAGCACGGGGCTCCACAACACGGTGGAAGAGCTGATAGAAGGCCATCTTTCTAACCAAAAGGTCCGACTCAGAACTGCGATGGGTAACCGCAGGCTTCACCAGATTGGCTGGGCAGCCCAGAATGTCACTCAGCTTGACGTACTCCCAGACTCTTGGCGATAAAACTAAAGATGCTCCCTTTGCTTAGAAATATGAACCCCTCGCATGACGAGGGTCACCGAAAAGCACGGGCTCAAGCGCTAAACACCACCCTCGGTGGGGATCATGCAGTTATCTACACAGATGCCTCCAAACATCGGGGGCAGCAATACGCCATCATCGTGACTTCCTCCAGAACCAACCTCCTTGCGTGTACCTCGCTTAGGACCCAAGAAATGACGGCAGCAGAAGAGGCAGCCATCACCTTGGCTCTCGCTCAACCAGGGGTTCGGAGGGTAGTCAACGATTCCCAGCAAGCCTACTGGAATTAGCAGTAGGGTTGGGTGTCCTGACCTGCACTGCGCGTGCTAAAAAAAAAAAAACACTCCCCAAACGGTTCCATTCAGCTCATCTGGACACCCCCTCACACTTCAATGGAGGGCAACAAATACGCCCACCCAACAAGCCTCCGCTTTTACCTCCCGTTCTATGGAGCTGCACGAGGACAGTCACCCGCGTGTTACGTTCAGGGGGATAACCCAGCATTATCACCTTCTGAGACAGACCGTACCTTCGCCTTACCCTGACCTTTCGAGAGAACAACAAACTACCCTACGGCTCATACAATCCGGGCTCCTTCCCACAGCCTACGCGTCTTCACTTAATGTATCCGAATCGCTACGACACTGAATGTAAATTTTGCTCAGAAGTAGGAACACTCCGCCCCGTAATCGGGGTGTGCGACTTTAGCCCTGACCGCCCTCCTCTCTTTCAATCAACTACCCAACAAGAGCAATGGGAGATGCTGCTGTCCAGGCCCTGTCTACCTACCCAGCTTCAGCGGGTGGACAGAACACAGGCTGCGCGGACTGCATATGGGCCCCACAGAAGGAGGAATCACTCCCCAGGGCTGGCCGCTCAGAAATAACAGAAGTATTTCTTCTTCCTCCTCCTGCTTCTCTGCCGCAAATCTCGTCGCCTCCGTCCGCGGCGCAGAGACGGAGAAGTCAGATCGCATAACACCGGGTTGGAGGTTACTTTATTTTATAAAAAAAAAGTTTCCACTCTTGTGCTACACCAATACAACTCAACCAAACACCGTTCATGCTTCATGCATTGATTTAACCTTAACCAGAATATTTCTTTGAAGTAATAAATGGTGTGGTTAAGTCCATTTGACTTCTCTCTGGTTTTGCTATTTGTAGAGCGATGTGAGTGAATTTAAGTGACGTCGCATGGGTAATCGTTATGGGTGCCGTTTACAGCTTTGCTTTCCAACCACATTCACGGGGTGAATTGGCGCGATTTTTTTTTATTTGAGCCGACAAAAAGAAAAAAAATGGTGGGTGGCCTCTTCTCAATTCACAAAGCTGGGAGCGACTGCTTCGAGGTAAAAAAAAATTATGTGCATGCTTATCACAAACACCGAAGCAACAAAACGTTTTCATGCCAACGGGCATACTTTCGCAAAAAAAAGCGGTTTTCTTGCTGCGCAATAGAGCAAAATATAATAGTAGTTATATTTAATAACGAAAAGGTACTGTTAAAGTTATAATAAATGTACATAAAACAAGAAATGGGACGCTAAACTAGCATACACGAAAACAAAAACGGAGGTCATTATGCAGTACTATCAAGCTCTCTGCCATTTTTCTCTTGTTTAAATTGAGCGCCGATTCACCCTCAGCGCTGCTTTCGTATTCGGCAGAGGACGCCATAACATTTTAAAACTAAAAATTGAATTTTTTGTTAATCCAAAATTTAAAATAAAATAACTGTAATAATACATTTATAAAAAGGGAATAAACTACTGATTTCTAGATTTTGTGTGCTTACGCAAATACTTTGGTGAGCGCGGCCGCGCGGCCATTCTCAATCTGTTGCCCACGGCCCAAACCGGTCCCAACACCAACAGTGCCTGGTCCCACGACCGCTAGGCTTATTTTTCTTGCGATGCGTGTTCGAAACTGCGATGGAATTATGTGAAGACAACTTTGCAACCTGAATCCAGCCCATGTCGTTTCTAACTTGCCCAGGATAGTACACCATACCCGATCGCCGGTGGCTACTTCTCTGCGTCGTTCCTCTTTTCAGGTAAGCCGCACCTAACCGTGCCTGCCCATGTCGCCTTTGTTGTCATATACATGCTGTTGCCAAACGGTGACTAATCGCGACCACTAATAAAGCGTGGTGCACGAAAAAGTTGCTGCCACTCGTTGCCGTGAGTAGTGTACGTATTGTGTTTGATCGTCGCTTGAGCGGCGTGCGCTCTTGAGAGGGCGAAGTGGCTTGTGGTGCTTGCATTGAGAGAGAAACGTAGTTAGTGCTAAGGTGCCCCTATCACCGCAGCACCTTTAATTTGAGGAAATTGTTTTATACCCCTGATACACTAGCGTCCGAATGTCATTTGACTAAAATGCCAGGTTCTACTGCTACACTAGGATGCCATTCAGCTCAAATGACATTCGAGCTAAATGAGCTCCGAGAGAGACATTTGGGATTTCAAATGCCATTTCTAGCACTCTCGCACGCAGCATATTCAATCGGCAATACAAAAATTATTTGGGCGGCGTGACTGGGTGGGTGGCACTACTGATTAGTAATGTTATTGTAACCTTTATGTTTCCCTTTCTTGTTTTGCTTGTGCTCGTGTTTTTCCTATATATTTCGCTGTTTCTGTCAATAAAATTTAGTTGTCTGTCAGTGCCCGTTCTCGTAAGCTTTTCTCGTCTCCTGTCCCTTGCGATGCTTTAATCACGTGCTCCAAACCAAAGTCAAAAGTTTACTTGAAGCTACTGTAGCACAATGAAAAGGCAGAGAGCAAGTTTTGGACTACGCTTGCACATGCCTTACAATCCGCTTTTGCCACTCATCAGTGAACACAACTCCCTTTATTGGTGATGAACTTCAGAAAACCTTCCTGGTGTCTTTGCTTTGGCTTTGCTTTCGTGTAGAACTTTCGCGGTCAGCAAATGGCTGCTAACTGCCTCTCGCAAGACACATGGGACGTTGTTTACACGAATAACGGCACCAGTGGCAACGAGTTTCTGGCGATTTTCCTCTATTGTCATTTGGCTGCCGTTGCGGCCTCGGGCATCCCTTTATCAGGTTTCGATTGGGGACCACGACGTTTTCCCTGTGTTCCCGTGCGCAACACACAAGGCGCTCACAACGTTACCACTTTCACTGATCAGCGTATTCCCCTGTTGCTACTCTAAAGACATCCCTTGCGTCAGCGAACGAACCTTTTATGTTCGCTTCAGGCCTTGTACGACTTCTCACAACTGGCTTTGTTGCACCCGTGCGATGTTGTATCGTCGAGCATGCCAACTCATTGCTTAGAGGTTAACTGCACCAGCTCTCGGCTGCGAGCTTATCATGAGTAATTAAGGGAATGAAAAGACCTGGTTGCTTGGCCAGTCCACGGAGTGGGCCCGTGCCATGTGGATAAAAACGACAATGTCTAAAATCCATTTAGCCTCCTGGTAATCTTGCGTAGAAAAAGCCATAAAGATGGTTATAACGAGTCTTTATGCATCGAAGCCCATGGGAAAGTCTAACCACTTCCCCTTGTTGCGACCGGGCGGGGGCACCCGATCCAAGCTCCGTGGCCTCCGACATACGAGTGGTAGCGTGTATGATGCGAGCGACCAGCCGCTGTTGCAGCCGTGAAGAAATCCAGAAGCCGTAGGCTAACGTAACTGTTTACTTCATAGCGAGAGGTGAGCCGAAGCCAAAGAACAATGCCCCGACGGGCGAGGTTACAATGCAGGACTCGAGCAGAGCGACAACATCAATTGGCTGCTCTAACAGGAATGAGTTACAACGCTTGGGCAGCTCTATTTATACCCAAAAGCGATAACGGTAAACGCAACAAGCGGGGACACGCCACGAAAGTCACAGACACACACAACACTCTTTCCAGTGTTCGTTAGTAGTCGGTAGCCTCCGCGCACGTTGAGTCCGAGAGAGGGGAGCGAGGAGGACTCCGTTGCGATCGACGGGGCCTGTGTGTCCTTGAAGAGCGTGGAGACGAGCCTCGCCGGTAGCCGCCGAAGTTTTGAAATGCGCCCAAAGCGAAGCGTCTGACGCGGCTTGTCGCAACTTGTTGCCGACATGGTGGCGCACGCACGTAGTGGCTTCGCCGCACAGCCGAAGACTGATGCGGGGAAGTACTGCGGTGCTGGCCGATTCGTAACAGCTTCTCCGCCGGGGGTCCGAGATCCCGATGGATAAGGGTCTTCAACCGTTGTCCGGAGGGATGCTTTCGAAGTGAAGTGCTCGGCAGACGCTCGACTCCAGGCCTGGGCTGTACGACACCGTGCTGGAGCTTCACCGGCCGGGTCACTGGACGAGTAGTGGCTCCCCAAGAACGTTTTTGGCTTGGCCAGCAAGCAACAGAACAACACAGGAAGACACAACCGCATCGCCGGCAAGTGCGAAGACAAATCCACACTGAAGCTGTACCAGGCTTTTAGTTGCGATAAAATACGCTAATAACTAACTACTCTAGTTATATTTTTGCCCAGCAGTATTTTAGACAAGTGCACAAACTTGAAAGGTGACATTCCGCGTGATTAGAAATGTCCCACAAAAAAAAAACATCCCCCTCGCGAGGGGCACGATCAAATGTAGAGCATTTCCGCGGGGGGCGCGCCTGCAAGACGTATGAATTACGTATTGGTTGTTGTTGTAATTGTTGGCGTCCAGCGTAGACATTGTCGATGAAGTCGCTGGTGAAACGTGAAACGTGCCGTGAACCCCCCGCCGCGGCTGTGACGCAACGTGGAGCGGCTATGACGCAACGTGGCGCGGCTATGACGCAACACAATCCAACACAATCCACTTTAACCCAATCCAATCCAAATCCAAACCAATCCAATCCAAGTCAAGCCAAGCCAATCCAATCGAATCCAATCCAATGCCCCTCGCGTTAGAGTGTTATAGCGCCAAAATCGCGCCACCACACGAACGCGTGATGTTGACGTCACGATCACGCCGCAGATGTTAGCGACCGGAGCACGCGCGAACGACATATGTGGTTTAAGCGCAAACCGACCGCGGCGAGAGAACGCGATGCGAGCGCAACCACCTGTTCTTGCGCGCGAACCGAGTGTTGATCAGCGCGAACCCAACGCGGCGAGAGAGGGTGTTGCGCACGTCCCCACCTGTTGTGCGCCCGAACCGAACGCGGCGAGAGAGGGCGTTGCGAGCGGAGAGAAGGCGAGGAGGACGCGGGGGAGAAGGCGCACCTGTGGCCGACTGTTGAATGAGTCAAGGATATAAGGCGTGTTCGTAACCTTCCATTCTGTGTCGGCTTTGTGGTGCAGTGGGTAGAGTACCATGTACCTTGCGTTCCGCCCGCAGAGTCGTTGGTTCGAAACCTGGCGCCGGTAAGTATTAAGTGCACTTTATAAGCGACCCTGAATTCCGGTGACCGCCGTCCGTCCACATAGCAACAGCTGCGGGTGCGCGCGCTCCTCGTCTTCCTTGGCAACGGGGGGAGATGGGCGCGCGCTGCCCGGCCGCTGACATGGCACATACCCACGTGGGGGATTGGCCAGGAATCTCCTCGTCTTCCTTCGCAACGGGGGGAGATGGGCGCGCGCTGCCTGGCCGCTGACATGGCACATACCCACGTGGGGGAATGGCCCGTAATCGAGCGTGAGAAGGGCTAATTCACCCGCTTAAAAGAGTACTGACACGAAATTTCAAAGCTGAGATCCGCTCTAGCAATCAAGTACACGACAACACAAATAGGTGTCTGTGCATGGCACATACCCACGTGGGGGATTGGCCAGGAATCGGGCGTGAGAAGGGCTAATGCACCCGCCTAAAGGAGTACTGACACGAAATTTCAAAGCTAAGATTCGCTCTAGCAATCAAGTACAACAACAACACAAATGGTTGTCTGTGAATAAATGCATCTTTCTTTCTTTGTAGTTGTGTGTGTGTGTGTGTCTCTCTTTCGCGAACATTACCGAACCGCGCAAATTCAACTCCTGCATTCGCACTTCCACATTCTTCCCCTCGAGGAAATGCGGGGAAATTTTTTATTTTTTTATATCGTGTAGGGGGACCGATGCAGACTACGGACGCCAACGCGGGTGACATCGTGAGTTACTGAAATGCTCTGCATTTAAAATACTTCCGTACGTAAAACAAGCAAAACTATTTTCTTTGTGGAACTTTGTTCACTGTTGATTTACTTAAAATATGAAAAAAACATATTTATTTTCATACAAAGAAATTTTCGCAAAAACAAAATAAAACTACGCAAGACAGCCACCACATTAGAATCAAAACTGGTGTCTCTTCTAATTTGATATCATTTTACTGCCTCAGACTGCTCCTAAATTTGATTGTTGTATTATTGTATGAAAACGGAACGGGGCGACAACAGGGCCACTACAGCACGGCGAGCAATTGTGAATGCTTTCAAATGCCATCGAAATTGTAGTGTAGCACGGTGGATGCTGAATGGCATTCGAAGCACCCCATTTGAGTCAAATGACATTTGGTTCAAATGACATCGTTCAAATGACAAAGTGGGTTCGGTCCCCACTCTGGGCGCGTGTTTTTCTTTCTTTCTTTCTTTCTTTCTCCCGTATTAATAAAAATATTAATAATAATAATGTAACGTCACTAACGGTAAAAAATTGTCTAACCATTCCCCTATGCCTTCTTTGGTATTGTAGACTGCCGGCATTTCTTTCTGTATTTCCCAACGAGCCCCTCATTTCCAAACCCTATTATCGTGCGAAAGCTTAGCGAGGGCCTCGGTTCTGGCAGCTTTGATGCCAAGGTAGCACAAGAGGGTTCCCCGCTAGTTGACCCGCTCATGACAGGCTGTAGACGTTTGAGTCACGCCCCGGGGGTTGAAAAGAAGGTCCCCTTCTCCCCGTGTAGTCTGAGTGGCGCTGGCTACCGCCCTCGAGCGTCAGATACAGTTGTGGTAAATATAAATACCCCAGAAAGCGAAGGAGAACACAGTCGCCCAGATAGCCGAATTGGTAGGGCATTCGAGATCTAATCGAAAGGCGTGGGTTCGGTCCCCACTCTGGGCGCGTGTTTTTTTTTTCTTTCTTTCTTTCTCACGCATTATTAAAAAAATAATAATAATGTAACGTCACTAACGGTAAAAAATTGTCTAACCATTCCCCTATGCCTTCTTTGGCATTGTAGAATGCCGGCATTTCTTTCTGTATTTCCCAAGGAGCCCCTCATTTCCAAACCCTATATATATATATATATATATATATATATATATATATATATATATATATATATATATATATATATATATATATATATATATATATATATATATATATATATATATATATATATATATATATATATATATATATATATATATACATATATATATATATATATATATGTGTGTGTGTGTGTGTGTGTGTGTGTGTGTGTGTGTGTGTGTGTGTGAGCTTTGTTTGAGGCTACAGCTTGTCTGCCACCGTAGGTAGCAATTGCTCACTATCATCACCACCGGCTTGAGGTGATCACTTCTTCATTTCCTGTACATACTTATCATCATCGACGAGCCCGCTTCTTCGGAGATCATCATCAGTGCTTCGGATTGATCGCCATCTTGCGTTATCGTTGACCCACCTCCGAATAAAGGAGCTACCAAGCCACGGTCTGGTCGCCTGCTATCTACGGCCTCACAAGTGGTAGAGCTGCAACTCGCTCCCGAGCTGTACCTCTCCTTCGACACCCCTGGAGCTCCGTTCCGGTCGCCGCTTGCCCTCGGGACCAATGCTCATGTCGCAAGATACTCCCAGTGGCGCTGCCTCCGCGCCCATGCAGTGCATCGGGACCAGCCCCTAGCGCGACCCGCCCCACTTCTATGGTCTTCGGGGAGAAGACGGGGAGGAGTGGCTGGACAGTTACACTCGCGTCCGCCAGTTCAATAGGTGGGATGATCACCACAAACTATTGAACGTTGGCTTGTCTCTTAAGCAAGTCGCTGAGACATGGTATTTAAACCACCGACCCGACTTTAACGACTGGGCTGCCTTCACTACGGTGCTGCGAAAGATTTTTGGCTCCACTAAAGCTCGGAGCGACAACGCAAAGAAGATACTAGATGTCGGCTTGCAGCAAGCTAAAGAGAGCTATACCTCGTACATCGAAGATGTTCTAGCACTGTGCCACCGCGTTGACAAAGATATGCAGGAGTCCGACCGTGTCCGTCACATTCTGAAGGGGATCGGCGAGTTCGCGTTCAATGCACTTGTCCTTCAGAACCTGGACACTGTATCAGACGTAATATCTACCTGTCAGCGTCTCGACGAACGTCAGTCGATCCGCCTTCCAAGGGACATGGCGTCTACTCATCATCTTGGAGATGAACACCTTCGTGCGATGATTCGCGCTATACTTCGCGAGGAAATGTATGGCGACGTCTATCACTGCACACATGGTGTCCCCTCAACGTCTTCTGCTTCTCGCCTTTGCGAGATGGTTAAAGAGGAGCTTGCCGCCATGCCTGTGCTATTGCCTCCTGTTCATCCTGTGGCTCCTTCAACGCCGTCTTACTCTGAGGTCGCTGGACGGACATCCCTGCCGCTGTCCCCACTCATGGCTCAGCCTTTGCCTGGCTATGTAGCGGCCAGGCCTCGTGTGCCGAGCTCGCCGCCCTACTTTCCGGCCCTCCAGGATGCCGCCATCAACCGCCCCGTGTGATACTATTGCGGCAATCGAGGTCACGTCTCCCGGTTTTGTCGACGTCGGCAACGGGATGAACGACGTGGCTACGGCGCCTATGAACGCGAAAACCTGGCCCCTAATTACTACGGCTACCGGCCGCGTGCGTACCTGTCGCCTTCCCGCCGCTCCGTCTCCGCCTCGGTCTAGCGACATTCCCCGTAGCTCCCGTGGACTACAACCCCGCTCGCCTTCACCAGGTCGCCGCTTGGTATCGCCTCTTCGCCCTGCGTCTTACGTCTCCGACTACCGCCCGGAAACCTAGTTAATGCAGTTTTGGGAGGGAAAACTGCATCTCCTGCGAATCTTACAAGTCCTCCAGAGCGTCCGTCGAACGTGCTCTCTGTTTTAGTGGAAGGTGTTCGCATCGATGCCCTAATTGACTCTGGTGGTAGTGTTTCGGTCATAAGCGCGGAATTGTGTGCACGCTTACGCAAGGTACGAACACCATACAACGGACCTTCTTTACAAGGAGCCAACAGCAGTGTGATTAGGCTCTCCGGACAATGCACGGTGCAGGTTTTCATCGGTGCCCTTCGGCATCATATTCCGTGTCCAGTGTTGTCGCCCTGTGCTTATCATTTCATTTTGGGTTGGGATTTTCTGTCTTCCGCCTCCGCCGTCATTTCCTGTCACCAACCCAAAATTGCAATAACAGTTACTGAGCATCCCAGCATTTCGGAGGTGCAACCTACTATACACCTAACAGCCAGTGCCGACGGCGTTTTATATCCAGACCAAGAGACATTACTTTGTGTTAGTTCTGCGCAGATCAGGGATGGTGACATGATAGTTCCATCTCCGCGTTTTATGTCCAAAGGAGTCGTCATCGCGACGTGTCTCGTCCGATTCACAGAAGGCTCGGCGACGCTGTTAGCTACCAATGCCACTTCCGAGCCGATTAGGCTCCCCGAAGGCGCCAACGTTGCTTCTGTTGTGAATGGCGAAGCCGTGTCCCTTCTTCCCCTCTGCTCGGTATTCCCTGTTTCACGGCCTTCAAATTCTGGACAATCACTTTCCCTACTGGCGGCCACTATAATCACAGACCTCGCACAAAGGGAAACACAACCCCTTCTTCAGCTCCTGGAAAAACACAAGGACAACTTTGACCGCTTTTCCAGCAAACTAGGACAAACATACGTGGCAGCGCATCGTATTGAGATGGGAGGGACACAAATCGTTCGTCGTCGCCTGTACCGCGTGTTTTCGTCGGAACGAAAAGTGATTGAAGAAAACGTTGGGGACATGCTTCAAAGAAACATTATTCGTCCGTCCTCCAGCCCGTGGTCTTCCCTCGTCGTCCTGGTGAGGAAGAAAGATGGTTCAGTACGTTTTTGTGTCGATTATCGGGCTTTGAATAATATCACAAGAAAGGGTGTCTACCCGATGCCACGCATAGATGATGCGCTCGACTGTTTGCAAGGCGCTCAATATTTCTCGAGCTTGGACTTGCGATCTGGCTATTGGCAGATCCCCATGCACGAGTCTGACAAACAGAAGACAGCGTTTGCAACGCCAGATGGCTTATACGAATTTAACATAATGCCTTTTGGTTTTTGCAATGCCCCTGCTACATTTGAGCGCATGATAGACACAGTCCTTCGCGCCTTAATTGGAAGATATCCCTATGTTACCTTGACGATATCGTAATTTTTTCGTCGAATTTTTCTGAACATCCCCTACGACTTGATGAAGTATTGACTAGTCTGGCTAACGCCAACCTGACTTTGAACACCAAAATATGTCACTTCGCCCAAAAATCAAGGTTCACGGTCACGTCGTCAGCAAGGACGGTATCCGGCCCGACCCAGACAAAATTTCTGCAGACGCCAATTTTTCTCGCCCCCCCCCCCCCACCAAAAAGCCCTTCGCAGTTTCCTTGGTATAGCATCATATTTTCGTCATTTCGTCCGTAATTTCTCCACTCTGGCTTCGCCCCTCAACCAGCTACTCCATTCCGGAACCTCCTCCGTCTGGACTGATGACTGCGAAAAAGCTTTTGAAGACCTCAAGCAGGCACTTACTTCCGGACCAGTACTATGTCATTTCGGTTACACAAAACCCGCCATACTCCATACCGATGCTTGTACGCAAGGCATCGGCGCCATTTTGCTACAGCGAGATGCCCAGTTTCGTGAAAGAGTCGTAGCTTATGCGAGCCGCTCTCTAACACAATCGCAACAGAACTATACAATCACTGAACAACAGTGTCTGGCGGTTGTATGGGCTGTACAAAAATTCCAGCCATATCTCTACGGCCGACATTTCACGGTCGTTACAGACCATCACGCAATGTGTTGGCTGTCTTCATTAAAGAACCTGTCTGGGCGACTTGGTCGGTGGGTGCTGCGCTTGCAAGAATACGACTTTACGGTTACGTACAAGTCCGGAGTCAAGCACCTTGACGCAGACGCGCTTTCATGGTGCCCGCTCACGCAGTCGTCGTACGACTTGGTGTCACCCACCCATGCGCTGCACCTGCCCATTGCACCCATAGATGTCACGTCTGCCGATCTCCGTGACTTGGTTGCCCATCAACGCGCCGACAGCTACTGCCGAAACATAATCGATCGGCTCACCGGTTCGACGCAACCACCTAATAGCCGCCTACGTCGGCAACTACGACTTTTCCGGTTGGTTGATGGCGCGCTGCACCGTATCAACCACCTCACCGATGGTGCCGGATGGGTTCCAGTTGTGCCTCGTTCCCTTCGTTCAAGCATCTTGCAAGCTTTCCATGATCACGCAACCGCTGGCCACCTTAGATTTCACAAAACATACGAGCGCATTCGAGGTCGCTTCTTTTGGCTGGGACTGTCTACTAGTGTCGCCGAATACGTCGCCTCCTGCCCGCCATGTCAACATCGCAAGAGATCTACGTCTCCACCCGCCGGTCTATTGCAGCCGGTTCCATGCCCAGCTACACCGGTATTGACCTTTACGGTCCATTGCCTATGACGGCCCCTGGTCACCGCTTGATCGTCACGGCCGTTGAACATCTAACTCGCTACGTGGAGACGGCTCCACTTCGTTCGGCCAGCGCTGCGGCCGTCGCTCACTTTTTATTGCACAATATTTTACTTCGCCATGGCGCACCTCGCGTCCTCCTAAGTGACCGGGGCAAGAGCTTCCTGTCGCAGGTCCTCTCCGATTTACTTCAAGCTGCTCACACCTCTCACAGATTTATATCGAGTTACCATCCTCAAACTAACGGACTTGCGGAACGCTTTCACCGCACTCTTTCCGACATGCTCTCGATGTACATACAGCCTGATCACAGGAATTGGGACAATATCCTACTTTTTGTTACTTTTGCCTTCAACACCGCTGTTCAACGCACCACAGGATACACCCCATTCTACCTTGTGTACAGTCGGCCCCCTTCACACACTTTGGATACCTGTTTCTTTACCGCTCCGGTTTACCCTTCTGCATCGTTCCCCGAACAATTCGTTTCTCGCATCGCACATTGTCGCCAGCTTGCTCGCACGCGCACTCAAGCTAGTCAACAGGACCGCAAACAACGCTCTGACACTGCTCATCGATCTGTTTTCTTCGCCCCTGGTGACGAAGTCTTGATCTGGAAACCGGTTCGCGTTCCCGGCCTCTGCGAGAAATTTTTACACCGCTTCCTTGGTCCTTACAAGATTCTCGAGGCGACCTCACCCGTCAATTATCGCGTCACCCCAGTTTGTGGAAATTCGGACCATCGTCGTCGCGGTACAGAGATTGTACACGAGTCCCGGCTTTAAGCCTTCACTCGCCGTGATCCTGCCTAACCCGTGACCAGGCGGCCGCTTTTCCAAAGAGGGGGCATTAGTGTGAGCTGTCTTTGAGGCTACACCTTGTCTGCCACCATAGGTAGCAATTGCTCACTATCATCACCACCGGCTTGAGGTGATCACTTCTTCATTTCCTGTACATACTCATCATCATCGACGAGCCCGCTTCTTCGGAGATCATCATCAGTGCTTGGGCTTGATCGCCATCTTGCGTTCTCGTCGACTCGCCTACGATTAAAGGAGCTACGAAGCCACGGTCTGGTCTCTGGTCGCCTGCTATCTAGGGCCTCACTATATATATATATATACATATATATATATATATATATATATATATATATATATATATATATATATATATATATATATATATATATATATATATATATATATATATATATATATTTATATATATATATATATATATATATATATATATATATATATAGTCTGGAATCAAAAACTCACACAGAGCGCGAAAAAATAAGGTTAGTAGAGACAGAGACACCGTCAATAAACTTTCGTTCGGTAGTCGTTATTCTTCTCGTTTACAGTATATATAAACATATATATATATATATATATATATATATATATATATATAACAGAAATAAGGCTTGGCGGTCAAGAAAACCGCGGAAAGCAAAGGGGAGGATGTGGTAGGTCATTGAAACAAATAAAAATTTTGGAAAGAAATAATTATTTATCTGTTTGAATGACCTACCACATCCTCCCCTTTCCTTTCCGAGATTCTCTTGACTGCCAACCCTTATTTCCGTCTTATTTCAACAAGCCCTCATTTAATATTCTGATTCGCTACATGCTTAGCAAGGGCATCGGTTCTGGCAGTCTTGGGGCCACAGGGAGCTTAAGATGGCTCAACGCTTGTCGACCACTCTCGTCATGTCGCAGACACTCGAGTCACGGCCCTGGGGTTAAAAAGAAGGTCCGCTTCACTCTGAGTAGTCCGAGTGGCCCTGGCTACTACGCCCAAGCGCAGGAAACAAGAATAGCTTGATATAAACACCCCAGAAAGTGGAGGTAAAAATAGCCCCGCTTCTGG
>NW_027526203.1:187835869-187948369 GCF_048455015.1 Haemaphysalis longicornis
TTCCTCGTACCATTGTGGAGTTGAACAGTTTGCCTGCAAGCAGTTTACCCTCTCCCGAGCTTATTTACGCCCAAATTTGAAATTGTTTTTCTAACTATTGCAACTGTTCCGCGTTTCCCTCCCGACTCTTTCCTTTCGTTGCTTTTTGTTGTGTCTGAGATTCCAAAGTGGACAGGTGCCGCCGCGTATTTAAATTCGCGCAACTACACGCGTGAGTTCCCCAGTGCTACGATGGGTGGCGCCACGTCCACGGTGGGCACCTTTCGGGAGACAATCACGTGACCGTGTTTTTTCCCCGCCAACTCTCTCGGCACGGTCTCCATCTTGTGCACCGCCAGTCATGTAAACCTCGGGCGAATAAAGTAATTTGCAGTACTCAACAAAGTACTTAACATTGGCGACGAGGCGGATCACCCGCGGCAGGGAAACCCCCAGTGCATCCAGTAAGTCATGGCTGGCCGCCAGCATGATTTTTCGTCACGTTTAGAGGAGTTCACGGGCTCCAACTGGTCATCGTGGTTCGGCCGACTACAATTCTTCTTCGAGGCCAACGATGTGACCGACCCTGTCAAGCAACGTGCAAATTTGCTTACACTGTGCGGTGCTCACATTTACGACGTGGTTTGTGCGCTACTTCAACCGAAGACGCCGGACCGAGTGAGCTATGCCGAGATCGTGGCCGCACTTCAGGCGCACTACGACCCTCGCCCGTCGGAGGTCTACAGTCGTGCCATGTTTCAAAGGCGGGATCAGCTTCCAGGCGAGTCGGTGAACGACTACGTTGCGGCACTACGCAAGTTAGCTACGAGCTGCAATTTCGGCACGCTGCCGACGGCAACAACACCCACGGCGACGCAAGCTGGTGGAGCGGCATCAACACAGCAGGGAGCTACGGACTACAATCCAACGCTTCTGCCGTTAGATGTAATGTTGCGGGATCGCTTTGTGTGTGGTCTCCGCGACGAGAACCTTCAACAGCGACTGTTCGCAGAGAAGGAGCTCACGTTTACAAAGGCCTACGATTTCGCTATTCGAGCGGAAAGCGCCGTCCAGCAACAACAAAAGATAAAAACTGATCACGCGGAAGTCAACAAGGCAGCAGCGCACGCCAGCGACAGCGCTACGAACTCCAAGGCGCATTCTCAAGGACAACGCTGTTGGCGCTGCGATGGATTCCACAGTCCCAAGACATGTAAGTTCATCAAAACAACGTGCAATTACTGCCGGAAGCAAGGCCACATTGTTAAGGCTTGTATCTCAAGGAAGAAGGCTGAGAAAAAGACGTACCAGCGCAGCATTTCCTTAGGAACTTCACAGACTGCCAACGTGACGGAGCAAACCAAACCAGACGTTTCAACGCTCCATGATCTCTGTACAGTGGCAGACGGGTTCAACACCCCGAAGTTCACCCTGAAGCTTACAGTGCATGGCAAACCAGTGACTTTTGAGGTTGACTCCGGTGCAGCGTGTACCATGGTTAGCAAAGACACTTTTCAAACTGTGTGGCCAACGCACGCACCTACACTGCAGCAGGACGACATTCATCTACGCACCTGGTCAGGTCAGCAACTCCAAGTCATTGGAACAGCGACAGTTAATGTTGTTCACAAGAACGCGACTTGTCAACTACCACTTCTTGTTGTCCAAGGCACAGGATGCAGCTTGTTGGGACGCAACTGGTTTGACAAGCTGGGCATCGAGCTTCACGGCATTCACCAGACAACGGACGAAGGCATTTTGACCAAGCTGCTACGGAAGTATGATGACGTTTTTTGTGAAGACACCACGGGACACACAGGCCCACCAGTAAATCTGGAACTGAAGGAGGGGGCAAGCCCCAAGTTCTTCAAGGCACGGCCTGTGCCCTTTGCCATGCGCGCATCATCGGAGGCGCAGATTGACAAGTACGTAGAAGACGGTATTTGGGAGCCTGTCCAACACTCAGACTGGGCTACACCACTAGTATGGGTACGGAAAAAAGACGGAAGCTTGCGTGCCTGCGGTGACTACCGCTGTATCGTAAATGAGGCTGCGAAGAAGGCTTCATACCCCTTGCCTACAACAGAGGAAGTGTTTAGCACTTTGAAGGGAGGGCAAGTTTTCAGCACCTTGGACTTGGCCCAAGCTTACACTCAACTTCACGTCAGTCCAGAGACAGCACAGATTCTCACAGTCAACACCACGAAGGGTCTGTACAAAGTTAACAGGCTTCCATTTGGCGTTTCAGCTGCTCCAGCAATTTTCCAGCGCGTTATGGAGACGACCTTGAGCGGCTTGCCAGGAGTATGTGTTTACCTGGACGATATCATAGTGAGTGGAGCAACAGCGAAAGAGCACAAAGACCGTCTTGCGGCAGTTCTGGAGCGACTGGCCCAGGCAAACCTTCGACTGTGCAAATCCAAGTGTCAGTTTGGTGTGGCTGAAGTCAAGTTTCTTGGTCACAAGATTGATGCAGCAGGGATCCACACGTCAGATGACAAGGTTGAGGCCATCGTGAAGGCACCAGCACCCACAAGTAAGCAAACACTGCAGTCTTTTCTGGGCATGCTGGCCTTTCTGGGCATGCTGGACCGCTTCCTGGAGCGCCGCGCTACAGTGGCGTCAACACTGTACGAGCTGCTGGCGAAGGACAAAACTTGGAAATGGGAGCAGCGGCATCAAAAGGCATTTGATGAGCTCAAACAGTGCCTTTTGTCGAGGACTGTCTTGGCACACTATGATGAAAGCAAGCCCCTCTTAATTTCATGTGATGCTTCGCCTTATGGCGTAGGTGCCGTGCTTGCTCAGCTGGACAGTCAAGGCAGAGAGGCACCAATTGCATTCGCATCCCGGACATTGGGTTCCGCTGAGCGTAACTACGCGCAACTCGACCGGGAAGGACTTGCTGTAGTCTTTGCAGCCACTCATTTCCACAAGTACATTGTGGGCCGAGAAGTCACGTTTTTGACGGATCACCAGCCGTTACTCGGGATTCTTGGGCCACGAAAGCCTGTACCTGAGATGCTTTCGCCCAGGATGAAAAGGTGGTGCCTCAAACTCTCAGCGTACAACTACAACCTCCAGTATCGCGCAGGTAGTCGTCACCAGAATGCGGATGCGCTTAGCCGACTTCCACTGCCAGACCGCATTGAAGAACCTCACCCACCTGGAGACATCCTAATGTTTGAGGCGTTACCGCGACCACCGTTGACAGCTGACGTCGTATCCACACTCACTCAAGAGGACCCCATTCTTGCGGAAGTCTTTTCAGCAGTACAGAATGGCACCGTGCAGCGATTACAGGGAGACAGGTTCACTCCATACCGAAGAAGAGCTACCGAACTTGCTATCCATCGAGGATGCATTAGCTGGGGCTCAAGAGTTGTCATACCTGCGGCAGCTCGAGAACAGGCCATGTCCTTGGTTCACGCGGGACATCGTGGAATTGTAGCCATGAAGGCTTGTGCGCGCAGTTACCTTTGGTGGCCTGGCTTGGACGCCGAGATTGAAACAACTGTCAAGTCATGTAAGCAGTGCCAGCGCACCCAGAGCGATCCCAAGAAGGCTCCAGTTCCAATTTGGACGCAGCCGACGACACCATGGCACACCTTGCATGTGGACTTCGCTGGTCCGGTGGAGGGACATACCTTTTTGGTCGTCGTCGACGCTTTCACCAAGTGGTTGGAGGTGCGACCAGTGAACAGCCCGACATCGACAGCAGTCATCAGTGTGCTGCGTTCTCTGTTCGCCACGTTCGGCATACCGCGTAAAGTTGTGTCGGACAATGGGACTGCGTTTGTGTCTTCGGAGATACAAGGCTTCTACAAAAGAAACGGCATTCGGAGTGTAACGTCAGCCCCATACCACCCTGCTACGAATGGGCAAGCAGAACGTTATGTAGGAGAACTGAAGAGGGCGCTCGCAAGAGAACCGTCCGGTTCGCTCAACGTTCGCTTGTCGCGTTTTCTGTTCAGGCAGCATACCACTGTGCATCAGTCGACAGGCATAACACCCGCTAAGGCTATGTTTGGGAGGGAGCTACCAAGCCAGTTGGACCTAGTCAACGCATCTGAAGGACAAGAGATGACACAAGCTGAGCCACCCCAAAGCCGTACACTCGTTGAAGAAGAAGCAGTATGGGTCAGGCAGTTCAGCAAAGCCTGCAGGGGGCCCGACTGGACAGAAGGAACTCTGGTTAAGAGGATGGGTCACCGATCCTGGCTTGTGCAGTGTGCAGGAAGAACGGTAAGACGCCATCTGAACCAGCTCAGGAAGCGTGCCGGGGAAGTGACCCTGGACAGACAAGCCTCAGCGACACTCACATGGGGCATGGACAGTAATCCAACGGGAAACACACTAGCGAAGCCATCATCACGTCAACCGGAATCTGGCACACCAAAACGTCCAGCACGGATTAGACGACAGCCTACATGGTACAAGGCATCCTTCTAAGGGGGGAAAAGGGTTGTGTCTGAGATTCCAAAGTGGACAGGTGCCGCCGCGTATTTAAATTCGCGCAACTACACGCGTGAGTTCCCCAGTGCTACGATGGGTGGCGCCACGTCCCCGGTGGGCACCTTTCGGGAGACAATCACGTGACCGTGTGTTTCCCCGCCAACTCTCTCGGCACGGTCTCCATCTTGTGCACCGCAAGTCATGTAAACCTCGGACGAATAAAGTAATTTGCAGTACTCAACAAAGTACTTAACACCCGCAAATTACTTTATTCGTCCGAGGTTTACATGACTTGCGGTGCACAAGATGGAGACCGTGCCGAGAGAGTTGGCGGGGAAAAACACGGTCACGTGATTGTCTCCCGAAAGGTGCCCACCGGGGACGTGGCGCCACCCATCGTAGCACTGGGGAACTCACGCGTGTAGTTGCGCGAATTTAAATACGCGGCGGCACCTGTCCACTTTGGAATCTCAGACACGTAATTTGCAGTACTCAACAAAGTACTTAACACTTTTCTAGAAAAATGTTCCGCTTTCCCCTTTTCATTTTCTTCGTTCTTTTGTTGATATCGTATTGAAATGATGTGTATGATAACTGTGTTATTTTTCCCCTCCTTCTGTGGCTTTTGGGCGGCAGTATTTCTAAATAAATAAATAAAAAAGGCCGTCTGAATTGATGATGCGCGAGCTCCGAAAAGAAAAAAAGTCTTGTGAAAACATTCCCGAAACAGTCAGACTAGTCACGCCAAAACCAAACTCCAATTGAGTAAATGGACTTTCCTCATTTTGATAAAGGCCACAGCAGGATCCGACTCTTTTTCGCTACGAACTACGATCTGCATACACTTTTGCAGAGTGTTATCTCACCTATTTTCTTGCCACCTCGGTGCTAGACGAAAGTTTTCGAGTTTTTCTTGTCACTGTAGTTTTATCTGACTTATTTTCGGTTTGTAGATTTGTCTCATTTGAAAAAAAAACGCCTAAATTGGCTTTCATTGTACGCTTTCGAGCGAGAACTCGTCGTGACGCTTCCCGCATTCTCGCTGAGCACGAATAAAGCTGTTGCACTGTAAAAGACACATGCACGCACGCACACACACACACGCAGACACACACACAAATACACCCCCCCACACCCAGGCATACCCACACACCCAAATTACAGTGGATTGTACTGATTAAAGGTTTGTGTTCCTGTCGCGCACACGTTTTGCAAAATTTGATTATTACAGATGTCTCGCACAATTTTTTTCTCAATTTGTCTCGTGTCCTCACTGTTAAATTGTGATACTAAGGGTACGGAACTTAACCGCGTTGCGAATTTCGAGCTCTGTGGCACGGACATAGAAATAGTCAGATCATTTAAAACAGCGAGTGTAATTTTCTCTGAGAGGCGTGAAATGGAACGAGCACGTAGTGTATGTCGCATCGAAGTTATCTCGCATCACTGGTCTTACTTTTGTCAACAAACAGATCCTTCCTACTCGAGTGAAGGTTGCTATTTATACCTCCCCGTTTGCTTCGGAACTAAATTACTGCTGCTGAACCTGGGGACATTCAGGGGCTGTAAATCTACACAAATTACATGTTTTACAGAAAAAAATGTTAAGAAACGTTGCAAACGCCTCGTATGATGATCCTTCGCATTTGGTACTTCAAAAATACGACAAAATGACTGTCTATAGTATTTTTGCCTACCGTACATGCAGGAGCTGTAAAATGACAATAAAAAGCCCGAGTAATTTCTTTCAGAGTTTAGCCGCTTTATAGAAACAACCAGCGATATACGTAACACGAAGCATGGTGTTTGGAACATTCCATCGTTTAGAACAAGTTACGGACAACAAATGTTGAGGCATAAAATTCCGGAGATGTTAGACGTTTGCATAAATTCAAATATAGATTTTAATACTGTGAAGAAAAGGGATTTACGGGTGTTTACTTGCAGCCGTAACGAAAGATATAGCGGCTGTTCTCTATTTCTGTTTTTTTTTCTATTGAGTGCAATCGATGGTTTCTTCCTTTTCGCTATCTCACTGGCAAAACGGCTTTTTTATGTGAAAGGTGTTTTTAATGTTGCAAATGTTGTTTGTATAATCCTGAACCGTGCGCTGGTCTACTATCAACGCTGTGTTGCCATGCAAAAAGTGTTTTTTTTTTTTGCTTAGGTTTAGTTCTAGTTTTTAACTGTTCGTGTCAACTTTACGTTCCGGTGTGAAATGGAGAAGGGTTTGCTTAATGTGTTTTTTTGTTGTTTCTTTCTTTTTTATAATTTGCTTTGCTGTTTTACTAGGCTGCTAGTTCTTCCAGTGTGAAAGAAAGCGTTTGGGAATGTCGCGGCCGATTTCCATTTTCCTTTCCTTTTCTGTTTCTTTTTTCTGAACGCTTGTAAATACAGCGCAATTGCTTTTTTGTTGCTTCCTTTTTTGGCGCTTTGTGCTGTGCTGTGTGCCTCTTTAATAATCCATGTATTATTCGAGGAGGAGGGAGCGCCGTCAAGCTAACCAAATCAGCTTTTCCCTGTCTTCCTACATTATTGTGGATGAAAAATAAAGGCACCATTATCAATTATTTTCTTCTGTTCAAACACAGCACTTTACAAGTGGGCGAATATTGTACATGTATGGTATTGCTTGGAAGAGAGCATGTGTCTGCTGTCGTACACAGTACTGGTGTCTTTATAATGACGGTGCTCACATTATTGTAAAGCACCCATGTTTCGATCCAGCTCAAAAAATGAATTTAACGCAACTTGCTCTCCACCACTTTCACAAATTTCAGCCTTTAGGCCACGTCAGCAGTGCCAGGACTGATTTTGTACCAACTGAATATAAAATATATTCGTGAATATATATATTTGCGAATATATATACGTGAAGGCGCTGACCCGTGTACCCAAGTACCTCCGTCATATACAGATGTCCCAGAGCAAAGCAGTGAGCTGTCGCTGAAACCAGCGTGTGCTATAACGGGAAGAGCCTCAATAGTATAACAGGGCTTAAGGCCTGCGAAGTAGAGCTTCATCGATTAAAGGGATCCTGCAGCACCGCCGATAAACACTTGCGTTCTTTCCTTCGTGCCTGGAAGTGCTGTAGAAGTTGTATGGTATCACCAGCATAGAGCAGCACCGGGGATATTCTCGTCGTGGCAGATACGTCTTCCAGTTTCTGGGGTGCTTTTCTTGCAAATTATATAAGTGACTTTACAATGCCTTAATCACTGCAACTGAATTGAAGCCGGCAAACATTCATGATGTAGCTCGAGTGGTGTCCCTCAAGCGCTCAAATGAAATCCTGGGCCAAGCAAGAAAGAAAATAATTTTGAGCAATTTAGTACATTATGTGGTGGACTAACAGCGGTAAAATTTGGCTCGGGTACTTTGCAACTCCCTGATCTATGTTGTCGATGTGCTTGTTGACTACTTTTTAAAGTATCCCAGATGTTGGAAAAAGTTGAAAAAGTGTTCCAAAGCTTCATTAAGGCAGCATAGCAAGGATCGAGTATCTGCAGAACCAGAGCTTTGTTATGTTAGGTGGCACAGGGCTCCGTCGGCGGCCTACCCATATCCTACCGTTCATGTGACACCCAGCGCCTTGAGGGGTGTTACACAGGCATCGCGCCGTCGACCGCATACCGCCGAAGGTAGGATCAGTGATTCACCAACGTGATATGTTGGAGCACACTTTACGTTGCGTTTAAGTTTGTTAGCGGGAGCTTCAAACTCAAGAGTAGAGAGAGCTAGACGCAGCATTTGGTAGCGTAGAGATCCCTTAGCTTTTGTTACTTCGAAGCATCGTTTGGCCACGCAACCCAATTCGCATAATGCGGGCGGCAATAAGATTAGCCCCTTTAGCTGAGCCATCTGTCGAAGATTTGCATCTAAAGGGTGCAACACAGCACCGCGGGAGTCGTGGCGTTGAAGCAAACTGAATTAACGCGAGACATTCTGTAAGGGTTCTGGTTATCGGCACTAGCACCATCGCCATAGTTACACTCGCTCAAGTCAAACTGAAATACTTATTTCCTGTGCCCCAGGAATCCGTATCTATGCATGCCTGTGAAGTAATAGCCTGCCTGTTTTCCAAGGTAAAGAATGATTCGCAGCTACAAACGATCATCCAAGATGAATGCTGCCTACAGTTTTGATACCGACGATTCGTATTTTTGGGCACTTGAAACAATACTTATCAACTGCGCAACTTTTGACGGCGTTTGGAATCACAATCGGAAGAAACGGCGCTGAAAGAATTACCGAAATGGTATATCAGGCTTTGCACACTGCGCAGGTTTTGGGGGGAGAATAGCAAGCAGGGATAGTCGGTAATAATAATAATAAATAAATAAGTAAATAAATAAATGAATAAATAAATAAATAAATAAATATATATACAAATAAAAAGTAAATAAATAAATAAATAAATAAATAAATAAATAAATAAATAAATAAATAAGTAAGTAAATGGAAGTGACACATAACGAAAACCTTCCTTCTAGGCTTCGCCGTTTTTACATTGTGCCCACGTGATTGGGGTCGCTTCATCCCGATAAATGGTCGTTCAAGTGCATCCTGCATAGCGATGCAGACACGCTGTTAGTGACGAATTCTAACACAAGTACAACCAAGCCAACGCTAAATTCGGCACTTTTCATGCAGTTTTCACAAATAAAAAATTTTAGTGAACAGCTTTAGCTTCTTCCTCTTGTGGAACCAGTTAAGAAAAAAAGCCTTCTCTTCCACCCTTGCAGCTTCATTCGATTACTTCCAACAGCCGTGAGTGAAAAGGAAGTTCCAAATCTGAGATATTCCCGACAAAACTGTTGGCTTGAGCAAAGCATAGCTGGCATTTGGATCCCCCAAAGGACGTTTTAAAAATAGCATAACGCTATTAGTTCTTCCCCCTCCCTTTGCGTTTTGAACTGCTGAGCTGTTGTCCAATCTAATTCGAAGCTTTAGTTTCAAATCACGCTCACACCGAACATGTGTAGTCGGGCTCGCTTCCCTACTTGTTTTAGTTTGTTTTGTCCATACACGGGTTTCTTAGCTAAAGTAAATACTAAAATCCCTTCACCATATACGGAGAGAAATAAACACATGCACTTAGATGGGAGCGGAAAAAGAGCATTTTGCACATGTACGTGGGGCACCTGCCCCCGTCGGTGTTTTATCAAGGTGCAACTTTGACACGTAAGCTATACACGTTACGCTATACACGTAAGCTATACAAGCTATAGCTATACACGTGCAACTTTGACACGTAAGCTATAGTTATCGCCAGCACGGAGTGGCACTGCGTAATTTGCACGTCGCACCAGATACGCCTTCTATTCCGGCTTTGTTTTTGTGGCTTTTTTTAAGTTGCTATCGAAACGCGTTCATTGCTGCAACTGAAAGAAAACCGGCTAACAGGCGCTACATGGCCATTGGGACGTAATTAGAGCCGTCGAAGAACGTCAAGCCCGGGAAAGAGAGCAAAACGTTTTGATCGAGTTTACAACTTATCTGATGGGCATAGAGCAGTTTTTTGGCCGAGGTACTTTGCGACCCCATAATCCAAGTCTTGGGTGTGTTGGGTGACTACGTTCTGCAAACATTTACGATTTCAAAAAAAAGTTGGGAAATGTTTTGCAGGGTCTCTTTAACGCGCCGGAGCTATACCTTGGCTATTAGGCGTGGCGTAGTGGAAGGCTTTATATTAATGCGAACTACCCAGGAATCTTTCATGTGTGCTAAAATCTAGACAAACGGGCGTTCTCGCTTTTTGTGTCCACCCGGAAAGCAGCCACCGTGGTGAGGATCCAAACCGCGGTCTTGGGCACAGCCGCACAGCAGCACAGCGCCTTGGCCACTGAGCCACCATCCTAATCAACCCGCAGCGTTAAATTGGAACTGCATCAATCTGAATGGGGGTACACAGGTGTAGTTTCCTCTAACTAACCTCAAAGGTTAACGTGATGCCAAAGCTATTTTAACGCATTCGGTTACAGCTGCCTTGATATTTGGTGCTTCTGTGGAAGCGAGCATTCAAAACTTCTTTCGTGCACACGGGACTTTTTAGCATCGATGCCCTTGCGCCCCTAAACGCACATACTATACTACTTCTACACGTCCCTCTTTCTCGGACGGAACTTATTCTGCAGACGCTGTTTCCTGGGTGAATGCTGCCGCACTGAAGTTGTTTCAGTTCTTCCACTAACAAGAGCTTGCAGCAGGTGAGATGCTTTTCAAGACGCCTTGTTCTCGCCGTCAGATCGCGACACATTAATAATGTAGGGACAGCTACTGCGCGGCCAGGGTAGCTGCAGTCCTGCCAACATTGCCAGGTAATTTGATGGGCAGTTGAATAAGTCTGAAATAATTCACTTCTCCGGTGTTATACCTTCTTAATAAAGAGTGGATGCATTTAGAATTCAATTTTATATCTCGACGGCTCCTTATTGTACACGGCTATTTACGGTCATTAGGCACATTACTGCACCGTGGAAGCGGAATGAGGCAGAGGTTGCTGTGCATCGTTGCAATGCACCGATGCTCCGGACAGGGGCCAAAAGAGCCATTTCCTAGGTATTTCAACCCTTGGTGGTTGCCTCTAACCAAAATTGTGGGTCCCGCACATAGTTATAGTGGCCGTGTTTTACAAGGGATCAGATCAATACAAAAACCTCAATATTTGCAAGACACAACTCCCTCCTACCGCAAGCTCCAAAGAGGAACAAAGTGGTGTTGGGTTTAGAAATAACCCATTTTTCCCGCAATCGTTATGTCGAAAGGCCCCAGCCAGGATGAGGCACTTTTCCTAACACAAAAATATATTCTCATAGCTGGGATGATAATGTTTTGATGAGACCAACGTGCGGGTTTTCGATATGAAACTGCGTTTTTGGTTTGTGTTTTTTTTAAAGGACTTGGTGGATTTCTCTGTCATAGGAATCGGTAAAACACGAAAGTGAAATGTGCCGCGAAATCTGAAGGTGAGCATAATTTACAGGTAGGCAGTTGTTTTGTGGGTGTGCTTGCTGAGTGATATCTTGCTGGAGGGTCGCTTCGGCAAAAAATGCACTGGAGTCATTTCCGTGACGGATATGGCGTCTGCGAAACCTTGGTGTATACCGGCATAAAACACTTTCGTGCTCAAATATAAAACTAGAAAGCGAACAATCCTAAGTATAACGTGCTCTTTAGTACTAAAGGTAGCTTCCCCGCAAAAAAGACCCTGTGTGCGGTGCACCCTTTACAGGCCGCTTTCTCCGTTGCATTATGCCATTTCCGTGACGGATATGACGTTGGTGCAATCTTTGTGTATCCGGGAACAAAACACTTTCGTGTTAAAATTCACCTTTTTTGCGTTTTCAGCTCATGCAAACACCTTTAAACACTCGTGTCCCACTGTACGCACCCGCGTGCATATAGAGTACTAGTGGTAGTACCTGACAACTCCCGGGTGGGGCACTATACTAATTACACAAATGGGTATAACAGTGGTTACGTTATGACTGACTTGTCATAATTAGGTAGTTCACCGTGGAGTTGTACACAGTAATAGGAACTCCTGCCTGCTTTCAATACATGGGCTTCTCCCTGAGGTGTGGGGTTATAGAAAAAGCCAAACACGCCGACACACGTGAACTGTGAACGAGCCACCGCCACCTCGACCTCGCCACATCACCGAGCCGACAGAGGCCCGTATGCATCAACACCGCAGCTAACTTCACCGACGTAACCCCTCCCAACACGAGCTGTTTCGTTCTATGTCCTTCTGACGTCCTGTGTCCGCGGACCAACGGCGAAAACTTTTGTCCGTGCGTCTTATTCATTGCTATCGCAACAAAAAAAACAAGGAAATTAAGAAAATGAACTAGGCACAACCGAAAACATGCCACTCAAGGTCAAATGCATCCTAGGAAAAAACACGTGCAAATCTGACGCACCAAAGTTTTAAGGTGACCCCTCGAACAGGGGCACAGTCATCCGCCTTGAACTGGTACACCGCCGGCCGACAAGATGCGGCACGTGTAAGACGAATAAGGAACGAAAAACTGAGCTTATAGGAATCACTATTTCGGCACTTTTGAAATACTCTAGTCATAACAGCCGTCATTATCCATGCCACTAACCTTCAAGGGCATTTGGAAACCTAGCAATAAGGGAATTAGTTGCAAAGAATGTGACGTGCTGTCTCATATTGATAATCGGTATCTAGTGCGTAGTTCCTCAATGGTGGTATTCCCGCATCTTTTCTAGTCATCTACATCTGCAGAACAGAATAGCTCAGTAATTTGTCCGGAATTAATGCACTTCCCTCTACTATCCATGGGATTCACTGGTGATGTGAAGAGATGAGGAGGTCTTTCTACTCTCTCAATGAATAAATACGTGAAGTTAAGGTGTTTCTTCGGCCTGCAGTTGGTCTTCAAGAAGGAGTTACCGATTGTGCCTCTTCCCCCAGAGCCTGTTGCTACCCCTCAAAAACTTGGCTAAGGGTGGAAAGCTACTGAACAAACACTCACCGGTGGTACTAAGGTGATGGTACTAACAGTGGCACTAACAGTTTTGCAGTCGACAAAAGCGTCGCAGCCCAATTTATTTACACAGCGCTACACTTGAACGTGACTTTTCACATTCGTGTACTAATTTCAGATTTCACACTCTTTGCAGAAAGCATTTCCGCAGCTGAGAGCCTGGGCGCCACTCTGACTAAGAATTCTGAGCTAATTTCGAAGGTCCGCGACAGATCGGCCGCCATCCCCAAAAGACTGGTTCCTGCTACAGCCATTCCTGCCTGGCACTCTGCCATTTTGTCTGACATAACCTTTCTAGATTCCCTGTGCTGAAAGAGCTGCCGAAGGTTCTGACCACCAAACATTCTGATATTCCAGATGGAATCAGGTCTTGGAGCGTCGCGAAGTATACGCACGCTTCCCCAAGTTGAGTGGCCGTTGAGTGTTGTTTTATCGCACACAAATATTGACTATAATGAGGTATCCGCCACTGTGGCTCATTGGCTAAGACATTGTACTGCTGAGCACGAAGACGCGGGTTCCATTCCCGGCTGCTGCGGCCGCTTTTCTGATGAAGGCGTAAAGAAAAATCACCCATGTGTACGAGATTTCGGCGCACATTAAAGATCCCAATGTGGTCAAAATTATAGGCCTCCTACGCTGCCCAGGGGGCGCTGTGCAAGCGGCTTCCGGGCAGTAATTCCGGGTAGTACAAAGCTGCGCGGGTCCTATAGGATCTTGTGTTGAGAGAAGCAAAATGGGCTCAATTCTCCCGATTGTTTTGCGACATGGTCACCAGCCCATCCCCGACGAATCCGATCTCTTCTGGCGATTACCTTGGCATTAGGGGAAAAAGCTTTTCAGTGCTAATTACGTCACGGGTTCGATTCCCGGCCGCGGCGGCCGCTTTTCTGATGGAGGCGAAAAGCAAAAACGCCCGTGTGTACGAGATTTCGGCGCACGTAAAGATCCCCAGGTGGTCAAAATTAATCCGGAGCCCTCCACTACGGCGCGCCTCATCGCCTGCGTTGCGTCGGAACGTTAAACCCCACAAAACAATCAGTGCTAATTACGTTTAAGGCCCAACCACATGCAGCGTATTTTCGGCGTCGCGCGAGCGTCAGCGTCGTTCGGCGTCAATGCGTGGGCCCGCAGGAGCGGGCGAGTAACCGCATGTGACCGGCGAAATCACGCGCCGGCGTGCGCGCTCGACGCTTCTTTCGGCGTCCAGCACGGGATTGAACAGACGCCGGTATTTGTCGCTCAGGGTCTTCCATTTTTACTGCACGGTTTCTGCGGCACAAACACACGAAAACAATGACGACTTGTTACAATAACTATGCGCACAGGCTGCAGCGCAGGTGACCAGTGCCTTACCTCCGTCCGCAACACCAGGCGTCACGGCTGCTGCCACTTCATCCCACAACGTCTGTTTGCGGGGTTTGTTCTTGTTATCTTTGTGTTTAGCCTGCCATAGAGCGGGGCGGGCTGCGACTGCAGTAGTTAATGCCCTGGCGTCGATGTTCGGCATGCCGGCCACCATTAAACAGCGAGTCGGACTGGCACAACCGGAGACTGGCACCAGCGCCGCTTCCGCCGATCGCGCCGATATCTGGCGAGCATAGATATCGGCGTCGCCCGAGCGTCGGCCCGCGTCGCCATGCATTTTGGCGCGCGCGCTGACGGTCGTCGACGCCGAACGACGCTGACGCTCGCGCGACGCCGAAAATACGCTGCATGTGGTTGGGCCTTTACAGCGCCGACGAAAGTGCCGCAATGGTGACGGCGCTCTGCCACTCGCAGGTTCACCGATCGAGGGTCGTATGAAGTGAAATTTGAAGTGAAACTTCTAGTTTAAACTACTTACTACTCTAGGTGACAAGGACTTTTCAACAACAGCTGATCCAAAAAAATTACCCCATCTTCCCGAGGGGAACCCTGAGTAGGATGCGGAGCATCGAGGGGTTCCGTTGTTTTAGTAGTTGGGTTTGGGGGAAATTGTCGAAGTTCCGGTACCGCCGATCGACGTTCTCGAACCGACGCTGCTTGACGTTGGCGAAGCTCAGGATCCGCTGTTCGACGTTGACGCTTCGAAGTGTCTTCGCGCTGACGAATTTCAGGGTTCACCGCTCGCTTCAAGCATTGCGTTCAGCGTCGCGTGACCTTCGCTTCGCAGCTTTGTCTTGAATGGACGTAACGTTGCTATTAGTGTTTGGGCTGATGCTGACGTATGCTTGCGTCAGCCCACTCACTGACGGGACTGTTGCTTCCATCACACTTCATCGGAAGCACCAACGGAGTCAACCGAGCAAGCGCTGCACTGAACGCGCGCAGCGCTCTACCCGCTTTATATTCACACTTGAAGGAGAGGAGACTAGAGGAGGAGAGTAGCGCATGCGCCGCGAGAGCAGAAGCGAGAACGCAGGAGAAGCGCAAGCAGGAGGTAGGAGAGAAGTGGAGAGAGTAACGCGCAGCTGTTGGAGAACTGAAGGAGGAGAGTTGCGCATGCGTAGTGTGAGTGCGGACGCCGACGCCGCGGGACATACCCCCGAGCAAGAGACGCTCCGCATCTAAAAGAAGAGTGACGCAATCGGCGATGATGGCGCTTTAAAATCCAGCGAGTCCGGCGGACCGCTGGCTCGCCTGCTGCGGTGCGCCGCTCTTTCGAGTACCTAGCTGCGCACTAAGCGTGCGCTTTCATTAAATAGTGCTCGTTTTGTGTCGCCGCTACGAATACATGGTGCAGCGTTAGCTTGCCGTTTTTTTTGCGTGTCTCAGTGACAAAATTCAGCGAGCGCAAGAAGCGTGAAATCTGTTTTGCGATTCCGAAATTAGTGGCTGTAAAACAAAGTGGTCGGGCAAACAGAGAGGCCGCTCGCTTTCCTTGTTTGCGCTCACTTTACTTGATTACGCTCTTGCATCATATATTCCCAGTTCGCACCTAATAGGCTACAATGAGGGTCAGCAACGTTTTGAAGTGTAGGGCCAAGTTGCATGCAACCGACACGGCGGAGGGCTGGACGGCAAATCGGGTGGGAGGGGGAAGGTGGCTTCGAATTCAAAGCGAAAAAATACAGCGAATCGCCTATAATATTTGACAATAATCTGGCGAAGTGCGAAGATGGGGGACAATTCAACTGGAAGCGACCATTTTTTTGTTCTTGTCTCGCTGTCTGACTCCATTTAAAGACAAAACTTGCAAGCCGGCGTTCAGGTTGTTAGCGACGAAGATAACCAAGAGTCAGTGATGATCGCATGTAAATATGCGGGGTCGCAAGCCGTGTATGCGGCTGTGTTATGTTATGTTATGTTATGCAAATATAGGAGTACACGTTTCCGCAAGCAGCGGGCGTGCGATTTGGTGATTGTTTTACGTCCTTTAATACGCCTAATTTGTTTATTTGGCGCACTGCCTCACCTGCTCGCTAGTATACATGTGCCCTGCCATTCGTAAATCGTGCGGCATAAAACGTTGCGCAAGGATCATTTAGTTTGCGAAAATACAAAACGAAATTTGCACTCGTTTTCATGGCGGTGCCAGGCCAGCAGTGCCAGCTGAGTCGGCTGCGCAATTCTTGGGTTCGCTTGCATGCTCCCGCCGAAGAAAACTTTTGCAGTTACCTCAGGCAGCAGCGTTCCGTGTTCATGCTACTCATGAACTTTCCTTTGTCGACCGCACGCGAGAAGAAAGAACGGTAATCGTCGTCAGAAAGTTAGACCACCCGACCTGGCGATACTGACCCACGCCGCGACGACCGCGACAGCTCGCTTAAAAGAAACCCGATAAATCGGCCTGTTTGAGCGGGTATTATTTTGTTTGGCCTCTACAACTACTTCAAACGCTATTTCATACAGTATGCAATCCTTTAAACGCGCCACGAAGCGAATAAATGAAAAACAACCAAGTTTCACACTGTCGTGTAATTGAAAACGCAAGGAGGGCGGCGAGGGTCGTCTGCTTTTGTACTACCCAGAGGCGTCGGCCACTAGGGGCGCTGCATGTCGCCAAAACTCCAGCGCAGGAGGCCTATTCCGGAGTCCTGAACTACGGAGCGCCTCATCGCCTGCATTGCGGCGGCGCGTTAAACCTGGTTAAACCCTATAATCAGTCGACTATTCGCACTTTCCAGCAACGGTGGCGCCGCCGCGCGCCTTTTTCCCGAAGCTGTTTGTAGATGATCGGCGTCCCTGGCGAAGGCAGCCGGAGCGTTCGGAAACATGGGGATTGAGGACGCAAAACCAAAAGAGTAATCGAATGTGCTTTGTACCGCAATATAGAAATTGCTCAGTGCCAGGAAAACCCAGAGTTTATACCTTTTCTAGAGATAAAAAAAGCCCGAAAGGCATGGATAACTATGCTCCGCATTGGCAAAGGTGTCAGCAACACAATGGGGTTTGCAGTAGTCACTTCACGAAAGCTGACTTCTTCTGGAGCAATGTTCGTAAGTTAAGTTCGCGCTCTTTTCATTGATGGTGTGTTTTTTGTGCAAGTTGAGTGTGTCGTATATTAACAGACGGTCTGCCGCCACTGAAACCGTAGTTAGAGAAAGGCGCCGTGCCGCCACATAACGTTCCTATGCGCACGCACGAGGAGTAAGTGAAGCCAAGAACCAACAGGAGAACGTCATTGTTCCTTTATTAACGTGCTGGTTTCTTTTAATAAATGCTGCATTCCAGTTGCATTTTGCGCTTTGTTGGGTTGTTTGTGCTTCGTTCTCCTTTTAGCATTACGTGCGGTTACTGTTTTGAACTTACTGCCTTTTTTTTCTTTCACAACCCCCCCCCACCCCCCCAGGAATGGGCGATGTAGGTATTTGTAATAAATAAATCAACTTGTTACTACGGCATCGTCGTTTCCAACAGGCCCTGCCGCAGAGGTGGCATTGTTTGATATTTAGTGTCGATATTTTTATTATTACCTGCAACGTGCATAAACGCCGGTGGATCTTTCCTTGTAAAACAGCCCACAAAATTATAATTTACTCGCATTATTCACATTTAACCCGATGCAATTGCGCAAATGGCAATAAAACGCTGTGCTTGGTTACGTCTACCGAGCTCTGCTTGACGCCTAATATTCGTAAAGTGTGCTTGAACAATTTTACGAACATGAATGAAAGTGTAGCATCCTTTATAGAACCTGCAGTGCCAACAAACGTTCACGCAGTGCGGTTGGCTGGTGACGCCATTCGGTTGCAGGCACAATCTATCGATGCTCACTCAGCCTGTCATTGGTGGCCTCCCTGATGCCGCAAAACACTGTGTGACTGGCGTTATGAACTGATTCGCCCTCGACAAAGCACCGTCGTGTCTCATCGGGAGGGGAAAAGATGGTCTGAAGAGACACTAATAAGCCCGGATCGACTTTTTCCTCCAGACGCGCGCGCTTACGCGACGTCCCGATCATCGTCCCGTCCTCCATTTTGGATACTCCCTCGCGCCAACTATATTCGCTGGAAAATGCGAATAAGGATGTACAACTTGAAGTGAAAAATCACTGGGAGGGGTCTGGCTTGTCATGGCTTTTAAACCTTTCTTTTGTTATCATATCCAATAGGCCGCGCCAAAGAGACGGGACAAAAGAGGGATGTAAGACGACACAGCGCTGAACTCTGAATTTAATTTTATTAGAAAACGCGCGCGCACACGCACACGCGCACACACAGACATGCACACACACACACGAACACACGCAAACGCACGCGCGCACGCACGCACGCACACGCACACACTGTAGTAACACAGGCGCGCAGCGCAGCAGCATGGACGATGGTCGGGCAGTCAACGACAGCGTTTATTGCCAGAAGCGCGATTATATGCGTTGGCATCAAGAGAGGTTAAAAGGAGGGGGAGAGAGGGAGAATGAAGGCGCAAAGAGCCAAAAAGAAAAGGTGCGCGCGCAGCTGGTTTCGCTGGCCAGTACAAAACGAACGAATACAACATTTCTTTCCTCTTAAAAGTGGAACCGCTGTACCGGGTTCCTAACTCTCGTCGATCGCCTCAGCGTGGGCTGATGTGGGACCGCCTCAGGAGGGTGTTCGGCCGTGACGACTGGAGGTTCCGTAGCAGCTGGTGTGGGAAACCCACTCCGACCATCCGCTGCAGGTAGCTCTGGGCTTCGCTCTTGCTCCTTCCGCCTGGACGTGCGTTGCAACACAGGAGACGGGACAGGAGTAGTCACGCTGTCAGGTCCACCTCCAGCCTCCGCGCCTTCACTTGCACCCCCAGATGCAGACTCCGGCATCGATTCGCGACGGCGGCGGACTTAGTCGATATGACGCTGCACTATCCCCTTTGGCGTGTCCAGCGCTATCATTCTCGGCCCCGAAGCAGATTTTACACGTTCAGGCGTCCATCTTTTGCCGACACCGTGGATCCGCACGTAAACGCTGCTGCCTGGTGCGATGGTGCAGTCGACAGATAGGCGACAAGAGATAGGCGACAAGTTCTCATCCCTGGGCGGCAGGCCTGTGTCAAGACGGGAAAGGAGCTGGGAGACGAGAAGAATTTTCGAGGGTGACTTCCGTTCCTTTTGCGGGCTCCTCCTGTAATGGAATAACAGGCGCATGAGGTTATCTTCCAGTGGGCCATCTTGCATTTTCCACAAGCCGTCTTTAACGGTTCGCACTGCTTTTTCCACTGCTCCTTTTGACTGAGGATGGAAAAGCGCTGTACGCAGGTGCACAATATTGTTTTTTGCTACAAACGTGGCGAACTCCTGGCTTGTGAATTGCGTGCCCTTATCGGACACAATTGTGCGTGGCACACCGAACCGACAAAACATACTTCTTAAACAGCGAATGGTACCTGCTGTGTTCGCATGCCTCATGGGTACTGCTTCAATCCACTTCGTGTGAGCATCTACCACAACAAGTGTCATCTTGCCGGCTAACGGGCCCTCAGAATCGATATGGATCCGGGACCACCTCTCGGCCGTTTTCGGCCAACTTACCGGTGGTGCTGCTGCAGGCATGGGCAGGTTTTCTACACAGCTTACGCACTGCGCCGACAATTCCTGATTCTCCCTGGTGTGTTTCATGTAGAATCTCCAACATTCTTTCCTGTGCCTTCCGTGGTATGAGGACTCTGTTGCCCCAATAGATTAGCCGGTGAGCAATCGACAGCTCCATTTTGCGATCAAAACACAGCAGCAAGTCTGCCGCCATTCCACTTGTGGTTCGAGGCCAGCCATGCAAGATGTATTCCGCGACGCGGGCTAACAACGTGTCCTTTGCAGTAAGCTCCTGCAACTCGTGCGTCGTCACTATACCTTCGTCAAGGGCTTCCAACGGCAGTACGTACTCAGGAGGGTCCCCCTCAGCTACCGGTTCCGCTGCCGTCGGGGCTGGTAGTCTGCTGAGGGCATCTGCTGTCAGTAGTTATTTCCCCGGAACGTACTGTAGCTTGTACTGGTAGCCTCCCAGGAACAGTGCCCACCGTTCAATGCGAGGGGCGGCCATCGGCGGTGTTTGGCGGTCAGGCTTGAGCAGTCCCAGCAGTGGCTGATGGTCGGTTACCACGGTGAACTGCCTACCTAGGAGGTAGTCACGGAAACGAGAAGCGCAAAAAATAAGTGCCATTGCTTCTCGCTCCAGCTGAGAGTAGCTTCGCTCCGCTTTTGTTAACGTTCTGGAACGAAACCCAATTGGTCTGTGCTCATTTCCCACCGAGTGAAACAGAACAGCACCCATGCCATACGGGGAAGCGTCACATTCTAGCTTCAGTTCCTTGTTGGGCTCAAAATGAAGAAGTTGCGCATTCTTCAAAATTTCTTTCGCTTTCTCGAACGCTGACTGCTGCGGTTCCCGCCATTCCCAAGGGGCTCGTTTTTCCATGAACTTATACAAGGGGCTGAGCACAGTCGATATATTAGGCAGGAAACAGGCGTAGAACGTGAGCATGTCAAGGAACGAGCGCAATTCGCTAACGTTACGTGGACGCGGGGCTTCCATGACGGCGTCTACATTCTTTTCAATGGGGTGGAGGCCTTGTCGATCTATACGACGGCCAAGGTAAGTGACGGAAGGCTGCCGAAACGTGCATTTATCAATCCCAAGTTTTACGTCGTGCTCTCGGAACCGCTCTAGCACACTCTTCAGCTGCTCTCCGTTATCACTCTTGCCTTCTGACACTACCACGTTGTCAAGAAAGGCTTGGACACCCGGCAGCCCACCGAGTACCGCATCAATCTTCCTTTGAAAAATAGCCCGTGCGGAAGCTATTCCAAACGGAAGTCTGTTATACCGGAAAAGCCCGCGGTGCGTGTTAATGACACACAGCCCGCTGGAGGCTTGGTCAAGGGGCACTTGAGTGTATGCATCTTTTAAATCCAAGATGCTGAAATATTCGCCTTCGTTTAAGCTTGCGAACATTTCCTCTATCAAGGGAAGAGGGCAATGCTCCCCCTCACATGCCGGGTTAAGGGTGACCTTAAAGTCACCGCATATCCTCACGCTTCCGTCCTTTTTCAAAGCGACCACGATAGGCGCAGCCCATTCTGCATGTTGCACGGGCGATATAACACAAAGTGACACTAGCCGATCAATTTCACAAGAGACCTTATCGCGGAGGGCGTAAGGAAGAGATCTAGGCTTACAGAATTTCGGTGTCGCTGTCTCCTTGAGTTTCAGGCTGGCTGGTGGCCCTTTGATTTGTGCAAGGTCTGTTGAGAAAACATCCTCGAACTCGCCGAGCAGTCGGTTCAGCGTATGGTCGCTTGGCTCGGCACTTGTTGTAGGGTCCGGCGCAGTCAGGTCTCCAATCGGAACGCCCGTCTTGTCAAGCAAAGCAATGAGATCGCGGCCACATAGGCTGGGTCCTGCACAGTCAAGCGCGATTAGCGGACAAGGGACAGATACATTTTTATACCTTAATGGAAGTTCGAGTTCACCCAACTCCAGAAGCTGTCCCGCGTAACACGACAGCTTGATTCGTGGTGGTTGTAAGCGCGGCCACTGTGCGTGGTGTCGATCGTACACTTGGCGCGATACGACGCACACCGGGGAACCAGTATCCACTTCCATGGCCAGTTGTACGTCGCTTCATCGAAACGTGCGGCGTATGGGTGGTTGCAAACAGTTTTTTCTTCCCGAAAAAAAGTCCAAACGTGTGCGCTATCCATGTCGTCGTTGCTAGACGCGCTTTCAACTGTCACTGCCTTTACACTCGCTGCCCGCCTTCCAACCTTTGCATCAGTTGAAGCACTGCAGCATTTCTTTGCCAAATGACCGCGTCGCCCACAGCGATAGCAGCGTGCGTTAGCCCAGCGGCAGGCGTTATCGCCGGGCTTCGTGCTTCCACATCGGACGCAGTCTTACGACGCGCATCGTGTGCGGTTACCTCGAGAGGGTGAGCGATGATGGGCTTGCATTTTAAGTGCGAATGCACTTTATAAGCGACCCCAAACCTTCCACCGCCGGCGGCGTCGGCGGCGGCGGCGGCGTCCGCAGTTTTCCTCTCTATATATAAAAAAAACAGCATCCGGCGCCAGGTTTCGATCCGAGGACTTTGCGGCCGCAGCGCGACGCTCTACCGACTAAGCCATGGACGCGCCGCTGATAACAGTGTTAGTAACGCGCCTTATATCTTTAACGCAGTCCTCCTCTCTATATAAAAAAAAACAGCATCCGGCGCCAGGTTCCGATCCGAGGACTTTGCGGCCGCAGCGCGACGCTCTACCGACTAAGCCACGGACGCGACGTTGATATCAGTGTTAGTAACGCGCCTTATATCTTTAACGCATTCAAACTACGTCGTCAGCGGCGTGCGTTGGCGACTCAGCGGCGTTATAGCGGCTTGATAACTGCGTGGTGTACACGTGATACTACAAACCCGATGGAAGAGATGGAAGAGAAGGCGGCGAGGCGGTGGGCTGCGGGGGCCGAGCGCAAGCGCCGCAAGCGGGCCGACAACCGTGCATTCGCACTTTCACATTCTCCCCCTCGGGGAAAAGCGGGGGAATTTTTTAGCACAGTCGGCGGTTGTGCACTCGTATCTTTCGCATCGCTGTCGGTTGCCTCGGCTGCAATGGCCATTGTTTCAGTCTCCTCGAGGGTTAAATCTTTTAAGTGCGAATGCACTTTATAAGCGACCCCAAACCTTCCACCGCCGGCGGCGGCGGCGGCGTCTGCAGTCCTCCTCTCCCTAGCAACGGCGTGGAGCGGTGAGGAGCGTCGGTAGCAACGGCGCGGTGACGTCACTTCACCACGTGACCACGCTCGCTCCGCCTCCTCGCCGTGGCTGCGCGGGTGCGCGCCGCTCCCCGCACCGCTCATCGCGCCGTGACGTCATGGTATGACGTCACAGCGCACCTCCTCTCCCCAGCAGCTGCCGCGCGCCTCCTCTCCTCAGCAGCTGCCGCGCGCCTCTCTCTCCACCGTGACGTCACACTCTCTCCTCTCCCCCTCGCTCGGCTGCAGCTGCCGTGCGCCGCTGTCCCTCTCCCCTTGCGCTCTCCTCCTCTCTCAGCCACCTGGCTCGGCGCGCTCGGCGCGGCGTACCCCCCTATATATGCAGCGATAAACTGCCAGACCTCCGTGGGTCGGCTCGCGCGCGCTCACGGGCGAATGCCAACGGATTTTAACTTTACTCCCCCTCATAGCATCACCCCGTGCATTCGCACTTAACCATGTTCACCCTCGGGGAAATGCTTGGGAGTTTTTCTTTGCCAGTAACTGCTTGCGCAAGTTGAGCATACGCACAAACAATCCGGTCCCTCAACATCCGGTCTAGCGCACTTCCAAAGTTTTAATTGTCTGCTATGCGACGTATTTCGACTACGAATGCGTGCACCGACTCCCCTCCTTGTTGGCACCGGGTGAAACACTTGTAGCTTTCTGCTATCTCGTGACGCTTGGGATTATAGCAGTCATTTAAGGCTGCGACCGCATCAGCGTAAGTAAGGGAATTCGGCGTCCGAGGTGCAATTAGCCCCGCTAGCACTTGCACAGTCTGCGTGCTGAGTACTGCCACCAGGGGTGCTCTCTGCCTTTTGGAGTCAGTAATAGCGTTTGCTTCAAAATAGGCTTCAGACCGAATAAGGTACGCTTTCCACTTATCTCTTGTGTCGTCGAAGACCGGGAGCTGGACGCTGGTCATGGTCGTCGGTACTTGTTGCGGCAGGCCGTCGGCTTCAACTTTCAGGGCAGCCTGGGCGGTTTCCGGGCTCGTCGCCACAGTAGTAACAAAGGCGCGCGCAGCGCAGCAGCATGGGCGATGGTCGGGCAGTCAACGACAGCAACGACAGCGTTTATTGTCACAAGCGTGATTATGTGCGTTGGCGTCAAGAGAGAGTAAAGGGAGGGGAGAGAGGATGAATGAGGGCGCACAGGGCCAACAAGAAAAGGTGCGCGCGAATCTGGTTTTGCTGTCGGTACAAAACGAACGAATAAAACACACACACGCACACGCACGCACGCGCGCACGCACGCCCATGCCCGCGTGCACGTATGCACCCAGCCACATACACACACGCGCATGCGCAAACGCAAGCACGCACGCATGCATGCACACGCATGCGCACGCATGCACGCGCGCACACACACACGCAGACACACGCATGCGCACGCACGCACGCGCTCACACACACGCGCATGCGCATGCACATACACGCACGCACACGCGTGCACGCGCACGCGCGCGCACACGGGCACACACACGCGCACGCACGCACATGCAGAGACACACACACAAACACACGCATACACGCGCGCATATATATAGAAAATGAGGGGCTCGTAGAAATAACACAGAAATAAGGGTTGGCAGTCAAGAAAACCTCGGAAAGCAAAGGGGAGGTTGTGGTAGGTCATTGAAACAGATAAAGAATTTGGAAAGAAAGAAAGAAAGAAAGCGGAGAAAAAATGCCCGCCAGGTGGGATCCGAACCCACCACCTCCAGAATACCGGTCTGGTGCGATAACCACTACGCTACCAGCGTGGCGATTTTGCCCCCCGCTTTCTGGGGTATTTATGTCAATTTAATTTTATCCTGTGCTTGGGGGTGGTAGCCAGCGCCAATATGACTTCTCGGGGTGAAGGGGACCTTCTTTTTAATCCCCGCGCCATGACTCGAGTGTCTACGACGTGTCGACAGTGGTCAACCAGCGTTGAACCCTCTCAAGCTCCCTATGGCACCAAGACGTCCAGAACAGAGGCCCTCGCTATGCATGAAGCGAACCAGAATAGGAAATAAGGGGCTCGTACAAATAACACAGAAATAAGGGTTGGCAGTCAAGAAAACCTCGGAAAGCAAAGGGGAGGTTGTGGTAGGTCATTGAAACAGATAAAGAATTTGGAAAGAAAGAAAGAAAGCGGAGAAAAAATGCCCACCAGGCGGGTTCCGAACCCACAAACTCCAGAATCCAGGTGCCATAGGGAGCTTAAAAGGGTTCAACGCTGGTGGACCACTCTCGACATGTCGTAGACACTCGAGTCACGGCGCGGGGATTAAAAATTCAGAGCCCTTCCACCCCGTGAAGAGGGATGGCCAGCAAAGCTGCGGTGCCGAGCGTCAACGCGAGGTTTAACTGGGTCGTAGTCCAAGGGGTGCACGAAGCTAAACACGTTTCTTTGTAATTTGCGATTGAATATTGTTCCTGGTTATAAACTGAAAGTCCAGTCCTGTCCAGTCACTGCTCCTCGCGCATGCTCAGCACGCCTTTTCACGAGCCACGTGAAACGGCTATCAAGCGGCTTCGACGCAGCATCAAACTGAGCGACTGAGCTACTGCGCAATCCGCTTTTTTCACTGCGGTGTGGCGCCCACTTGAGGTAGCGACGGAAAGCAGATCGGAGGTCAAGGTTAGCGCGGTGCGTAGTGGTTGTTGCCTTCGGCGTGAGCGCGTTGCTTCTCGAAGCTCGAAGAGAAGGTAGCTTTCCGTCTCACCTAGTCGCTTTTTTTTTTTTAATCTTATACTTCCCCTGACGACTGCGACTGCATCAGCATGGAATCGGCTGGGGAGAAATCCATTCCGGGAGGCTTTCTTGCCGTTACCAACGGCTGGACGGGCTTTGCCCGGTTGATCCTAGTTACACGGGCGCAGTTACCAAGGTTAAGTGAACCGCGGTTAGACGAAATCTCAGTTTGCTGCGTTACACGGCAGACGAAACTGTGGCTTGTCGCAAACTGAGTCGTTAACCATGGTTAACGCAAACTGAGCTTGGCCAGCTCAGTTCAGTCGCGCTAACCGCAGTTCCCGCAGCCGCAGTGCTCAAAATCGCGCAAGTCAGTTCGGACGCAAGTGGCGGCACATCAGCGAAGGCGAAAAAAAAAAATCACCTGGCGTTCGGAGGAGACGAAGGTTCACAAATAGCGGGCGCCCCAACGCTGCCCCCAAGAGGCGCTGGCGTTCTTTGCGTCGCTCTCGCAAGCAGCGCGACTATATTGTAGTTCACTATAGCACGACTGCCCGTCAGCAGCGGCTCGTTTCCCGATCCACCCGATCAACTACGACAAAAGCCGTGCACAATTCATGACCGAGTGTAAAACGTGTACGTCTGAGCTGGTGTCTTTCTTATCAATGTATCACCCTTGCAAGAACGATTCACACCTTCCATTGCTGTTAACAAAATGTCAATGTTTTCCTTAGTGGCACTGTTCCTGATAAAGAATAATGCAATGAAGTAATGTTAACGAAATTCAATGTAATAGTGCTTATGAAAGTGCCAAAATGTAACAGCTCATGCAGCTGTAATATTTCGCAAGAGTAGGACAGTTTGTAAATGTAGTCATGGGTAATTGGCTGCCTTTCTTGAATTCCTTACCTACAGCACCGAATCGTGTTTTGAGCTGTGTATATAGTGAAAGAGCACCCAACTCAATTGTATACCCTTCTGTGTGATGTAGGATGAGCTTTCAATGAGGGTGTTTGCTTTCCGGACCGTGTATAATTGCCAAATGCGCGTGAAAGCGTCCATCCGTGCGCGCGCGCTTCGAGCACTGAGTCGACCGCTTATTTAGGAACACGATCGGAGGTCAGCGTCAACTTGCAGGTGCGCAAGAAGAGCGCGGAGAGATCAGGGGCTCAGGTACAAAAGGTTAGCTTCTACCACATGTGCGTCAGCTTCCCCAGCGCCGCAGGCCAGCCCCGCCCACGGAGCGAAACCATCGGCCGCCTGCCAAGCAGTCGAAACGAGGGGAGGGGGAAAAAAGAAAAAACCACCTCGCATGAAGTCGCGCACATATAGGTAGAGACGTCACCGTGCTGCGTCCAAGGAGGTTAAAAAATTGCAATTTTTTTAATCTCTTCGGCTGCGCCCCTGCTTAGGGGTTGTGGTCGGCCTGGGCCCCTACGGGATATGGTTTGGGAATACGCTTCCGGGCCTATCTTGCTATGTTGACCTTGATATGGCCTCCCGCGTGACTTCATTGCGTTGCGTGGTCACTGGGCTATGTTGGTCATAGATGCGGGGCGTGTAAAACGTAGGTTACCTAATTTTCGTCGTATGTTTTCAGTGAGCGTGGCGATCATTGCAAAACTGAACACTTCTCTCGCTGTAAAACATCACCTGAATCCCCAAATCTATTCTGTTGCGAAAACGCAACAACAACATTTTTTAGGCACTGCCCGTGAAATAATTCGCCTTCCAGATGCCCCAAGTACGACGGTCTAGAAAAGAACGACCTCACTTACAAGAAAAAAAAGCACATTGGAGCGACGGTGTTCAAGATGTGGCCTGCAAAAAAGTGAAATTGCGGATGTTGGCACTCGCTTTGTTTCGCTTGTTTTGTACCATTTTTGAGAACAGGCTTAGTATTCAGGCAGCTAAAGCTTCATTAGCCGTAACGGCGCTCGGCTCATTAATGAAAATGCTTGGCCCTCCAGACGCTGCTTCAACCGATGCCCGCTTTTTATGTCTACGCCGTTACGTAAGAATTGCGCTTGGGGACGCATTCGTTATGCACCGCTCTCGTCGAAGTATCTACACACGTTCGTCCACTGAAGGCTTCGTCTCGCATGACCTATTTATTATGACGCGCGTGTCCTATAAAACCCAGCCTGCATAACAGACTTGAAGCACCTGGGGCTGGCGACGCTAGCTATCAAACTGGGCGTTCCTGTCTCTTACAGGGACATGGCGCAGTAATAACAGCTTCGCGTAATATATTGAGTGGCTGCGTCGGCTTTACGGCTAGTAACGACGGGAATTCACCGGTGCGGGTCGGGTCGACGCTCATTTGCTTAACAAACAGGCGCACACCCTGCTGAACAGTTCTCTGAAACGTCGGTTAACCTGCCGCTACCACAAAACAGAATGTGTGCCCTGCAACATAAAAATTTCTCATATTATCCCGTTTTCGCCACACAGTACAGCCTTGTTGTTTACAGTAAATGACATCAGATTTGGGAAGTAGATGGCATTCGCAACAGTCCACGGCAGAACGCCCAGGGTTCTGGTGTAGACTGTTGCGGATTTCTGCTTCACGTTGTCTAGCACCACGACGTGGGCCGGACTTGCACATCTTGGATATCGATGAACAAGGCATTTCGCAGAAAAAGGCCGCGTAGCTGGCTGCTTTACGGCAAATAAAAAACGGTAGCCTTCTAAGGCCTCTGCCGCGTACCTGCCTCTTCACTCCCTCCTCCTCTCCTACCCTTCACGATCTTCCCCTCCCTTTTCTCTCCTCCCATGACAACTGCTATAAAAAATGAACGTTTACTCCATTCGATTTAATATTGCCGTGTTCGCACCGTCCACGTGTCATCTGTTCGGACCGTTTCTGTGTTGGGCTAGGAAGAGTTCAAGCCAAGATCTTTTATTTAAATGCTTGTTTTTATCTAGCCCTTCTTTGACAAAATTTCAATGCGTTTGTTATTTGTTATCGTAAAAACGGTTCCCACGAATATTCTGCATTATAAAAACGGTGGTATTCTTGGCATTGTATATATATTTTGCTTAAAATATGTGTGAGCCGTACTTCGGGCTAAATTATGTTAACATGTATAAGCCATGGCACCCATTTCAATAGTTGGTAATTGTGTGGCATATATATGCTTCGTGTTCAAGATTCCTGTTTCCTGGTTTTTTGGGGGGCGCGCAGTTGCATCGACTGACAGACCAAAATCTTCGTTTTTTTATAGCCCAGAGAAGCTTTTCAGGTGAGTACGAGCCCACATACTCACCTCTGTCGGGGTTAGTGTTTTTCTAAAGGAGGTTGAAAACGACGCCCCTAATTTGTCGGGGTTTTGATGCATGTTATAGGTCGTCAGGGAGCACAAAGCAACGCGTAGTCTTCGTAATATAGAGGAAAAGGAAAAGGAACGCCCACTCTTGAGCAGGAAATTATTTTCTGGCCATATAAAATGATTGTTGAAATTATCTCAGGTCAGAGTTAGTAGCTTCGACGGAGCTTGCGGTTTCGTTGATTTGAAACATGGGTACTGCCATTGGCCGCGAGGCCCACCACTGGAGAGGCCGGCGCTGCGATCATTTTGACGTCACTTGTAGGATCACCGTTCCTATTTTGCTGCGTAGTTGGCTTGCAGCGCATGACACTTCGCTTAGGAAGCGCGTTCTACAAGTATTTTCGTGTTAATTTCCTTCGTTTGAAGTTAATTCTCAGTGCGTCAAGCACAGTTCGACCTAATGGTGACTGTATAACCGTGTCAACTGTGGTAGATTATCCGCAAACACCATGAGCGTGGTGGTGTATTACGCATGCGACCGAAGCGTTAGCAGCGGCTTGTTTCCCCGATCAACAATGTGGACTACAACGATCGCCGAGTAAAGTTTCTAGATTTCCCTTGTTTGCAAGAAATGTATAAAGCAGGAAATCGTGAAGCGATAACCGCTCGCAGAAGCACACGCACCCGCCATGCCTGCCCGCACAGCCGACGGTGCGGCTCGAACCGACGCAGGTCGCGGCAGCAACAACTTGTCGCCGCTTTTTAAAATGACACAAGTCGTTGAAAAGAAGTTCCAGATTGGTGAAAGTGGATGTTAGCGTGATGAAAAATTCTGATAGTGAGTGTCATCCGCTGTGGTTTTCAAAGCGATGCTCAAATATATGCTGCGATTTACGCCGACCGGCCGCGGAGGCCGGTCCCGGCAGCGCCGGCCCGTTCATGCACGGTGCTGCGAGCGGCCGAAGGATGGCTATGCTTGCGCGCAAGAATCGACCGAGGCCGTGCAGGTATCCTGATTGTCGATCGCTTCAACGGAAATCACCGCGCTTACAGAGTTCCGGCGCGGTGAAAGGTTCTGTTAGGGACTGTCACTCGCAACTCTAACGGCGATGAAATATCTGCTGCGACGCCAAACCTAAAGTTCCCAACAACCGATTACGTGCACGCGAAGCCGGCTGCGAGCTGTTGGCGAAGGCCCTCCCGTCGCGCACGCGCGTGTTGCGTTTGGGTTCCTCTAACTTCTTGGGGGCCCGCAACGCTCGGTTCTCCTATTCTAAATATCCCCATTACCCGAAACCATTAACGACTTGTTTCTCCTCGTACGCAGCCTGGCCTTCTGTGAGCAGTCGTGAGTTTCGAAATTGATGCTTGAGAAATGCCGGCTTACTGTAAACATACAAAACACGCTGCAATTATAAATTACCCCGCCGAGCACCTAATGAAAACTAAATATGGCTTGTTCAAACCCGCTCGAAGGCGTTGAAAACTCGCGTTCATGCCGTTCATACATTGCGGAGAAGTCGCGAAAAATAAACATGAGCCGTGCAATGTACAGGCTACGGCAGTGATCGTTAATCAAATCCGGGCATGACTATAAAAACATCGTAGGGGAAATAGGCACTGATCAAGCCAAACTGCAGACCATAACAATACTTTTAAGCATGTGCAGCGAAGCAATCTGATCACCGTTCTCGCGTCATTCATTTACCGGGCAATACGAGCAGTTCGCGCGGTGAGATCATAAATTAGCGACGCGTTTCCGTCGCTGTTACAAGGTGTTTGCTTGCACACACATGTCCCGTCACAAGTATTTCATAATGAATTTACAGCGTACTTTTCTCGGCATCAGTTGCATCGTCCTTGGCGTTAGCTGGCTGCGTATGTAAGGGCTGTGGGGCGCGGTGGTAGCAACTACCTAAACGCGGCGGTGTCGCCGAGAACAAGCGAGTCGCTGATTTCTTACCGGAATTATTTGGTTTACAGACAACGTTTTTGGTAATTTGCATCAAATCCACAAGGAGCGGGCGAGACGGTGGCCACAAGAAAAAAAAACACAAGCTTCCGCATACGCACGGGAACTCTGCTGTAGCAGACGACAACACGATTCGGCGTCCTACAAGTGACGTCAGTCGTAGGTGGCGCCACGGTATGTCCTCGAGGCCAATAAATGTGTCCCTCGCTTCTGACTAGCCGATATCGTGGCTCTTACGCTGGCGATTTGTAACGGCTAAAATACTAACAGTAGAACCGAAAGACTTTGAGTGCTGCTTCACAGATCTAAAGATACGAGTGCCCACTAACATAAGCACTCATTGCCAATTACACCACAGCCCCTCACGTGTAACGCCCAGCATCTGCACAACAATACATATTTAGCTCACTTTCACGTTTATAACACACTTTCAGGTTAAGATGCGCTCTGTGGCTGTACATCCGCGCAGACCACTAATACGCTAGCTCTTTCCATTCAGGTTCGCGATCTCCTCGCCGGCATTCTTTTGCCCGCGCTTTCGTCGTTCCCCCAAGCATCGGCGAGTGGTCCCGGAGCCCCCATCGCGGGTTCCGTCCGTGCTTCTCCACTCACCAACTCATCGGGACCGACAGCGTCGCCGCTACCGTCTTCGGTCCCGAAATTAGCGTGGCAAGCGCCCTCGACAGCATCACCTTCAACAGCGTCACCTATAAAACGGCCCCTGTCGCCAGCCACGCTCTGAGGGTTCGGTGGCTGTGCATCCGCGCAGACCACTAAACCACTGTCTCTTGACTTGCATGTAAGTGGAACGTATTATTTTTTAAAAATCCAGAAAATGTTTCCTAATACAGCTACCGAGCCGACGGTGCTGCGCTGCAATTGTTGTTGCTTGTGTTGATGTCATACAGTCTTTGTTGCTTTTGTCGGCTGATATCGAAAATCGCGGTGGCCAAGATATGAAGCTACGAGGGACCTCAAAAAATGGTGTATATATATATATATATATATATATATATATATATATATATATATATATATATATATATATATATATATATTTATATATTTATATATATATTTATATATATATATATATATATATATATATATACAATTATATATATATATGTATATATATTTATATATATATATCACAGAAATAAGGGTTGGCAGTCAAGAAAACCTCGGGAAGCAAAGGGAGGCTGTGGTAGGTCATTGAAACAGATAAAAAATTTGGAAAGAAAGAAAGAAAGCGCAGAAAAAAATGGCCGCCAGGTGGGATCCGAACCCTCGACCTCCAGAATACCGGTCTGGTGCGATAACCACTACGCACGGCTTTTGTCGTGCGTAGTGGTGCGATGTTTATTTTTCGCGGCTTTTGTCGTAGTGGTACGACAAAAGCCGTGTGGTGCCCATCCTCTCCCCTTGAAGTTGTTTGCACTGACCTCCGTGATCGTGTGCCAGTTTCTTAGGCTGCATACCAACATATTGTTACAGCCGCAGACGACTTCACTCGTTTAAGTCTCCTGAGGAGTGGTTCGTAATAAAAGGTGGCGTAGCTTGGCAGTTGCACTGTTCCTGCAGCGTTGACGCAATAATGAAAATTTCGCCGACCGTGTAAACCGCAAAAAAACAGTGGCCCTCCCCCGTGTGAAGGATGATCAGCAAATTTGGGTGCAGTGCTAGGAGCGTACGAAACAAAATGGCCTTGTCTGTAAATTGTGATTCGCATACTTTCTATTTAATTAGCTGAATGAAACCTTAAAAGACTGCAATTTTATTCTATTGAACCAACACGGCCTGTCATTTTGCCTCCCGCGTTTAGACACCTTACTGCCTGTGTAATAGACTGATCCAAACGTGAGACGACCTCTTTGAAATCTCTCCAATGCATAACGGGTTTATTTATTTTTTTATTTATTTATTTATTTATTTATTTATTTATTTATTTATTTATTTATTTATTTATTTATTTATTTATTTATTTATTTATTTACTTATTTATAGAAAAACTGCAGGCGTTTAGCCCGAGCAGAAGGTGTACACATATCACACTCACAAAAAGAGACGATGACGACGAAGAAACCCTTGCGTACATACAGTAACATATACAAGATAAGGCAAGACATCGATAATATCACATAACTCAAAGGCAAAGCAAGAGGCACAACAATGTGCACGACCAGTGAACAAACACAACAAAACGGCCAGCAAAACGATTCATAAGAAAAGGGGCAATGGCCTGCAGAGTATTCCGATGCAGTAAAACGATTCATATGTCAACGGTGAGCGCGTGAATCCTGTTTGCGCGCCCACTCTTCCCCCCTCCTCCGCCCCCCGATGCACGCTAAAGGAGCAACTGGTAACCTGCGCGTGCTCAGACATCAAAGACGCCGGGTAAAACGTTGCTCTGGGTAGCCCCTCAAGCTTGTCGGGAACAACACCGGCCGAAACATTACTCCGGAAGCTCTTGAAACAGTCAACATGGTGGGTTTGCTATGGTGGGGTTTTTGCCATCGTGGCCAGGGGTCCTCCTTTTCCAGTTAAACTACTACTACTACTACTACTACTACTACTACTACTACTACTACTACTACTACTGCTACTACTACTACTACTACTACTACTACTACTACTACTACTACTACTACTACTACTACTACTGCTGCTGCTGCTACTACGACTATACTGAATTTATATATCGTTTTAACTCACATCGGCGCTCCGACGGGCAAGTTGCTCTTCTTCCTGGTGGAATGCGCAGCTACTCGACAAGGTGAAACTTGAAGCGGAAACGGTTAGGGCAGCACGTTCTTCAGCAGCGGCTTTCCGTCGTTTTCGTGGCGCATGGGCTTTTGTGCTGTCCGACGCTCGTTCAATTCCCTCTCTCCTCCCAAGGACGCGACGCCCGGCCTTACCATAACGAGATAAAAGTGCAACTGCTCATAACGGCGCTAGGCCGTTATCATCCGAATGCGCAACTCGTGAAAGAGACATTGGTGGGGGCGAGGGGAATAAAACATTCCCGCGCCTTCCCGCGAGGGGAACACGAGTAAATGCAGAGCATTGGGGCCTCAGTACTGATTGAAGGCAGTGTTGATTCCATCGCTTCTTCCGTGATGCTGGAGTAGCCGACACGAGTAAACGTGGGCACGAGCGTCAACCAAGGAAGGAAGGAGCAACGCAGTGACTGAAACACGAGCGACCGCTAGCCGCTATATTTGCAGCGCGCGCAGTAGAGGGAGAGCAGTACGGGGGGGACAGCGCGCATGCGCAAGCAGCGCGCGCCCTTCCACGACCCACCGCACCTGTTAGGCCGAGACCGCGACGGAGCGAACGGGCTGACTACGACGCATGCGCGCGCCAGCTGCTGTTGAGAGAGAGGAGGGAAGGAGAGGCGCACCTGCTGCGGACGCGAAACTGTTGACACCGTCCGACACAGGAACAGGCGAGGCTAAGAAATGCTCTGCATTTAAAATTGCGAAAGTGGCACCCACGGTGGCGAGGAGGAGGAGAAGGGCGATTGCGAGTTCATTCTCGCCTCGGGAGAGAAAGCCAGGACCCCAGCGATATACGGCTTCGTTGTAAAAACGAACTTTTGTGTAGTGGCTCGTTACTTGTAAAAAGGTGGCTTGTCGTCAGATAGAAAACACTGGCCTCTGTCAATACTGGGCCTGATTGTTTCCTGAAAAGCTACATGGGTATCAATCAGAGACCTGACCGAACCCAGTTTTGACTCCAAGCCCATCCCGGGCCCTGTTTTGGCGTGGCCGCTGCCTGGAACCGACAAAAAATCTTATCGCCGGACCTGTCCCCGACCCGCGCAGAATATTTGTCTATGTCACCTTACCTGGCCCGTCCCGCCCTCTTTACCCGAGTTCCGAGCCCGGACCAAGCATTGAATTGGTGTTAGCACTGAGCTGTGCTGCGTGGCGTGTAGAATTTCACCGTACCAAGAACTGATTGATTTAATTGATTGCATATACGGTTTAACACGCCGACGCATCACAGGCGATGACGCGCGCCGTAGTGGAGGGCTCTGGATGAATTTTGACCACCTGGGGATCTTTACCGTCCGCCGAAATTTCGAACACACAGGCGTTTTTGCTTTTCGCCTCCATCAGAAAATGGCTGCCGCGGCCGGGAACCCAACCCGCGCCCTCGTGGTGACCAGCAGAACACCATAGGCACTGAGCCACCGTGGCGGGTCCCCATGAAGAACTCAAAAACCTCTTACTTTCAGAAGAGTCTTAGCTCAGAACAGGAAGTTGAGTGTTTGCTCAACTGTGTTTCGCTATCAGTCCATAATTATCGAAGATTCGGGGGTTAAAAAGAAAATTATGGAATTATGGAAGTTCCAAACCGGGTATAATTCGGGTTTCACTCCCAGAAATAAAATAAACCACAATCTCCAATCTTTTTTTTTTTATTTTCAAAACAAAAAAATTCAAAGAGATTTTCCTGAAACCGTTCAATAACAGAAACCCATATTGATTTGTCAATCGAGGAGAAATGCTAGAGAAATGCCCTCTACCACATATGGCCGTGCTTAACCATTTTTTGCAGACGCGCTGGAGCCGGCGCATGTGCAGTACTCTCTCTTCCGTGGTTTCCTCTACTTCGGGCGCGCTGCGCATATAACCCGTGTGCCGTTCTCCGGCGAAGCAACATCCACGCTTGGCTCAAACACATAGAGTCCACGCCGCTTTACAAGTACGCCAACGTCGTCATCGACTGGGACCGGCTTATGCAGTCCCCTCAACGTTATGCGCGCTATAAAACGCGGTCCCTTCGCCACTCCGCCTATGCGTCGAATCTATACAGGGGTTCCCGCGAGGGGGAGGTGGGAATTTTTTTTTAAACAAAACGTTGGTGCTTAAAATTCGAGCGACATAGAAACATGCTTCCCAGAGCACCAATGTTGTGACGTCCTTAAAACTAAAGGACGGTGTGACGAAGTTGATTCCTTGTGACGGATAATTTTGAGCTGAAAAACTGAAGCAGTTTCGCTCAATGCGAAAGCTCACGGAAGTGCACAGCAAGGATTCGCCAGGGCGGCTGTGGTGCAGTTGTCCGCTTAGTGCTACCACCCCTCACGCTCTTCGCCTCCCTGTCTCAATCCTCTCTTGGTGAAATGTAAAGAGGTTTTGCTTAATGCAATTCAAATTTCCCTTTTTCTCAGTACTCGCGTGCCCTCTTATGGAACAGCACGAGCGGGAATTCTGTTGTTTTTGCGCTTGTTTTCCTGTCGCAAGTGCCGTAGCCTTACCGCGCAGTTTTGAAGGCGTCGTATTTAAGGGCGAAACCCCTTAGGGGCTTAGGCTGTCGGCGTCTCATGTCGTCATCTGATGTCATCGTCGTTGTAGTCACCGTACTAAAACACCGGGACACTCGTTTGCGCCTCGCGCTAGAACGTAACGCGTTATAAACGAGACCTCCAGCACCCTCAGTTTCGAACGCCTCAGTAGAACGTTTCATCTCCGTTTCATCTACCTCCAATGATTTCACCACTGTTTGCAAAAACAGCGAGGCACCAAGAACACACTTACACACGGCATGCTTCGGCTCTCCCAAGGTTTCAGGTTATTGGAGATATCCCGGAATTTTCACTTAACTGGGAATCCGAAACGGTTGAATAAAAAAGTGGAGCAATTGTGTTCCAGTAAAAGTAGGGATAAGATTCAATCTCTCGGCATCCAGAAGCCACAGGCGCGTTCACCGCAATCGACGCAGCGCTTACAAGTTGTAACAAAATTTCTATACGCGGCTGATCTGTAGCAGTCAGTCAGTGTTTAGTGGATGGATAATAAAAATTCCAATTGTGTTCAACTAAAAAAAACCCGCCCGCATCTTCCCACGGGGGGAACTCGAGTAAATACGTCGAAGAGTGGGGGGGGGGGGGGGGGTATCGCGTGAATGTTGCGTAATTGAGTATGGTTTGGGAATGCTTAATTGTTATTTCGTCTTTATTATTCCTATTTATTGAATGAAGGAGAAGCGAAAGCAAGGAGTGTAAAGTTAAAGTCTGTCTTTATTGCTTGGTGCCGTAGTTGTATTGGACGGAGAGGATGAGTGCTCTGTGGTCGCTGAAGTGCACTGTCAAGGGGTCTTTGAGGAGCGGTCGTGCGATTGCGTAACTGTTGAAGACGTTGCTTTCATCGCATCTACTCGAGTCAAGCAAAGCGTCAAGTCAAGCGAAAGCCAAGCAAAGGCGCCCTTGACTGAATTCCGAACGCGCGCTCCGCCGCTTATATACACACCGCCCGCGTTCGAGGGAGAGGAGTACGGGGGAGAGACGCGCATGCGCACACTTCCGTACACAAGCGCGCGAACTTTCCACGCACCCAGCACGCCGTTATCACTTGTACACGCCCTGCCGCCGTTACTGTTGAGCCCGACGCAGCGCACGGGTAGCTACGACGCCTGCGCGCACAGACGCGTTCCCCCCGCACCGCCGCAGCTGTTGTTGAGAGCGACGGAGCGCACGGGGTACACGCACTCCTCCCGCACCGCCACACCTGTTGTTGAGAGCGAGGAGGGTACGGGGGAGAGACGCGCACCTGCGCCTCGACGCGACGCGCATGCGGAGTGAGCGTGTGGACGGCGCCGCCATCAACGACGGAGGACCAGGCGAGCCTAGAAATGCTCCGCATTTAAAAGACGTGAATGGAATTTCGAGGCATGCAGACGCGACAGGTGCGCATCAGTGTTTAGTCATAAATATCGATATTCACTGACAATCCAGGCAGGCCTTGCACTGTTGTAAAAACATTTTTTGTCTTCCGCGGCCACTTTTTTTCGCTTACTATCGTAATAACCAACCCCACCAACGTTCTAACAAAATGGACACGGGGGATACGGTTCATTACACACATTTTGCCACAAATCTAGCTGCAGTTTTCTTTGCGCTAAATATAGGGGACATGGATGACTGCCAGCGGTTCAGGAGCTCCGGATGGTTAGGGCTATATAAGCCATTTGTTCTGGTATGCTCTTAACTCTTGGCCGGAAGGCTGAATCAAGGGACAGGGACGGGCGGGTATCTTTTCGAAGCCTGTGCTTGGGTGGGTGACGCCGAGTGGCCCTGTTTGGGTGCGTGATGGGTGCGTGCCACCATTGGACAGCGCACCGTGATAGCGGATGAGCTACGACAAGAAGGCGGACCCCGCAAGCGCTCTGAACTTAAATATAACCAGACGTTGCTCCCGAACGCTCGGTCAGAGTACTTCAATGCCTTTCTGGTCATGAAACTTTGCCGTCACGCTATGGGACAGCTTCGTCAGCTTCGTACGCTGCCGCGCCGCAGCGCTGGTGTGGATCGGAGGGCAGCCGGGGGTGTGGTCAGAGCGCGTTTGGCAGGGAAAGGACCATGAAATAAGATAAAACAGACACTCGCCACCCTATCAGCAGTGCGCTTTCGTTTTACGCGTCATGGGCCGCTCAAATGGATTTATCATTTTGTGAGTGGTGAAAAAATTTGGTGCGAACGGGCATGCTGCTACTGCGTTCCTACCTGCCGGTCTGGCTACAGAGCAGCGGCGGGCGCCCGATGCCCTCCGATCGGCAATGGCCCCCTCGCGGTAGCCTTTGTCCCCGTATGATACTTGGCCGGGAGTTTCATCACCAGAGAAGCATTGAAGGACTCTGGTTCGGTGCACGAACTGCCACAGGCGTGCAGCCACCTAAAAAGCGGCAGGTGAGCGACGCAAACGATAACCGTTGCCTGTGCTTATCGCTATAACGAACTGTCGCGAGGGGAGCACATCGCTGGCGTAAATGGCACAGCCAACACCTACATCGCTGACCTGTAGCTTTTCAAGCAGCAGCACGCCGGTGGCTGTCTGTCCGCGAAACATTAGGGAGCACTGCAATCAGGACGCGCAGGCATTCCACGTCGTGTTTTTCGTATTTTTTCAGTAAGCAGAAAATATTGAATAGATATAAAGACGGAAACTGTTTATTCAGGCATTCTGCAAACCACGCGGCAATTTACTTTCAAATTGAATTTTTTCCTAGCTCCGTTGCTTCAGAAGTTGGCTAATTGGGCTTGACTGATTATCTTATTAGGCAAGATGCAATAAATAGTGTGACACAGTACATATAAAATTGAGCAACATGCCTTTGGTCGCCTCGTCTCAGAGTGCATCGGCATATCTTTAAACTCCGGCTCAAGTTAGCTTATACAGGGTGTCCCAGCTATCATGCACCAAGATTTAAAAAAAGAGTAAAGGCGTAACTCTAACGAAACCATGTGCATAATGTTTGCAGTACTGTGAGGAAGCGGAGAGTATTTTTTTCTTTAAATAGACTTAATTAACCGATTGTAATTAATTATCTAACTCGAGAAATACTGTCCTAATCACTAAAGTGTCAATGAGGCACTTGTAGGTAACCACGAGGGGCATCTAACTGCGGTATTTTCAGCGATGAACTAATTGCGTACACATTCCTTCTGACTGATAAAGGAAACCCACGAAATATGAAAAATACCACGTGACGGCACCTCCGCGCGCACCGTACAGCAACGCCCTCAAACAGGCTGCGTCGGAGTTCGCCAGAATGAAATAGACAAAAGAAAGAAAAAAGAAATCGCGACCGAGTTTGTTCCTTATCTGCACACGCGTCCCGCGAATCTTGCTGCTGCTGCTCCTTCCATGCATGCCATTATCAAGGTGATGCGCTGTCTCTTCAGGCGGGTAACACGCGAAGCAGTTGCTTTCAATCAGCTTTATTTAGGGACGCTGCTTTACAATGCGCGCGTAAGCGTCGTCACGTGGTACATTTCATATTTCGCGGGTTTCCTTTATCAGTCAGAATAAATGAGTACGCAATTAGTTCGTCGCTGAAAATAGCGCAGTTAGATGCCCCTCGTGGTTACCTACAAGTGCCTCTTTGACACTTTAGTGATTAGGACAGTATTTCTCAAGTTAGATAATTAATTACAAAATTAATTAGGTCTCATTAACGAAAAATTACTCTCCGCTTCTTCACAGTACTGCAAACATTATGCACTAGGTTTTCTTCGAGTTACGCAATTCTCTTTTTTTTAATCTTGGTGCATGATAGCTGGGACACCCTGTATAGTACTGGGTTGAACAACGAGACTGATCTGAGGATTGATTCAAAAGCTGGGTAACTGACTGACTGACTGGTTGGATTAATTGATATAATAATAAGTAATAATGCACCGGGAGAATACTTTGTAGCGATTATTATGAACTATTTTCTTTTTGTGGTCATATTTATCTAGCGACGAAATGAGCCTTTCGATATGCCGCCTATTTCGCATGTTGCGCTCGCGAAATGGCACCGTGCATATTTTATGGGATACCGCCGTTGGCGCAGCCATTCTAAGGGGGCCGGAAATGTCCACGATGGCTTCCACGCTCCAGTGGGTGAAGACATACGGTGAAAGTAGTAGCAAAATTATCAGAACAGGGTTTCGAAATTATGGTTACACTACATTGATTCCGGGATGTGCAAAAGTACGAAGAAGCATTTGTCGTATTTAACTGTTCCCGCAGCCTTTGTGACTGCCTGACTCTCCTACATGCTGGAACGAAGAAGCGGAAATCGGAACAATCCTTTCCGGATTCCGACTAGCTCAAGTATCGAATATACGCGTGAACGTCATTACAGACTCTCAAATGACATCAGACTATTGGCTGCCGCCAGAACACCTAAATGGGAATTTGCGGACATAAAGTATGTGAACCTGGGGGAGTGCCTTTTTTAACACAGAAGCTGTCACACAATCCCAAATCTATTGGTTCCGGCGTCCGAAAATCCTCCACAAATAAAAAATACCGAGCGCAAGTGAGCGCGTCCCTTGCGGCGCCTCCGCCCCCCCCCCTCCCCCCAGCGTCGCCGGCACACGTTTATCAAGCCAAGCATTGGCAAAGATTAGCAAAAAAATTTCAGCGTTCACTGTAATCATGGCAACACTTCCAGAAAAACTGAAGGAACCTCACACTCATAGCAACAAGAATGGAGTAAATGTCGTTGCGGCAGCGAAGAACAAGCGAATCCGTGTTGATGGTCGTGAGGGTTGCGCACAGCTGCGCTACCTTCGAATCTTACGCGTGTGCGCTTCATTAATTTTTTAGTGTTTGGATTTTGTTGCTCCGTGACATTGTAAACAAAGTCCTGACTAGAAAGTACCAGAAAGAATAGGGTACCGTGAAATCACGTCAACAACAACCAAGTCAACCCTTGTGTCCCTCAGCAGAGCCACAGTCAATACGCTTCGCAATTTTGCCAAGAACATCCGCTTCTGAGCTTATTAACCGAGAGCAATAAACAGCTTTGTAAATTTCATGCTCAACTTGTTTATGACGTCATCTGTACCATTATTTCTTATTTTTGCTTTGTCATATAATAAAAGCTTGAATGCAATTATCATTTCAATGCAACTAATAAGTCGTGACAGTATATTCTACCTAAATTCCCACGTCAAAGATATGCACACTCGCCTATACCTTTTAGATGCAAAGCATCTCTTGCTCTCGGCTCCGTCGTCCGTCATCCGTCCGTCCGCCGGCCCAGGAAGACACCGGCAACACTGCCGCTCCAGGAGCCCTTTAAAGGGACACTGAAGAGAATTTGTCAAGCTCCCGGTTTTGCTTGCATTGCGTAGGCTTGCTCAAATTGCCACACCTTTCATCGTTTATCCGGTTGATAAGTCGTTAATTATTTTGTAAAGCGGGAAAGAAGAAAAACTACCATGCGCGGTCTGTTGCGGCCGCACCAACTAAAGGCTGTGACGTCGGTAGAAGGGGGCACCGTGATTGGACGATGTCCAAGGTTAGAATTCAAACAAGTTTCGGTTTCGGTTCTGTAAAACAACATGCTTGAGATCCGACGGCATTGTTAGATGGGAATTCTCGATATCTCAGTAAACGTCATAATATACCTAAGATAAGCCTCCCAAGACGGCTTGGCATCGTAGAAATCACTAGCCGAGGCCTACGCAGTGCATGAACGCCCTCCGCGTCACCGCGGTCGTTCAAATGCCATGTGCTTTTCCCGCATATTCGGAGCTTGCCTTACTCATGCCCGTATCGTAAAAAGCGTGTTCGCAACGCCAACGGTCTGCTGATTCTGGGCTGTGCCCACTGCCCGCAAGCTGTCGGTGCTTGTGGCAACAGCACGCCAACGAAAACTGGCAAGCGCGTCAGTGTCAGTCTGCGCGCGTTCTGCGAACTCGCTCGTGGAGCCGTGAACGTTACGGCCCAGAAATCGTGAACTCAGGTTAGAAAACATCGGCCGCAAGCGAAGAAATCAACTTACAAAAAAACAAAAAAGCATGCACACTCGGGGATTCGAACTTGCAAAACGAAAATTCTAGCGCTTTAAACCACTCGGCCATGAGCCTTTTTTTAAATGCAGAGCATTTAAGCAACTCACGATGTCACCCGCGTTGGCGTCCGTAGTCCGCACCGCACCCCTCCCTACTATATAAAAAGAAAATACTATCCGGCGCCCGGTTTCGATCCCTCGACCCTGCGGGCAGAACGCAATGTACATGGTGCGCTTCCCACTACGGCACAAAGCCGACACGGAATCAGACGCTACCAACGCGCCTGATATCGTTGACTCATTCAAATTACTGCTGACGAGCGCTTTCTCGTCAGCAGTTGCCACAAGTTCAACAACATTAACGTAACGCAAACTACTTAACGTCGTGCGCCGCCGGAAATGCTCTGCATTTGATCGTGCCCCTAGCGAGGGAAATGTTTATACAGGAACTCCTACTTCTAGCGGACTCCTGGCGCCCTCTTTCTGCCATTGTAGAGACTATGAGGCGGTCTTCGAAGGGCGCCAAATTTGAATTGTACAAAATCGATTTCTTCTTGCATGCGGTCGAGAAAGTTTGATTGATTGATTGATTGATTGATTGATTGATTGATTGATTGGTTGATTGATTGATTGATTGATTGATTGATTGATTGATTGATTGATTGATTGATTGATTGATTGATTGATTGATTGATTGATTGATTGATTGTAAGGTTTAACGTGTCGACGCAACGCAGGCGATGAGGCGCGCCGTAGTGGAGCGTTCAGCATGTATAGACGACATAATTCTGTTTTCGCTCACGCGTTAGGCAATAATTATACAGGCGGCGTTGGTACCACCAAATTAGCTGGGACACTAGTGGTGGCCCCGCGAAACGCTTCGTTAATCAGTCGGAAGAAAGCTCCGCGTCAGACCACGCTACACCTGCCAGCGCATCACAAACAGCCATGACGCGCCTGTTATGCTCCAGCAGACGGGGGCTTCTTTCTCCAGCCAGCCACGCAACTGGAGAACCAGTCGAGCTCTGCTGTAAACACCACCTTTTTTTAACTTACGCTAATCGGTTGCCTTGAGACAAATTGCAAGCTATTTTCTCTATTGCATATTAAACAAATAGTCACGTCAATGACCACGATGCTGGTTTATAAAACACATCAGTGTCGGTTTAAAACCCGCTCACCGAACTTTGGTGGGCGAAAACTGTCATAAACATTGAAAGAAGACAATTCTTCCAAAATTGGTAACCGCGTAAGCCCCGGGCACTGCATATTAATTACTTCCTTCAGCATACTGTCATTCTGAGCAAAGTTCTTGCTGACAGTCTTCGCGTCAGCATCAGAGTGGCGCACCGCCATACGACTCAGCTAGATGGCGTGTAGGCCCAAAAGCATTTTTAGATCGTACGGCAGACTGTCATTTTTGTCTGCTGGAATGAAACGAATTCCATGCGGTGTCACAGGCAAGTCTTTTTTCAGGGTATGCTGAAGGACGTCCCAAAAAAAGACGGCATCCCAGCATTCTGGGAAAACGTGGTCTATTGTTTCGGGTTTTTTACACAACAGACAAACTGTTGTTTATGGCACAAACAACCCTTCTTCAGCCATCCATGTTTTGACTAGAAGAGTTCCCGAATGCAGCCTAAAAAAGAATGTTTTCATACTTGCTGCGACTGCCATTTTTTTGACGCGACACAGTACATCTTGCCCTGGCCCAATGCGGTACATAGTTCTGTATAGCGGTACTGGAAAAAGAACCTCTCTCAGATCTTCTGACAGACGTTTTCCTGAAACACTTGAAAGGTATTTAAGAGAAAACCTTACAGCGAGGAATCTCAAAGCTTCAACGGTTTCCTTCAGGTAACCTTGCAACGTGTAACGTTCATCAACACTCGAAACAACAAACTGCGGGAGTACCCGCCAAGACACTTTGTAGAAATGTGCCACTGTCTGCAACATGTTCTTCCTGGCCAAGCTATTGTATGTGATGCAAGTTCGCGATTAAATTTGCAGAAACTGCACCGTATTTTTGCTGTTTCATCTGGGGTCCCCAATGGGAAAGAACCAGCCGTACGAATCTCTTTCGTAAAGTGCGAGTGGGAGGGGTGGCCTTATCACACCTGTTTTTGCGACAACTTGTCAGCAGATTAATGTTTCTTCGCGATGCGAGTGATGCCTTTCTTCGCTCGGCCACGAGCCAGCCTCGCCGAAGGGGGATATATAAGGTATATAATGTACAACCAGTTTACACTTTTATTTAGTTTTAGCATTTCAAGTACTTTCGGCGACTATTTGTTGTATAGCGCTCCTGCAGTAAGCGTCCCCCAAACTTCCACAATATCTCATGTCTAGCTATCGCATTTCTTAGATTGAAAAGCGTTCGCTGATGTATGTTCGTGCTGCTGACCGCTGTGCTTGTTCACCCAGCGCAAAAAAAGTGCTTTCGGCTCTCTAGTTTTGCGCTGTACGGCAAAAGTTTCAGTTGATTTTATTTCCTTAGTACCTATATTGACTTCGCTGACTCTTCTCCCGCCTTGAAGTGGCATTAGATTTTCCTACTAGCGTAAAGTCAGCGAAGCGTCGCATGTCCACTTGTGCAGCGCTTGGGGGGAGCGACCCGGATTCGGAGCTTGATACAGTGTACAAACTAACAAAGTAAAGAAAGGCACATTCTTCCATTCACAAATGTGTTGTGGCTCAGTTTCAACTGATCGAGCGAATTGCGGCGACCCGTCGGCGGCCAGCGGACTAAACGTTGGGCCGACTGACTCGGTCGCGGAAGGTCGGCGAGCCGTGCAGTAGCGCAGCCAATTGCCAGCTCATCTCCTGCTGACGTCACACGAAAACGCCACAGAAAATGGGCGAGGGTGCAGAGAGGAGGACAGCATTTTCGAATTGATTTTTCTACTAATTAGATTCGCGTAAACGCGCTCAGAGTGGTCGAAACATGGCCTATGGACTCCGAACTACAATTTGCGCTAGTAATCCGCAATTCTTACAAATCACTTTAGTGTCCCTTTAAGGGGAAGCGTGCTCGTCTCATGCCGGCCCAGGAAGACACCGGCAACACTGTTGCTCCAGCATCTCATGGTCGGGGCTATGTCCGTTCCTTCTTGTGGCGCCGTCCACATCCGCACTGCGCATGCTCGACTGATCTCGGGCCGGCCCAGGAAGACACCGGTAACACTGTCGCTAAAGGAGCCATTAGGAGTAAGACACCACCGGGCGTTCAGCAAGCCGAGCATGCGCAGTGGGGTGTGGACGGCGCAACAACGACAAGAGAGGGACATAGCCCGTCTAATAAATTTACGCCATCTTACCGATGGGGAACCCTGAGTAGGATGCGAAACAGCCATGGGCTCAGCGCAATTTCCCATTTCGTAGTTCCGGTAAGTGAAAAGTGTGGTAGTTACCATGGAAACCAAACTTTAAATATAACGGTAGCTAAGTACCTCAACCTAACCGAAACGACGAACTGAAAACTAATGGGCACTTGAATCGACCCCATGGCTGCTTTGCATACTACTCAGGGTTCCCCTACAGGAAGATGGCGTAATTTAAAAAAAAAGCGATAGCAGGCGCTAACAATATTTGAATTATCGAAAACAAGCTCTTAATGAGAGTTTTCCGTGTGGTGACAATTCTCGAAGCACAAGTATTCGTCGTGCGAAACTCCATATGAGAAGGTAATATTCCCTATGAGTTCCTAAATATCCCCTAATATTCCCTATAATAACATATGAAGAGTTGACCTAGGACGAGTGGGACAAGGCCCATATTCATGGTATATCCCTAGTGTATACATAATAGTAAATTTCAGGACTTTCCTCCTCCTGGAACGTGCCATTGTGTCTCGTGTCGCTGTGAGACACGTGGAAACTGTGATGTCCAAATTATGTAAGCCTAATGCACAAGAATATATACAGCTTATATACAAGACAACTGAGGTAGCACGTAGTGGGCCTTAGAAAGTTCTTGCCGTGGTCTAACCTGCGCCCCGGGACTCTGTCCGCGACCTGCAGTAAGTTCGACCGCAAAAACCCTTCTGCTCCCAAAGGGCCAAACATCATACTTGGCCCTTCGAAAGCAAGAGGGTTCAACCCAATTCAACTAGGCTCAACCCAGTATCCGGTAAGCTGGGGCTCCCTAACATTTGCCTGCATTTTCTAAGCGACGTTGGTTCTTTATTTAACTCCTCATAACATGGAAAAATTTCGACCACCAAAGCAACCTTCTTCGCGCGGCCACCAGTTCACCTGTACCCACACTTAGCTATCAACATGCCGCGTAACGGATACTGTTTGCCAGTGCTGCGCCACGGCTGCCTTATCATTCGCAGTCGGCGGCTCAGCGCTCGACTATCGCGTTACAACAAAGAAGTCGACTCTTTTCTTTCTACATTTATGCTTGATAAACAAAACATTGACACTGACGCCGGGAATTTTAAAACCTGAACTCAATGCGGCACGTGGTGGCCATGGCTAGTACTACTGGACATAAGCCGGAAAGCTGGACATGGATTTCGATATTTTTAGATACTTTTGATCCCCAGGTCGTCAAAACTAATCCGTAGCCCTCCACTACGGCGCACCTCATCGCCTGCGTTGCGTCTGCGCGTTAAACCCCGCAATCAAATCAATGAAATCAATTTTTAGATACTTTTAGTCACTTTTAGGTTCTGTTAAATGTTGCAACACATATTCTGTGTTGTTCACCACTCCCTTCTCCCATCCCACCCATGTTATTATTCTATGTTTAGCATTTTTATGTCTTTTGGCTCCGGTTTTATGCTTTTATATTTTCATCCTTGGTTTTAGGGTTGACACGTGTTAATGATAAAAAGCTTGTGTAGCCTCGAAGTTTCATTCGTTTTAGCTTCTCATAAATGTCGGAAACGCGAGCTGTGTTGTTCTTAACTCCGATTCTTATACCCGTGTTATCATGTTATCATTTTATTTTTGGTGGTTCTATGCCCTTTTGGCTGTGATTTTAATAGTTCATCTTTGATTTTAAGTGCGACACGTGTTTTTTGCGGAAGACGTACACAGTCTAAGTAGTATCTGTTACCTGGTGCATACTGCTTTGTTACGCAGTTTTATCGAATTTGTTGTATTTGAACTTGTGATTGTTGTTAAGCCTTATCGGGAGTGCAACCGCTAATAGGAAACAGGGTAACACAGGTGGGAGGTATATATGTGTGTTGCTATTTCATGCAAAATAAAGCTGGAAGTTGCGCTCGTCTTGTCCTCTTGTCTCTTCGTCCTCGTCTTTTGCGCAAACTTACTCCTCCGTACACAGATCCACCGAAGCGTGCATGTGCAGACTGCGAAAAGGGTATACTAGCGCTACACATAACTTAAATGAAATACTTCAATCCCTTTGTGACAATTGTGGAGAAGAGAGAAAGAGAGAGAAGGAACTTTATGTAGGCCTAAATTGATAGTAGGAAGGGGATGAGAGGCAGGAAGTCACGTGGTCATCCTTTTTAATGAGCCCATTGGTCCTAGCGGCATCTTTGACCGGTTGGACGAGTAGTTGCTATGAGTCGGGGTGGGAACTGAGCAACGGGTCTTAGCGGCATCCTCCACCGGTTGGACGAGCAAGGTGGCCTCCCATATCTCTTCAGTCCTGATGTTTAATGATCTATTACGTGGGTGAGGTTTCCGTGGGCATGCCCATATTATGTGTTGTAGGGTGGCTTTGTCTGCACACCACTTGCTTCTGTCTGAATACGAGTATGGGAGATATAGGTTATTGAGCACGGGTTTGGGGAAGGTATTTGGCTTTATTCGCCGCCACGCAACCGACTGCCATCGGTTGCGGGAAGAGTGGGGTGCAGGGTATTTGAGGCGGCTCAACCTGTAAGGGTGCATTATCTCCCTGTAAGTGACCAGCCTGCTTTGCTCCCCGTGAACGTAGGCCCGATGTCATCATCCAGGTCAGCCTGGTTGCCTAAATATCGGGCTGCCTCGTGAGCCAGTTCATTCCCCAGCAGGGACGAGTGTGCTGGTGTCCGCCCAAGGGGAACATGTGTGCATCTGCCGCCAATAAATGTGGAAAATATGTTGGCCGCTCGCAGGCATATTCATCCCGCTAGGAAGTTTCTGATTGCCGTCTCGGAGTCAGACAGAGTAGTTTCGGCTTCCCTGCTAGCCATTGCGAGAGCAATAGCCGCTTCTTCTGTCACCTCCGTGTGTGTCGTCAGGATTGTGTCGGAGATAACTGCGTGTGCTTGCTGGTCCACCACGGCTACCGCCCCAGCCGCTTGTTCGTGATAGTCCGCAGCATCCACGTGTAGGACATGTGGGTTTCCGCACAACTACCGGTGAAGTGCGCAACTCTGGTGGTTCTTTTGTCTTGATGATGTTCTGGGTGCATATTTGGTGGTATGGGAGAAGCATGGATGAATAAATGAGCGCTGCTATCCATGGAGCTTTTGCTGCCGTGTTGAGAGGCGCAGGAAATGCGCAGGGACCTTAGAATTGTGGGGCCCCTCTTTATGCACGAGAGCGTGCATGCGCCATCCTTTATGCTTCTACTCGCTCTTCAGGGTATTATGCATTATGCAGCCTCCTTATTTGGAAGTGCTCTATAGATCTCGTGACGAATATTCTTACAGCTTTCTTGTGGGCTTTCTGGATATTGCACTCAGTTTGTTCTATTTCTGTCTCTGTGAAGTTAAGAAACCGAGTCACTTATACAATGCGGCCTATAATAAAAGTGTGAACCCGGCGCAGTAAATTTGCCTCCTTGAGGCAGCAGTTTTTGTTTGCTATGCCAGCAATAAGTCGGCTGATTTGCTCCACACTGGGTCTCAACGCCGATATAGTACCTATGTTCACTCTATTTACCTGAACACGAAGGCCAAAGAAGCCAATGCACTCGACGGGAGGGATCAGGTTGCCCTGAGTGTGCAGAATATTAGGAACGTCTGTCTTTCTTCTTCCCTGTTTGTGGGGTTGGTAGGAAAGGATATTGAATTTTTGAGGGGAGCAGGCAAGGCCTCTCGGGGTGATGTTGTCGTGGCCTGCATCTGCAGCTTGCTACTGCCTTTCTTGCAGGTATGCGTGCCTCCAATCGACCACATTGTAATATAATTTCCGTAGAGGCTATATTCGATTCCCGGGATAGCCTTTAGGAGGGTAGGTAGCTTGATTATGGCAACGTTGAAGATGAAGGGTGATAGTACGGAACCCTGTGGTGTGCCCTGACTCTCCATATGTATGAGGTCTGATTCCAACCCTTTCAGAGTGAGACGTGCTGTGCGATGCGACAGAAAGTCTTTTATGTATATATAAGCGCTGCGCCCGACTCCCAGCTCGGCCAGATTGGATAGAATGACATCACGTCTGTTGTCAAACGCTTTGGTGAGGTACAGTCCATGTGTAACTTTTGTGCCGAGGTCCGCAACTTGAATGTTGTCCCAAATCCGGTTTTAGTTGTAGCATAACGTCTCGCGAGGAAATCTTGGGTCCCACCGTCGTATTAGGAAACAAGTGGTTTGACTCCATGTGCTTGTACAACCTATTCAGCACCACGTGTTCCAAAAGCTTGCCCAGGCAGGACGTAACAGAAATAGGACGTGAGTTCTTCAACTTGAGTTCGTTTTCAGGTTTCGGTATCATGGAGATGCTTGCTGTTTTCCATGCCGGTAGTGTTTGCGCTGGTTCCCAGCACTGGTTCAAGTACCGTGTAAGGACGGCTATACAACAATCGTCGAGGTTACTCAGTAGTCTCTTCGCGACTCTATCCGGGCATGTGCGGGTATAGGTCCTGATGTCGAGAAGCGGTCTTTATACATGTTCTGGTTGAGTGAGTGTGCTGCGATGAACGAGATGCTGACACCTGAGTGAAATTTACATTTTGCGATTCTACTCCAACCCTCTCTACTTTTGTGGACCAACCAATGTTTAGAAAAACTCCCTTTTAGTCCATGCCGCTTATATTATAGTCGAAATATAGTCGCTAATATTATAGTGAAGCCACGAAAATGCAGCTTTTTCTTCGACCACCTTTTTTTCTTTGTCCATATGGTGAAAAATAAACTTCTGTGATTTATTTATTTATTTATTTATTTATTTATTTATTTATTTATTTATTTATTTATTTATTTATTTATTTATGGATTGATTGATTGATTGATTGATTGATTGATTGATTGATTGATTGATTGATTGATTGATTGATAAAACTCGTTTCCTGCACCACGTGAATAAAGACCTCTGTATTGAACAAGGTCCTCAAGGTACGTTCGTACGCACCAGCAGGCTCGATCAGCCTACCTCAAAGGGACAATGAAGTGATTTGTAAGCATTGCAGGATTACTAGCTCAAATTGTATTCCGGAGTCCATAAGCCCTGTTCCGACCACTCTGAGTGCGTTTACGCGAATTTATTTAGTAAAAAAATCAATGCTAAAAGGCTGTTCTCCTCTCTGCATCCTCGACCATTTTCTGTGGCGTTTTCGCGTGACGTCAGGAGAAAATGACTTGGCTTGACTGCGCTTCTGCGCGGCTCGCCGACCTTCCGACAGAGTTAGTCGGCCCAGCGTTTAGTCCGCTGCCCGCCAACGAGTCGCCGCAATTTCTTCGCCTAGATGAAACTAAGCCACGCCACGTTTGTGAATGAAAGATTGTGCCTTTTTAGATGCAAGGCAACTCATGCTCGGGGCTGTGTCCCTCCCTTCCTCGCTGTCGTTGCCCTTCTCCGCCGCCCGCCGTCCGCACTCTACTGCACATTCGCGTCTCTTCAGCCGCGTCAGCGCTTGGGCTTACGTCAGCCAGTCCACTATAAAAAGAAATAGTTAGGCGGCGCCTGTTTTCAATCCCACAACTCTCTGGCCGCAACGGTAGGTACGTGGCGCTCTTCCCACTGCGCTACAAATCCTGACCGGAGCATGTACTACTGACGCTCCTTATCCCCTTCACTGATTAAAACTACGTCAAGACGCTACTGATACAACGAAGGCACGCGAAGCTGAACGTCAACGGAAACGACGAACTGAAAACAAATGGGAACTTCAGTCGATCCCATGGCGGCTTCGCATAATACTCAGGGTTCCCCTCCGGGAAGATGGTGTAATGTTTTTCACTTTCTTAGTTTGTATATTGTATCAAGCTTCAAGTCCAGGTCGCTCCACACAAGCGCTGCACAAACGCCCACGTGACGCTTCGCTGACTGGTAGGCTAGTAGAAAAATCTGAGGCCACTTGAAAGTGGGAGAAGAGTCAGCAAAGTCAATGTAGGTACTAAGGAAATAAAATCAACTGAAACTTTTACCGTACAGATCAATATTTGGGAGCAGGAAGCAGATTTTTGCGCTGGGTGAACAAGAACAGAGGTACGTAACACGGCCACACATCTGCGAACGATTCTCCGTCTAAGAAATGCGATTTCTAGACGTGAGATATTGTGGAAATGGGGGGTTGCTTACTGCACGAGTGTCATGAGTCGAGGTCAACCCCGCAATGACGCCGGAGAGAACAAGGTGGAGGAAGACGAGGAAGAGGAGAGATCGAGGCAGGGGCGCAAATATTAATGTCACGCGTCTCGACCAGCAGACAAGAAGGAAACGGGAAACAAGGGCAGGCTTAACAAAACACATTTATGACGCAGCAAAGATCGAAGCAAACAAAACCGAGTTAAGAAACCCACACACACGAAAAGACTATCGAACTCTCGAAAATAGAATATACACATGTCCTAAGTTACCACTGCCTTACAAGCTCGAGAATGTCCTAGAAGACAGTTACACTAGCGCCGAGGCTTACGTACTTCACGGGTGTGGACGTAAGGAAATCTAAGCGTGGTCGCGAAGCGCTGGTGCCGGCATGGTGTCGTTGTGATGCTGTGCGACTAGCGTAGCCCGGCTGGTATTCCGGAGGACGTGGACGTTGCCGTTGTCGGAGCCATCGTAGCACAAGACGACGATACAGTGCCGCAGACCGCACACGCGCGCCCGTCGCCGCTAGAGCCGCCATGACGTGGGTTGGCGGACCGTCGGGAGACCGGAGCCGAAGCGTCGTCGGCCCGCTCCCGCCCAGGCTTGTGTGGCGACGTCGCGGTCTCAGGTCGCGTCACCCCAGGCTTCGCTTTTCGTGAGCCGGGTCTGTTCTTCCGCCCCTGCCTCGAACTCTCCTCTTCCTAGTCTTCCTCCACCTTGTTCGCTCCGGCGTCATTGCGGGGTTGACCTCGACTCATGACTTTACCCCCCTCTTTAAGAGTTTTTTCTCAAAAAAACGGCACACTCGCTGCAGGGAAATGCCCACTCAATGGATCCTGACAAAGAACTGCCTCTTCTCAGCACAAGGGGAGTCCAGTCTTCTCTCACAGATGCTGTCTTGCAGCCCCAGAAAGTCCAAGTACACTCTACTCTAACGTACAGAGTTCACCTACACAGTTCATCACAAAGTTTAAAGTCACAGTCTCTAACACCACGTTACTCATTGTCCGCACACAGCAGATCCCCAAATCAAACATTTCTCTAACTATACTACAATTCACAACTACACACCTATGAATACATATACACGGTGGCGTTTTTCGTCGTGCAACTACAATTCCGACTTAACCTTTACACAAAATGAAATTGTCCTCCATCTGTATGAGTCCTATTTGTCGCCGTATCCAGTCCGTGCTTGCCGTCAGGTCTTTAAGCCGATTATTTCATTTTTACCTTCTAACAGCGAGCCCATTTAACATCCTTCTCTAAGCAACCGGTTCGGTTTCTCCAAAAAGCTGTCTTTCGACCTTTTCCACAGCTGTCACAGGAGCGTTCTCTCAACGGTATCTTAAGGTACCGACACAATCTAATCATCCCCTTTTTGCGATCACGCGGAATTCTCCGGACAGTTCTTTCAGCTTGTGACGCAACTGATTTCCCTTGATGTGGCGGACCTTGCTGTTGCTCAATTTCGAACCTGCTTTTGCTGCGTCGCATTGTGGTCAGTCGTATAGATGTCCACCTGGTTGCGTGGGATAACTTGTGCAGTTTTCCAGTTTGCCGGTCATTCTCGAGAGGACTACGCTGGCGCTCCAGAACTTGACTACGTGTCCAGCTCTCCTCTTCTCGTTGCTCCGAGCTCTTTCTTGAGGATGCATGTTGTTGCTTTCTGGTGGTCGCCCGAGACTGCTTATTTGGGCCTCGCCAAACATATTTGCCAGCGGCTACTAGCTCGTGCATGACATACCTGTACAAGTCCTTCCTTCGCGTCTCTGTATCGACAGTAGACCCTTCATCTTTAGAGTGCGGTCCTAGTTGATTTGCAAACTCTGCCAATGGCTCAGCTTCTGTGATTGCTGTAACAAGGCCAATATTTTCCCTGCCCTTTTCAGAAGCAACCTTAGCCTCCGTACTGGCTGCTTTCTCCATATGAGGAGGAACGCCGCATTTCAACGTAGTCTTGCTACCACAAGTACTCATTTCAGAAAAGACCTTGTCTGTCTTCACTCGCTGTGCGAGGACCTCTCTGTCTTTATAGGAGCCGCCAAAAGCATCTGTGGACAGCAAACTGTCCTCGGCTGGCACCCTCTCGATGCGCCCATCTTCTTGCGGCTTGCCTTCCGCCGTGCCACACGCACCAGGTTTCCCATGTCGCACTTTGAACGCTGCTTCTTTCTCCTTGGTCTGCCGCGAGACGTTTGTGTCTTTTCCATATGTCTTACTCTCCACATTATCGCTTTCTGCAGTTCGCGTGCATTCCATCTCACGTGCGTCGGGTTCAATGCTCTCTGCATTTTCGACGCTATTTTGCACAAGGCGCAGCTGCGCCTCTGCCCGTTGTATCTGCTCTTCCAATTCTCTTTTTTCTCCCTCAAACTTTTCCTGCTCTTTCTGACTATCTTCTTCAATTATTCGAAATGCCTGCTCTTTGTTCAACCCGAGGGTTTGAACTAACGATAGTACTTTTCCCCAATCCATTCTTCTAAGCTGGCGAGACACGTGACACTGGGCCTATCCTGGCAGTTGGTATGCCGAGAATCCTAGCAGGTTCGCCAAATATTAATGTCACACGTCTCGACCAGCAGAGAAGAAGGAAACGGGAAACAAGGGCAGGCTTAACAAAACACATTTATGACGCAGCAAAGATCGAAGCAAACAAAACTGAGTTAAGAAGCCCACACACACGAAAAGATTATCGAACTCTCGAAAATAGAATATACACATGTCCTAAGCTACCACTGCCTTACAAGCTCGAGAATGTCCTAGAACACTGTTACACTAGCGCCGAGGCTTACGTACTTCACGGGTGTGGACGTAAGGAAATCTAAGCGTGGTCGCGAAGCGCTGGTGCCCGCATGGTGTCGTTGTGATGCTGTGCGACTAGCGTAGCCCGGCTGGGATTCCGGAGGACGTGGACATTGCCGTTGTCAGAGCCGTCGTAGCACAAGACGATGATACAGCGCCGCAGACCGCACACGCGCGCCCGTCGCCGCTGGAGCCGCCATGACGTGGGTTGGCGGACCGTCGGGAGACCGGAGCCGAAGCGTCGTCGGCCCGCTCCCGCCCAGGCTTGTGTGGCGACGTCGCGGTCTCAGGTCGCGTCACCCCAGGCTTCGCTCTTCGTGAGCCGGGTCTCTTCTTCCGCCCCTGCCTCGACCTCTCCTCTTCCTCGTCTTCCTCCACCTTGTTCTCTCCGGCGTCATTGCGGGGTTGACCTCGACTCATGACAACGAGCTCTATACAACACATAGTCACCTAAGCTGCTTGAAATGGTATAAATAAATGGAAGTGTAAAGTGGTTATACTTTACCTGACATTTCCAACGCCGACAACGGTCGCCCGTGGCCGAGTGGTCTGGAGCGCTGAGTTTGTGGTTTTGCGAGACGCAATCGAATCCCCGAGGGTCGATTCATTTCTTTTGTAGGGGGATTTTTTTCGTTTTCGGCCGATGTTTTCTATACTGAGTTCATCATTTTTGCGCCGAAACGTTCACTGCTCCACGAGCAACTTCGCAGAACGCGGGTAGACTGACACTCTCGCGCTAGCAAGTTCACGTTGGCGTACTGCTGCCATAAGCACCGACTGCTTGCGGGCAGTGGGCACAGGCCAGAATCAGCCGACCTTTGGTCTGGTGCGAACACGGTTTTTGATACAGACATGCGTGAGGCAAGCTCAAAAAATGGGGGAAAAGCTCATGGCATTTGAGTAGCTGTGCTGGCGCGGACGGCGTTAATCCACTGCGTATGCCTTGGGTAGGGATTGCGACGATTCTAAGCCGTCCTGGGAGGCTTATCTTAGACATTTTACAGCCGATAACATGACAGAAGCGTGGTATGGTGATTATTCAAATATCGAGAATGCTCATCCAACAATAACATCGGATGTCAAGCACGTTGTTTTACAGAACCGAAACCGAAACTTGTTTGAATGCTGAACTTGGACATCGTCCAATCACGGTGCACCTCCTCCCGACGTGACAGCCTTTAGTTGGTGCAGCCGCCGCTGACCGCGCATGGTAGTTTTTCTTCTTTCGGGCTGTATAAAATAGTTACCGACTTATCAACCGGATAAACGATGAAAGCTTTGTTAATTTGAGCCAGTCTACACAGTGCAAGAAAAAAGCGAGCTTCACAAATTTACTTTAGTGTCCCTTTAAGGTTTGAAGTGCCTTTCATGCCACCACCATTGCCAACTCCCGTTATTATTACGAGCACCTTTTTACTTCGGAGTGGGGCCTACTCAACTTGTATATCTTACATTTCGCGTAATCATTTGCATGCGTTATTCACTTTAGTCACAAACACGACACACTGGATGACCACCTAACATCGTTTGCGGCATTTCTATTTTATATGCTTGCTCAATTAACACACAGCAATACCTACACGCCAAAGCACCCCTGAAGGTCAGCTTCACCCCAACGCACTTCGTTTTGACCAATCCATGTAGCCAACGCGAAAAGGAAAATTTCAGTGAACTAATATATCAAGTCAACAATTTGACTTAAAAGTCCGCTCTGCGCTGTGGCATTATGCATTTCAAGTGTAGCGTTCGACATTGCGTAAAGCCACAGCTGTGACGAATTTTTTTTATTTACTGCAGCTTTGTGTGCACAACTACAACTTAACAAAACCTAAATAAAATACTCATCTTACAAAAGAAAGCCGTTCGCCATATCGCAAACCTCGGTTATTCTTCTCCCACTGGGACTTTCTTGCCACATTGTAACATAATCAAGGCAAATTGCATGTGCGATTTCCGAATTCTCCGCTCCTGCTTCTTTTCTTAGTTGCCAAATAAAACGTTTCTCATTAATTCGTAAGCACTCCAGGCCGGAACTTCCTCTGAACATACCCGAAACGCAGACAACTAGCTCTAGCGCAAATGGGCCGCAATAACTGGAAGTTGTAATCACTACAACACAACTTGCAATTAGCTCTTAATAGCTCCAATTTTTTAGGGAATTTCTTTTTAGGGCAGGTAAAAGTGCTTTTTGAACATAAATAGTAAACTTAAAGCAACCAATTATTGATTGACAAACGTAAGTTAATATTTCTTTGGTTATGAACATGCATCTGTTAATTTTCTTTGGGGCGGCGGAATCGTGCCAGTACACAGCACTGCTTTCGAGGCACCCGTGGAAAAATAGCGGTTTGGCGGCTTATCTTATCCGAGTAGAAAGTATTTTAGCATACTCCCCCTGGGAGCATTCGTTTTGCAAAATAGGCCTGCAGATTGGAAACCTACCGACCTTGAATTCCCTGGGAGAACTGCGGAGTCCTGCAGAGCAAGCACTGCATGAGAGTGAAAGCAATTCAGTCGAAATGCGTCTAGAGCCCTACCAAGAAGGGGTTCCTTCTCTCTCCGAAGGTGGCACTCATCAAGTAGAAGCTTATAACCTGAATTTCGAAATGAGCTGCCAAAACAATAACTGGGGTCAAACCGCCGAATGGTGAATTGGGATAAAGTACTAAGCAATCATGACAGAATCTCCTTCGCCAGGCGTTATTTCAAAGCTGTTGTTTTCTCCTACGTTGTAGAATACTAGCTAAATGCGCGGGAAGAAGATGTGCAGCAAATGTTTTATATGCACGCCACGTGGAAAATCACTATCAGCAGCTTATTTTACTTGGCCTGCGCCCCGCAAGCAGTTACACTCACACGAAAGCGGCAGCGGTAGCTCACGGCAGTTTCTCTTTCTCTTTTTTGCTGAACTAAATGCTGTCCGGGCTGAGCTAACAGAACGGTTGCGGCCTCAATCAGCCCAACGTGGATTTTTGCGCCATTCAAGGAGAGAACATCAGCCTTTTGACGTTTTGTGTTTTTTGGTTTGTTCGGCGCCTGCCACGAGGGAGTCACCAGCGAACAACGCTGCTCGGCGCCCCAGTAAGGGTGGTACCAATACGGAGTTAATACTTGTGTTGTCGGACGATACAGAGCCCGTGGCAGCAAAAAAAAAATACCGTTGCAGCTGAGAATTCTTCAGGGGTTAGTTAATAAACTTGATGTCTAAGCAACCCCGGTTTAATGATTCCGGTCAACGGCCAACATGCTGTCGTAGATTAGCTGAACCTAACGGGTACGAATTCATGAAATCGTGAAACTGCCCAACATACCACACAGAATGCCCGAAAACGTTACTCCAACCGTGAAACACCAAGGAGCGCTCACCCACACTCCGTTGGACATTATAACTTTCACATTCACCTCTCATAGTAGTATTTTGTTCATAAAAAAATCACCGGCCATCTTCACTAACCCAAAACTCGGTGAGGGGTGAAGCCTGCAGTGTATAAGTGTATTCTTGGCGTTCTTTCCAACGGAGATGAAATTGTTGGGGGGTACAGCTGTACAATTTTGCTATAAAAGTCTCTTCTCTTTGAAGCACGAAGCTCTTTAGCGCGAGGAGTAAACGAGTGCCCCGGTGTTTTTTACTACGGGTTACGAACCGCGACAGCACGAGGCGTAACCGAATGTCCGGGTGTTTTTTTTTAGTGCGCGTTACGTTCTAGCGCGAGGCGTAGACGAGTTTCCAGGTGTTTTAGTGCCGTGACTACACGAGACGAACGACGACTATGACGACGACAACCACAGCAGGAGATGCCAACAGCCCCCGCCCCTAAGGCGCTTCGCCCCTGAAACCCAGTCTTCTCTGTCATGAAAATACAATTGCAATTTTTGGCGAGGCCCGTAAGCTGTGGCGAAGATTTTCCCGAAGCTCCCTGTACGCTAAGCAATGTTAATGTGTATGAACGCTGTCACTAGTGGCATGGAAAGGTACTTCGTCTTCACACTCGATATAACAAACGGTCCATTAATTCGGTCTTTAATTATGAAATATAAGGTTTAACAAAAGCTCGTGTGGTGAGGTTAGAAGATTCAGAGTTAAAAACGTAGGATCGCCGACCGAAGCTTTACTAAAAAACGCATTCCGGCTCCCATACCAAAGCCCTGTACACAAACCCTGTACACAAGGAAGTGCGGACTGTAAAAATGTCGTTATTTAGTGCAGACGCTCCTTCTCCTCCGGGATGCTTCTCCTCCGGGAAACAACACTCTAAAAGGAATGCACAAAAATTAGAAAAGTGCACGTTTAGCGCCCCCGACCCGTGTTTTCAGCGGCCGTTCCGTTCGGTTTCCCACGACCTGAAAAAAACGTTATATGCAATATCAGGCCAGCGGTAGCAGTCAAGAAAGCGGACTCCTTTTACTTCCACGGCCCCGGCAAGTGATGCGTGTCAAGTCTCTGGTGCGCACCAAAAGTGTGATATGCCTCATGGCAGCGCCCCGGTTTTTCAACGCGACGAAGGCCGCTCTTACCCACTCTGCAACTTGGACTGGAAGTTGCAGTAGAGGGAGATCCTGGGTCACTATCCCTCTCATACACCTCCTCCGAACGACGTACGTGTGCAAAAGTCTATAGTCATTCTCAGTTTACTGGAACGTCCGGTGCTTCAGCACGAGGCATGTATCTCTTTTATCATTTACTTGTTACCCTTCTACTTTCCGCTCATGGTTTTTGCCCATTCTTTCTCTCCACGTGTTGGATATCAATCCAGGCCAGATCCTGCTTATTAATCGCGCATTTCTCTTCTCTGTTTTCCTTCTCAAACAGTAAAAAAATGGGCACTCTTGTGCAAGGATTACTACAGCAGAAAACGTATACGCATCGTTGCGCTCTGACGCAAAGATGTCGCATTTCGTGTGACGTGTGGAGCCTCCCTTCTATTGATCCTGGTTTCGCAAATGACAGTAGTGGAGGGAGGCTGTTGTTTTTACTCGCCTCTTATTGATGTTATAATTAGTGGGCTGCTTCCTTTATCCAGTGGAAAGAACAATAACGACTGAAGTTAGTCCACTGCATATCGCTGCTTTCGTAACGCCTTTTGAGCGCACATTGAGAAACCTTTTCGGTGTCACTTTTCTTGCCATGGCTGAATTGCAATGCCTTCTACGTGCCTGCAAATTTTTGCGTTTGTGGATTTTTGTCACGCAGAATAGTCAGGTGATCGTTTTCGTGATAGTTCGCCAAAATGTTACATGATCTCCTTTCGGCGAAGATTGCAGCCCCAAAAATAGGTGTAGAATCATTTGTAACCATGTAATATGAAGATCTTTATGCTGAATAAGGAATTTTATACGTTTTCGACGACTGAGCCATTCGCTTATGAAGGCGACTCTCAAAACGGGAAAAAATACAAGATTGTATATGAAATTTGCGCGGGAGTATTTGGTCGATTAGGAGAAAAAATTAGGTAATGGATATTGTTAATTTTTAATTACGAAAACAAAACAAACAGTCGTATTTCTTGAGCTCTACTGGTCTCTCTGTTTACGGGCTAACCTGGCGACGATTCCTAGCTGGAGGGCTTATGGAAGGATACTCCGCCGAATCCATAGCCCTCTAAACAAGGTTACAGAGAAAAAGTGATTTATTATGTTGCAAAATGACATTAATAATTTACAGCTGTCGCTCCCTTTTGTGGAATTAAAAGTTGTGCATTTGAACGAACAATCTGTAAACATGAGTGCCCTAACACCAATACGCACACGCTGTTGACTGCTAAATGACTTCAGGAAATTTTTTACGGACATAAGACTCATAGTAACGGAGTAGAAGCCTGTTAAGTATACGCAAGTCCTATCTATTCCACAGCGGTCTTTCTTCATGTGGAGCCGAAAAGCGCAATTAACCGTGTCGTAAGATTGAGCCCCATATTGAAGATTTCTTATGTGTTGTATAAATACGTACAGCTCTTCTATGATTTTCTTAAAGTGCAGATATGGCTTAAATGTTTGAAGGTGATTTTTTTTTGTTTAGAGAAAAACGATAAACATTACGTTTTTTAACTGGGAAGTCAGTGTGTGCTTACAATACAAGTATACATGCGTTGCTCAGCGCTGTAGTTTTATTACTTATTATCATGTACATTACGGTTCTGAATGAAATCAGCTTGATTTCGTAACATAATTTTCTGCCGACGCTACTGGGCCCTGAACTGTACCCCACGCTACCATTCTGTTAACAAGCCAAAACTAAGGTTTTGTACACGCGAAAAAAACGTGTCATGACCTTCGAGACCATCGGAAAACTTTCATTGAGCTTCTGGATTTGCCTTTTATAGCGCACCCAATGCTGGGCCTCGACAATCAGTACGAAGCCTCTCCCAGAAATACCTGTTGAAAAACCGCGCCAAAAGTGACTTACAGCCAAGATTACACAAGAGGAACCCTCGTGTTTCGGACGCTTGGTTTTTAGCCCTCGGGTTTGCACTGTTTTGCAGTAGCGCATTACGAACAAACTGGGCCCGCTACAGACGTTAATTCAGCGGTGGTTTTACGTCTGCACGTTGTCCTTGTGAAAATTGTAACGATATCGGAGCCGTCCTAACGCGAGAGGTATACATTTTGGAGCATTCTTCTTATCCCAGTTGTTGAAGCTGGCCCCTACCCAGAACTGCCTCATTAAGCATTTCTCGTCCTTGAAGAATAGTTATGGCGCAAGGTTCCGAAAGAGTCACTTGAGAAATAGCCGTTACATTCGTTCGAGTCGCTTGGCGTTCCGATACACCACAGGATCGAGACGCAAAGTGATGGAGACGCACAGTGTCCCTGGAATTCAGCAGATAATCCGAGACGTGAGCGATTACTTCGGCGAACGGGAATGTTCAGAAGCGGAACGCTTTCTGGGGTTTTGCGGGGAAGGGCTCTTTGAACCGGGTGTAGTTACTCGCGCCTCTCATGTTCATGTGGATCAGTAAGCCAAGCTCCCTGCCAGGCTGACTTCCCTTCATCATTAAAGGCATTTCTCCTCCTCCTACTTCCAGAGCTGTCGCGTGCCTACAAAGGCTGATGTAATGTGCCGAAACACAAAACCCAGTACAAACACAGCGTATAATAACTTACGACAAGCCACGACAAATTATGAGTGCCCGTATCGTGTAACACCTAAGAAGCGTCACACAATACGGCCACCAATAAAGCAGATGCTTCAAGACGATGCCATCGAAGCATCCAATAGTCAGGCGTCCTCCCTGAGCTGAGGGAGAATCAGATGACTAGCGCGGACTGGGGCAACTCAGCCAACTCATGTTCTCCATGGCTGAGACAGTAAGGTCGTCACGTGGCCTCCTGGAACGAGGGACCACTTCCACACGTGCGCGCCGAAATTACAGTTTTAAGTGCAGAGTACTTTAGGACTTTGGCGTCCCGCTTTGTCCTTGTACCTCGATCCCTGTCACGCTGCCTAGCCGCCGCCCCTATCAGACGGCGAAGCGACGTAACACACCCAAACAGAGACATCGAAAAAGAAGCGGTTTATATGGTCATATACTCCTGCCGAGGGCCTTTTGTAAGGCTGGCAGTATTCCTGAAATAAAATAATAAATAAATAAATAACAATTCGAAACTCTTGAACCCCTGCCGCTTGTCATACATCTCCTCGTTGTTTAGCACAAGGAAAACTGCAGATACATTTGAGTCAAAATCTGTGTAACTAATTTCCAGTCGCCGCGTCCATTTAGTTAGTAACGCCCGTTGTGGTTTTTACGAGAGTAAGCGAAAAAAGTGGCCACCAAAACCGACGCGTTCCAAACTGCGCAGTAAGGCGCCACAACATGCGAGATGAAAGCAAACACAAAAACAACAGAACTCTAGTTCTGGCTGTTACAGGCAGCTGGGTGCATGAACGCTGAGAAGGCGGGAAATTTGAATTGCATTGGACAATCCTCCATTCATATAATCGGGAGAGGACTGAAGCAGACAGGCGAAGAGCGTGATGTATGGTAGAAGTGAGCGGATAACGGCGCCATGCACAGCCTATTATGGTGAATCACTGGTCTCCACTGCCAACAGCTTTAGCGTTGAGTGGAACGGCTTTAATTTTTTTCAACAGCGCCATTGGGCGTTCTCATAAAAAAAGACGGAAACTGCCCGTTCTGCATTGATTGCAAAAAAATGAACCAAGAAACTAAGAACGTGCATCATTTGCATAGTATCGATAATTACTTTTCTCTTACGTACTTTCAGAATGGATGCAGGAAAACTAAAGTCGGTAAACGGGATTGCGAAAGACAGCGTTGGTGACATCAGTTCACCTTTGGGTTGTGTTTTTTCCGTCTGCTAGACCTACCGGGTTGCTAGTTATAATAGACGACGTAATTAGTGGAAATGGACAACGTAGTGTCCTGTTTAGAACGTTTGAAGAGCCCTCAAACGCCTTTGGTCGGCCCTAGGGACCATGCAATTGGCTTCGCTTACCTCGAAACTATAGAAGTGCCATTGCAATAAATTCTCTTTTTGGGGCATTTCAGCCAGGATGGTGTCCTCCTGATGGTATTTAGATCGGAGAAGGCGCCAACTTTCCCCCACCCACCGGCAAACGAAGTGAGCGGTGCTTTTTCGGGCTCCGAAAACCGAGTTTCATCGCCAATCTTTTATTCGAATACAGCCCCGCTGGTTCGCATTCCTCTAAATGACGTCGAATTTGCCTGCACACAGAAGCAGCAGGTAGAATACTGTCAATTGTGGCCCCATTTGCAGATGGCACAGGTCTGGGGTCAGAGTTCTTCAATATACATCATTTGCGAAACTCCGCTTCATTATCCCGGCGACGCGGGTCCCCCTGCTGTGTTGAAGCTGAGGGGCAAATGTACTGGCGCGGCACCTAGGGGCCAAAAGTGGAATTTTCTAAACATTTGTCTAATAACGCTAACTAATAAAATAAAGGTTGCTTTTCGAAACAGCAAACATAAATCAAGTAATATTTTCTTGTGTTTTACAGTGTTTTCTTTTATGACTTAAATGCAACAGCCGCATGCCCTTGTGTACATCTTCAATCTTCGTCCGACTGATGACCGGCTCGTCAGGGAGCCAACCGCAGACCGCCTTTAGATACATGAGACTTAGGGTGAGTTTCGCAACTGGTGTATATTGAAAAACTCTGGTCTTAGGTTGCTTCGCCAGGATGACTCAACCATGCTCCAAGCATATTCAATAAGAGTGCCAAACTGGGCGAGTCAGTAAGAATCCATGATTAAAACCTCGCAATGCAAATGACACGAGAAAAGCTAACAGGGACGGAGGCAGACTGACGACTGAACTTTATTGACAGAAACAGCGAAATATATATATATATATATATATATATATATATATATATATATATATATATATATATACCCTAAAATTCTAGGCAAGCGCCCCCACCCGTGCAAGCGCCCCCCCACCACTTCAGTGCTAATTTCAAATTTCCGCGCCATTCCGGGAAAGCGCCCCCCTCCCTCCGCGCAGTTATCACGCACCACGTGCAGGCAACACTGGCTTGCTGGAGCCAGTCTACGAATCCAATCCAATCTGCTTTAACCAAACGCTACACACCATTTGTATCTTTGTTTTGGCGGTGGAAGATCATGCATTCCTACATAGTTGCAAAGAAAATCGAGGTGATCCGATGGCACCGAGAGCACGGGAAAAACGTGCACCAGACCTCTCCACAGTTCAAGCTCGACCGAAAGCGCATACGGGAATGGGTGAAGAATTTCGACAATCTCCTGCAGCAAAACTTCAGAAAAGCAAAACTTTGACGGAAGCTAAGCAACGGCGCCCCAGTGTTCAGTGAGTACGTGGACGATGCGGTGTTCGAGTTCTTAGAGCGCGAAAGAAGCGCGGGACGCGCCGTCAGCAACCGGCTGCTGTCTGAAGAGGCTGTGAAAATAGCAAACAGCATGCAGTTAGGTAACATTGTAGCTTCCAGCCACTACATAAGCAGGTTTGGAAGCAGCGGTTCGGCGTTGCAATGCGCCGCGCCATGAACGAGAGCCAGAGGACGCCCGAGGAATCTGCGGAGGCATTAAGCGCCTTCCGGACTTCCGCAAACTTCTTGCGATGGCGAAATGACGTCAAAAGGCAACTTTAAGAAGACGTCGCAGCAGCAGGTCCTTGTGGCGCGCTGCTTCAAGGGGTGCGGCATTGCAAACGCAATCGATGGCTCCGAGGACGGCGACCTGCACGGCGGGCTGACAGATGTCGGAGCGGTGGTGCCAGAAGACCGGGGCGGACTGGAAGACGAGTGCGCCGAACTGTTTTTTGCTACAGCCTCTGAGGAGCCTTTTGATGGTTTCGAAAGTGACGAACAGCAGTAAGATCAAGCCGTGGCACCCGAAGACTGAGGCAGCAGAGTGCTGCGAACTTTTTTTTTGCTGCTAAGTTTTCCAATGGTTTCCAAAGTAACTAACAGTAACATCTTTTGGGTAATAAAGTTCATCTTCCTAATTAAAGTTTAAAACCACGCGCACTGCGTTTTGTTTCGTAAAAACAATTGTCGCCACCATCTTGAATTTCGGTGCCGTTCGGGGATAGCGCCCCCCCTTCACTTGGCCAGTAATTCCACCTTGCTGAGGGGGGGCGCTTGCTCGGAATTGTACGATATATATATATATATATATATATATATATATATATATATATATATATATATATATATATATATATATATATATATATATATATATATATATATTGTAAGCGCGAATCTTAAACGTCCCGTCATCAGGCCATAGCTCAGTATTATGACTGGCCAATACCGCCTTCGTGTTTCGTCGTCGTCGCTGCATTGGGTGCGTCCATCATCATCTCATCGCTCGTCGACTTTCTCGGACGCGCGATCATCGCCATCGTGGTTGATCCTGGCCAGGGTACCGCTCGTCGAATAAACGCCGTCCTCCAAGTCTCCTAGCATTGCCTCTCATATATATATATATATATATATATATATATATATATATATATATATATATATATATATATATATATATATATATATATATATATATATATATAGGGAGTAGTAGAACTTTGAAGATGGTAGAGAACACAAGAGAAGAAAAACTTCGAACAAGGTAAAAGCACGATTGTGGCCTACGTTTCAGCAAAGAGAACTTGCTTTCCTCAGGGCAATCTCTCGCCTGGCAGGCAGGGTTTATATAGGGGTAGGACCCCAGGTGAAAGGAGAGGGAAAGATGGAAGGGAAATTGAGCAAGCTGATTGGTTTCGGAGTGTGTCGGGGGAGAGATTGAGGGGCCAAGAAGGTTGTCTAGTTTAAGCCGCGAAGTAGGTCACACGGAAGTCAGCTGGTGGCTGATATTCGTGGAATTTTTGGACAGAAAGGATGAGAGGGTGCTTATTGACCCGCCGCGGGGTATAGGGAAAGGATCTCAGAACCGCCGGAAGAACACCAGGCGGTGAGAGTGGGGTCCTTATCAGAAACTACCTGCAAGTCTCAGGTCAAAAGAAAAGAATGAGACGGGGGAAAACTAACTAGGTCAAGAAAAAAGAAAAAAAGGAGAAAAAAACAGGGAGGGAAAGCACATAAACCCACACACAAAAGAAAAATCAATGACCGGGCAACTGAAATGGCACGTGTCACCCACGGCAACATTCCAGGAACAGGCCTGTCCTGAAACTCAAAAACGAAAAGATAAAGTTAGAGTGACGTACGGGGCACAAGTCCACGCGGAGTAAAAAAAAATAAAAGAAGGATAAAAAAACCAGAAATTAAATAAATAAAATTGACTTCCAAAAGCAAGGTTGGAGGCATGAGGGGGAGTATTAGGCTAGACGCTAAGGACTGAAAAAAAAAGAAAAAAAATTAGGTGACCAGGTACAGAGCAGAGTGAACGGTCATAGTCTTTGGATGAGGTATATGCACGAAAATGCGTAATGCTGTATTCCCGGTGAATATCGCAAGGATTCCAAGTTGCCCTTAGACGCATTAATTCCAGCAGGTTCCATGGAGTTGAATTTGTGAATTAAGTAGGATTCTCGGTATTTCCTGTACCTAGGAGACTTAAAATTTGACTTAAGGTCATCAAAATTGTGGCCTGGTTGGTTGAAATGCTGCGCTACAGCTATGGAGGATTTGCTAAGAGTATCTGCCCGGTGACCATTAAGCCGTAGGCTCATAGGTTGGCTCGTTTCGCCTATATACTGTTTGTGGCACATTGAGCATTCCAACATATACACAATGTTCGATGAAGTGCACGTAAAACTTGAATTAATCTTGTGGACATAATTACTGGCTGTGCTCTTTACAACGCAGTCTGTTTGCAGGTGCCTACAAGTCTTGCATCTGGGGCGGGAGCAGCTGGCTATGACTGGTTGCTCTGAAGGCCCTGTTTTAGCATGCACTAAAATATCTTTTAGATTCCTGTTTCTCCGGTAGGTAACCCTTGGTGCTTCCGGGAAAGTCTTTTTAAGTCGGTCGTTACTGGCTAAAATGGGGTAGTACTTCCGCAGTATATTGTTTACGTTTGGGAGGGCGTTTGAAAATTTAGTTATTAGGGCAGGTGGCCTGGCGCTTTCGTTTTGCCGCTGTTTCTTGAGAACGTCATCCCTTTTGAGATTAGACACACGTTGGTACGCCTGATCGAGCGAGCTTTTGGGGTGGTTCCTGTTCATAAGGGTGGCCTTGAGTTCGTCTAGGTGCTCTACATAGTCACTGTCATCACTGACCTAGTTAGTTTTCCCCCGTCTCATTCTTTTCTTTCGACCTGAGACTTGCAGATAGTTTCTCATAAGGACCCCACTCTCACCGCCTGGTGTTCTTCCGGCGGTTCTGAGATCCTTTCCCTATACCCCGCGGCGGGTCAATAAGCACCCTCTCATCCTTTCTGTCCAAAAATTCCACGAATATCAGCCACCAGCTGACTTCCGTGTGACCTAATTCGCGTCTTAAACTAGGCAACCTTCTTGGCCCCTCAATCTCTCCCCCGACACACTCCGAAACCAATCAGCTTGCTCAATTTCCCTTCCATCTTTCCCTCTCCTTTCACCTGGGGTCCTACCCCTATATAAACCCTGCCTGCCAGGCGAGAGATTGCCCTGAGGAAAGCAAGTTCGCTTTGCTGAAACGTAGGCCACAATCGTGCTTTTACCTTGTTGGAAGTTTTTCTTCTCTTATATATATATATATATATATATATATATATATATATATATATATATATATATATATATATATATATATATATATATATATATATATATATATATATATATATATATAAAGAACACAAGCAAAAAAAACGAAAACATAAAGGTTACAATGAGATCACTAATCAGTGGGGTCACCCACCACAGTCACGCTGCCCAAATAACTTGTCTCTTTAGCATGTAGTGCGTTTGATGTAGTGAGAACCTTTTTTATAGATTGTGAACGGCTCCAAAACGTAACGTGTGCGTTAGTCCGGGTATGTGCTCACAATCCAGGCGTGGTCGTGATTGATCGAGCAGCCAAGCTTTCCAGAATGAGTAGCAAGGTTTGTCCCCCGAAACGGCTTGAACGAATTAGCATTCTCGCCTAGGCGGTCGTTGATGCAATGTCCCGTCTGCCCTACGTATGACTTCCCGCAGGACAGTGGGACATTGCACACGACACGTAGCTGCAATCCGTCCTAGGCGCCTTGCGGAATGCCGTACACATAAGTTGCCACCACCTTGTCCCAGAGAGGTTCAATTCAAAACACGAGACTCGCGGCTCAAAGAGGCTGGCTTCTCCGAATGATTTGTCAAGAGGCTCCCAGGTGTCTTTGTAAAGGAAATCCGCGAAGGTAGACCTGATTAGACCCGCAACCAAGAAAATTAAGGAGCGGCGGTCACCCCATACTTGCGCGGTGTGTCCCCCAAACTTATGAAAACTGGAAGGAAGGCTGGCGTCAGAGAGGTTCTTACGCCTCCAAAAAACTTTCCAAGCTCTGCACAAAGGTAAACCGCAACAGCCGAAGCGTGGAATGCTGCGACGTTAAGCCTACATGGATTGCAGGCTACACGGATTGCAGGCTTTGTGTCGTGTACAACGTCCCACTGTCCTGCGGGAAGTCAGACGTGGGGTAGACGGGGCGTTGCATCAACGACGCCAGCATGCTTATTCGCTCAAGATGTTTCAGGGAAGCAATCTTCCCACTCCCTGCGGAAAACATGGCCGCTCCCCTAAGCACGACCCCGCCTCTATTGTGAGCAGGTATCCGCACAAACGCACAGGTGAAGTTTCGGAGGCAGTCACAATCTACAAAATGGGGAACTTGTGTAAGCATTCCATCATCGCACTATTGCTAAAGAAATAAATTATTTGGGCGGCGTGACTTGGTGGGTGGCACTACTGATTAGTAATGTTATTGTAACCTTTATGTTTCCCTTTCTTGTTTTGCTTGTGCTCGTGTTTTTCCTATATATTTCGCTGTTTCTGTCAATAAAATTTAGTTGTCTGTCAGTGCCCGTTCTCGTAAGCTTTTCTCGTCTCCTGTCCCTTGCGATGCTTTAATCACGTGCTCCAAACCAAAGTCAAAAGTTTACTTGAAGCTACTGTAGCACAATGAAAAGGCAGGGAGCAAGTTTTGGACTACGCTTGCACATGCCTTACAATCCGGTCTTGCCACTCATCAGTGAACACAACTCCCTTTATTGGTGATGAACTTCAGAAAATCTTCCTGGTGTCTTTGCTTTGGCTTTGCTTTCGTGTAGAACTTTCGCGGTCAGCAAATGGCTGCCAACTGCCTCTCGCAAGACACATGCGACGTTGTTTACACGAATCACTGCACCAATGGCAAAGAGTATCTGGCGGTTTTCCTGTATTGTCATTTGGCTGCCGTTGCGGGCTCGGGCATCCCTTTATGAGGGTTCGATTGGGGACCACGACGTTTTCCCAGTGTTCCCGTGCGCAACAAACAAGGCGCTCACAACGTTACCACTTTCACTGATCATCGTATTCCCCTGGTGCTCCTCTAAAGACATCCCTTGCGTCAGCGAACGAACCTTCTATGTTCGCTTCAGGCCTTGTACGACTTCTCACCACTGCCTTTGTTGCACCCGTGCGATGTTGTATCGTCGAGCATGCCAACTCATTGCTTAGAGGTTAACTGCACCAGCTCTCGGCTGAGAGCTTATCATGAGCAATTAAGGGAATCAAGAGACCTGGTTGCTTGGCCAGTCCACAGAGTGGGCCCGTAGCATGTGAATAAAAACGACAACGTCTAAAATCCATTTAGCTTCCTGGGTAATGTTGCGTAGAAAAAGACATAAAGATGGTTATAACGAGTCTTTATGCATCGAAGCCCATGGGAAAGTCTAACCACTTCCGCTATGCCGCTAATGCTAGAAAGAGCATAATTTTCAGAGCAAGGGTAAAATTTGTGCTAAGAACTTGCACCGGGAAGCTATTTTTTCCTCGTACGTCCCTTCTAGACCAGGGTGAAAACGCCACATCTATGAAGTATGAAAAGTTTGTTTATTCATCCGGTTTGGATAAGCCCTTTTAGTGCAATTCTTATCTCCTTTACATTTTGGCTTGTTTGTTAATGCGGTTAAATTCTTTTTCCGCGCAAGGGGGTGAAATTAGTGAACCCGGTTGGCAGTCTTAGTTATTGCAGTGCCTTCATCATTCAGTTTTAACTATGTCAATGAAGTCGGGCGGAAAGTGAACTCCAACGGAAAAAGAATTGCTGTATGCGCGGAGATCACATATCTCCGTTATCAACGTTAATAATAGTGTTGTTTATTTCTGAAATGGAAAGTAGTCTATGCATTTCGTAAATAAGCTGGAACGACGGTATCATTTTCCAACCAGGAAAGCAGCCTTAAATTCGTCCGTGTATGCTCGTGTGCTTTTTTTCTTTTCATGCGCGTTCACACAAGTCACAGTGCAGACGCATTGATTGGCACCTTCATTTATCCCACGGACACAAATTTCGATACTTTTCTACTGATTTTCATGACATTAATTCTCCTAACGAAACTTTCTCTGGGCATATTAAAGGTAGGAACAATGGTCATTAACCCTAGCATGGATGAGTGCCACCAACAATGAGCGGTCGAAGCACGAAAAACATATAGCAAGCCTCACCCACCTTTAGTAAAATGCCCCTGGAAAGTGTTTCGGTTCGCGAAGAAAACAGGCCTCTTCTAGGCGCGGTAGCAAAATGGAGGTTGCACTACCCCCTAGCGGCCAGCTCCCTTTGTACACTATTTCATTGACGATGCCCACACAAAGAGAAAAAATAAATAGGGCAAAGGTACACTGGTACCCCGCCAGGCCGAGCTATTAAGATTGATCACCGCAATAGCTTTCTTAGTTGTTTCTCACTGCAGTGGCTTTTGTTGCAAAGAGAAGTTTGCCGCTATGAGCGCTCTTTCATCTAACCATCCTGACACAACTTTCACCTTCAGTTAAAAACACCTTCCTCACGGACATAATTGAAGACTTATGCAAGATGCTGATACATTTCGTAAGGAAGGCTTCTAGCGCTACTTAGAGCTGCTAACCGCTCAGGGATTATCGCATTTTTTGTTTCTATCAGTCCGATCTTGGTAGCACTTGCGGCGACGTATCATAATTCTTCATCACTGGGGCTCAGTGTGTAATTTACCATTCCACGTGGCAACGTTTTCCGCTCAACGAGAATGCAGTAGGCTATTTACCAAAAGTGAGGTGTCAAAGTGGTGTTCCTACGTTTTCCTAATGTCATCAGTGTCGAACAGCTGCTTTTTGGATGCGACGCTGAGAGGAGCATCTCTTGCCGGCCGCCCTGTCCTTCCTGCGTCGTTGTCGTCCGCGTCCGCACAGCTGCGTCTCTCCTCCGCTCACCCCCTCTCCTCTCGCCGTGATAGCGCGCCCTCTCCCCCAACATCTGTGGCGCGCGCGGTACGGCGCGCTCTCTCACTCCGCCGGTGGGCGGCGCTGGGCGCATGTGCAGCGTCCTCTCTCTCCGCGGTCTCCTTTCCTTCGGGCGCGCTGGGCATACAAGCAGAGGGCCGCGCTCCGGCCGGTCTCCCTGTCAACGGTCGTCCGCGCTACGCTTGCTCTCTCTCTCTCTCTCTCGCATTACCCGATGATTGCTCACGCAATTCGAGTAATCGACCCAACGGAAACGCAAAATGGAACCCCCTTCAGCATCGCATCACACCAGGGTTCCCGCGAGGGGAGGTGGGCGTAATTTTTTGGCACCCCACGCCTTTGATTCTTTAAGAATTGGCGGAGATTTCACAGTATTGGACCACTAACGGTCCCGGGGCAGACTTTTGAACTGCATTCTACTGGAAGTTGACAAGGCTGTTGAAGGTCCCTTCTACTGCTCTTTCCACTGACCGTCATTAATTTTAACACAAGTTCTTCATTGACGGAGCTATGGGTTTTTGTACCACTAGCAACAGCTCAGCAAATGATGTGCATAGAGGGTTGCAAATGACACGAGAACATTACCTTTGTATTGTCAACGTCTGTGTTCCCCGCTGTTTCCATGATGTATTAACTCTTGCCCACCACACCTCCGAATCCCTGCATGTATTTTCAATTTCCTCTGTCTATATAGGTGCATCGTTAGTAAAAGAAAACAAAACCTATTTCGATTGTATAGCCTCATCTGGCCGTCTCAGCTTTCACAACCGGCACCACAAAGACGCTACGTTAGTGTCACGGCTCGCTTTAACTACTAGTGAGAGCAGTGACACACAGAAATATGAACACACATTATAGAATGGTGGTTTAACCAGGATTTCCCACTACCGTATTCCATTGTTGAGTACGAGAAATTAAAACGTTTCTGTTAAATTTCGGGTGTTTACTCTCTGCCCTTGGGCCATGAGGTGCGCCGTAGTGGCGGGCTGCAGATTAATTTCGACTATCAGAGGACTTTTAAACGTTTCCGAAGTGTCCACAGCTAGCGTTTTTATTTTTGACCTCCATTAAAAAACATACACCAACACCTGGATCAAACCACGCTCTTGAATAAGCAGCTCCACACCTTAGCCACTCAGCCACCACTGGGGGTGAGATTAAAACTTTAGCTACTCTGGATGATGAAACCACTCGCCGATCGTCAATTTTTAGGCGACGAGAATTTTTAAGCTGATGAATAACGTAACGAGCATTTTTCCGGCCTAGCGCCCTAGTGTTAGCTCTGCGGATGGTGTGCAAAACTTCGTAAACACAGAAAATGGGGATAATGAAAGCCGCATGTCAGGTATTTTAAAGCGTACAAGACAAGAACTGGTGTATTTAGGAGACACAAACTTCTGACACAATACTGTTATAGTCGGTGCACTGGAGCAATCTATGTATTTATTGTTCTTTAGGAAGAGAGGAAGGTAGCAGCAGCAGTAAATTGTCTCTAGGGGCGGACACCGGGACGCCTGCTAATGTAGAGGAGGGGGTATGAGGAGGAAAGAGTACATATGAATAGGGGGAGAGGGTAGAGGAGGGTTAACATTGAACATATATGAAACATATGGGCAATATTAAAGCAAAATTAACCAATAACAAACTTCTAAGGTGTTTGCCATGTGACTCTCCTTGCTATCTGGTGTTAAACGGTATGGTGAAAGGCATCGTGTAAGAGGTATTTACCTGCTTTCACTCGCCGCTGGTGCTGTGGCAAATGTTGTTCGCATATTATTAGCGCTGATGGATTCTTATCTGTGAATTTCATTCATCCTACCACACTCAGGCTTTCCGTCAAGGTTCTTTCTCGGTGGGTTGACCACGCTGCAACGCGACTTCAACACATTTCCTTCCTCCATCATTACTCGAGCGACCTTCATTTAAAATGAGAGGAGAGACCAAGGGCCGAGACGTCCCGGTGATGCGATGGTGGTTCTATTAACAAGATGGCGGATGATGAAAGACGAAGCAGCTCGAGCGGGAGCTGCCCCCGCGTGATAGCAGGCACCGATGATGATAATCTCATCGGTGCTGCGATGATGATAAAGTTTCAACATCTTCCCCAGCCACAAAGAAGCCCTGGTCATTCCGCGTTCAGCTGGTACAGTTAGGTCGTTCTTCTCGATCCGATGAGGCAGTCAGAAGGCTAGACTGCCACTGGGGCACCGTTTCAACACACGCAGTGTGTGTCTTTGCAGTCCACGTCGCCACGCTGAAATCCTTATCCTGTCTTCGACGGTCTTGTACACGGATAGTAGTTCTTCAAGATTTTGCCTTGCGGAGTGAGAAGTCTGTCTTGAAAGCTCGCGCTTCTTTTTCGAGCTCTTTACTTTCATTATTCGAGCATCGTTGTGAGAGGCCTTCTTGTACTTGGAACGGTGACTTCGGCGCATTATTCCCTTTACATTGCGTTGTCCGGTCAATGCGACGTCAATCTTTACCTCTGTTGGAAAACCGTCCGGATCCCTTTCTTTGGTGCTCTGGATTACTTGGTTGTTCAGTTCAAATGCTTCTGTTTCATCTTGCGCTTTCAGTAATTCAGGTGAAACAAGCGTGATCTGCTGCTCGAGACGTTCGCCCCAGGGAGATTGTACTGTTGCTTTGGGATTAAATGTGCAGCTTTTGCTACTTGCGGTCATCTCGACAGACTCTTGGAATGCATACGAGAGCCAGGTATCTTCTGTTCGAATATCACGCGCGACCAACGAAGCTGCCTCAATCTCATGCTGTGGCTGCGGCTGGAAATGTGACGCATGCGAAGTTTCTGTCATCGAGTCTTCTTGGGAGTTCTTCAAATCATCTGGGTCATAGAGTCGTTCTGTCGTTGTCAAGAATTCCCTGAAGCTTGTTGATAAATTTAATGACTCGAAGATCTGGCTTTGCTTCAGGACATCACATTTTCTGCCTTTGAGTTGGTAATATATTCGGCACATAACGTGAAATATTTCGTCTTCGTATTCGATTCTGGTAGCGAATTCTTGGTATATATGCTCAGTGTCGACAAACGGTTCGATTTCTTCGTTGAGCAATCTCAACCTAACTTAATTTTTTCGTAACTCGTGCAGAAAAGGTGCCAACACACCAATTACACCACTGCTCATCATTGAGAGGGCTAATGTTGCTCTTGCTTCTCTGCACCGTGCTCGAGCTATTATCCGCTCCTTTTTTCGTTTCGTTTAAAGATCGTTAAGGCGCATTGTATTCTCAAGAATACTCTGTTCCCACATCAAAGTTAATGCGTCTTGCGTTGCGCGATCAGCGGTGGCATTCCCCTCACCATTAAAGGAATCGCCGCCCATGGAGGCAATCGTCGGAGGTGAGGATCCGTCGTCGTCTAGTCCGCCCATCACCTCGGTCACTTTCGTGTACCACCACCGGTTTAGTCCATCACACCGGTCCGTCGTCGGTATCAGGGGGTCCTCATCCTCCAAAAGGCCGAAGTTCGGAAGTCTCCGAATCTCAGGAGGGCCTTCTTCCCGGGTTTCGGCACCATTTAAAATGAGAGGACAGACCAAGGACCGAGACGTCCCAGTGATGCGATGGTGGTTCTATTAACAAGATGGCGGATGATGAAAGACGAAGCAGCTCGAGCGGGAGCTGCCCCCGCGTTATAGCAGGCACCGATGATGATAATCTCATCGGTGCCGCGATGATGATAAAGTTTCAACACTTCATGCTGGCACTGGTGCTTAGCCAGGTGTCACACGTCACCTCGGTAAAAGAACGGAGACCGGGCGCAAAGGCATCAAGTTGAGACGATACTTTAAGACTGCTAAAGGTACTGGGAAGGTAAGAAAAATAGACAATAATAGTGTTGAAAATACACTACATACAGAAAAAACCCCCAATTGGCTTTCAGTTCATGAACTGCAATAGTGTCCTCTCGCTATATCTATTGGTCCCTATAGTTTCCTAAACGCCATTTCCCTACCGCACATTCTGTCGTTGCGTTACACTGGATCGTTGGGGTAGCGAGATATCAGTTGTCGCTGAGGTGGCTCCCTGAGCGCAGCGCCATGAAGATGGTGACGGGGCTAGTGGGGCGAAGCCACTGGTGCGTGCGCGCCCGTGCACGCCGGAGCTGAAGCTAGCGGAGCGGAGCCGCCATTGCCCAGGAGCACCCGCGTCAAATGCTTGAAGAGGCCAACGGGGCAGTGCCGCTGGTGCCTTGCGGGTTCCCAGACCTCGGGTCCCGCCTCCTTCGGTCGCCTCGAACCACGATCTCTCCGTCCACCCGCTCTTCGTCTTCCCTCACCCCGTTCCTCTTCCTTTCTCTACCAACTTCCAGAAATTTCTCGCTTAGTCTTCTTCTTCGTCGTCTCCGCCGTCTTCGCACCTTGACTCCTGACATTTGCCCCAGTCTTCAAGAGTTTTTCATGAAAAACTCCTTCCACGTTTGTGGTCGATGATACGCACTCACATCACGAATCACAGTCAGTCACTTTCTCACAGCACAGTTCAGTTCAGTCCTAAGGGCCACAGCTATGACACAAAGGTATAATCACTGAAAATTTCACGAAAGTGTCACTTTCCGTGCGCGTTATTGTAAATTCCCAAAAAAATCACGCCATATCCAAAGAATGAATGATGATAAGTGGAGCGAAGCTCGAGAGGGGGAGATTATCGGTAACCGTGACTCTCCCGTGAAAGTTCGCCCATTACATCATTCAGAAAGACGTAAGACTGTGTGCGTACATTGTACAAATCAACTTTTATTTTGTTCTTGTTCGTTTGTTGTTGTTGTTGCAGGGTTCGTGAGTCTGCAAGCAAGCGCTCGTATCGGCAGGCAAACCCCGATGCAATGAGAGCTCGCGAGGCGGCTGCAAAACGCATCAAGCGAGCTCAGCCCGAAGCTGCCGACGCGCGGTTTAAGCGCGACTTTCTAGACGAGATGCTTCGACCTCTCTTTCGCGCACGGCGGGATCCTGTCGGCGAGCGCGCGCTGCCGCCGCGCTGCGCGCCCTCCGCTCCGCAGCCTTGTCAACAACCACCTCCTCCATCCGGTGACTCGTTGCGAAAGAGGAGGGCGTCAACAGCGATTGCCTTTTATAGTGTCACTCACACCAGCGCCACCTGCGAGTGAGTCATCGAACTAGGCGGTCACGTAGCGCCACCTGCGAGTGAGTCATCGAACTAGGCGGTCACGTAGCGCCACCTACGAGTGAGTCATCGAACTAAGCGGTCACGTACCACGAGACACAAGGAATGGACAGACCCACGGCTTTAGGAGCTTCGCCCCTAAAACATTTTCTCTAACGATTATGCCAGCAATGCCTAACATACAGACTACTGATTGGTTAATCACGGCACTCCACTCAAAATCTCCTGTAGCATTATATTGTCGTCTATCTACTGCACTGCTCACCTGCTAATTTAACACATCTTTCTCATTTTGGACATTCAGCAAAATACACTACTACATCACTAATCTGCCAATTCACAGTATTCTGCTCAGCTAGGGATTCCTTCTATTCTTACATCCTTGGCAAATCTCTACGATCTAGACCGCCCCGTCTCGAAAAGCCATTGTATCTGCATCCATAAGCTCGTCCGGCATAATGTCTTTCGACAAGGTACTGTTTTGGGTTGAAACACCCTGTTCCTCGAAACTCTTTCTGTCCTCGCAGTTCTTCAGCCCGTTGACCTGCATCTCCACTTCCCCAGCAAGCTTGGTAACGTCCTTGATTTGCGCCACGAACTTTGAGCCGACCGTTTGCTGCGCTCTATAGAACCATTACTCGCAATCCCCTTCGTTGTTCTACTTGGTTATAAGATTTTCGTGGTCCACTAAAGGTTTCATCATTGCTCCGGTAACGATGACCTCCTTGTGCGAATTCATCTTGACAAAAGTTTCTGCCTCGTTGAGAGGGGTTACCGTATGCCCTGCAGCTCTTACTGTTGTCTGCGCTCCAACCTCGTCGTCTGGTACTTTGGAAATGTCGCCGGCGATCTTCGCAATGAGCTTGTTGACACCAATTTCTCCAAGATGGATCCTTCTTTTGTTGTCGGGTGATTCTCTCGGGTGACCTGCCCAACGCTAGAGTACTTGAATCAGCGAGTTCATGTAGCGATTCTGTTTTCTCAATGGTGGCCATTGCACGCGCTGTCATAGACATTATCGGTGTTGAAATGATTCCTTTTGTTGTTTCTTTATCCTTTTTCTGTTCTTCATCTAGGCGTCTTCTTTCTCCATTCCTATCCGCTAACCTGCCTGTCCATTTCGTGTCAGGGTCATCCACTTCCCTAATGCCGGTCACATTACCCAGAATCAAGTCATACGGTGGTTCATCTACACATTTGGCTATTAACTATCCCGTGTAGTAAGGGGTCGAAACTAGAATGATAGCTTCCGGCCAGCACCTTACCGTTCCATCTACAAGAACCACTTGTGCTTCCTTCCCAGTAAACTCGTTTTCCCTGACAAGACTTCTTCTCACCAATACCGTGTTCGTTCCGGTGTCCCGGAGAACTGAGATTCGCTCTCCCCGCAGTTCGCCATCTACAACAGGCATTTGACATTCTTGTGTCGCCCGATACTCTCGTTCTCTCAGTGTTGTCTCTTTTTCTTTGGTGCTTGTGATTGTCTTTGGCGGGGCTGGGCCGAACTCGTTCGCTTTTATTGCACAAGCTGACGTCTCCTGGTTTTGACAACGGCATTCTTCTGTTGCATGCCCTCTTCTCTTACACACCTGGCAAGTTGAAGGCGCTTGCCTCGAGTTAACAACAGTTCGGCAATCAACGGCACGATGCCCTACGCGATTGCAAAGAAAACAACGCGATGGAGCCCTCGGAGCGAACCTTTGTGTCATACTTTCCGGTGATTCTATGTTCGTCGCCATGCCCTCTTCCTTCACTTTGCCGAAGTTCTTAAGCCTCTGGGCTTCGCAGTATTGATCCGCGGCAGTAGTCATCTCCTCAATGGTCTTCAGATTGCGCTCCTTCAAAAGTACTGCCAACTTGGAATTGCAACACGCGAGAAACTGTTCCGTCACCATTCGCTCTCGAAGTTTTTCGTGCGTCTTTTCTGTGTTGGACATCTCCAACCACCGGTCAAAGTAGCTCATGCGACGTGAAGCAAACTGTCTTCCTGTCTCCGCAACCTGTGGCTTTGCGCTGCGAAATTTCTCGCGGAAGCCGTCGGCTGTAAGTCTAAATCTTTGCAGTAATGCTGTCTTTACTGTGTCGTAGTCTATAGACTCTAACGCCGGCATTCTTCTCAATGCAGTAAGTGCTTCGCCGACGAGACAGAGACTCAACGCTGTCGCCCACTGACTCTTCTCCCAACCTTGCCCTAGTGCTACTCGTTCGAAGCGATGGAGATAAGCATCGAGGTCATCTCTTTTGTCATCAAAAAAAGCCATAAACTTTCTTAGGCGAATTTCTGGACTCTTGGACGTCTGTGGTACTGGCGATACAGGGGATTGTTCACCACTTTGGTTTGATGCACTGGCATTTGCTAAACGTAGCTTTAACTCAACCAACTCTTCCTCTTGGGCTAGCTTTTCTTTTTCTACATCCGCCATGCGATTCGCTCTCTCTTCCTCTTCTCGATTCGCGTCCCGCAGTGATGCTCTTTCCTCTCTCCGTCTCTGATTTTCCCTCTCATACAGGTCCAACATCTATTCCTTAGTCAACCCCAAGCTACTCGCCAATGTCATTAACTTTTCAAGATCCATCTCTTCTACCGCGGTAAACAGGTGACAATAGGAAAAGGAATCCTGGCAGGCTCGCCAATGTTTTTTGTCACGCCTCACCTCGGTAAAAGAATGGAGAACGGGCGCAAAGGCATCAAGTTGAGACGATACTTTAAGACTGGTAAAGGTACTGGGAAGGTAAGAAAAATAGACAATAATAGTGTTCAAAATACACTACATACAGAAAGAAAATTCCCCCGCATCTCCCAGAAGGGAATCGTGCAGAAATGCGAATGCATTGGGTGCACCGATGAGTGTGTTGCGAGTAATGGCGTAATTAATGACGAGAGTGTGAACGTAATCATTTATTCATCAGCACCTGTTTGTGTTATCGTTGTTCCTGACGGCCACAATCACTGCCTTGTGATCGCTAAAGTGCACGGTCAAAGGGTCTTTGAGAAGCATACGCGCGTCACAGTTTCGCGTAAAGACCAGATAAATGCAACTCCCGTGAATGGAAGTGGGGCACGTGTCGAAGCCGGCAGAGAGACAATGCATAGAGTGCCTGGTCTGCGTGTACTCGACCAGCCACTCGCTATCTTCTTGCGCACGTCAACGTTGAAGTCGCCAACCAAGACTATGGGGTCAGAGGGTTTGGAGCGCACGCGCACACTTTCCATAGCCGTGTCCAGCTGCGCGGCAACGGCGTCTCGAGCGAGGTTGGGCGCGAGGTACACGGTCACCACAAAGACTCCGTCTCCGGTGTAGGCAAGGGTGTACAAGTCCTTGTACGGAGACGTGTCTCGAACGGGAGACGTGGCAACGGCGTGCGATATCAAGTTCCCATACACGTTAGACACGAGACTAACACCGCAGTACTCGCCGTCCTTGCCGCTTCGAGCAAACTAGTACAGCTCGCTTCAAGCGCATGCGTTCGGCATTGAGCGCGGAGAGACAACACCTGCGGGCGCGACTAAGAAATGCATTCGCATTTACGACGACGATGACGACGAAGGCAGAACTACGAGGCGCGCGCTCACGTGCGCTCGCGCTGGAGGAATGCAGGCGCACGCCGCTCGATGGACGCAAGACAACCCCCGACTAATAAATGCATTCGCATTTAAAAACCCCCAATTGGCTTTCAGTTCATGAACTGCAACAGTGTCCTCTCGCTATATCTATTGGTCCCTATAGTTTCCTAAACGTCATTTCCCTACCGCACATTCTATCGTTGCGTTGCACTGGATCGTTGGGGTAGCGAGGTATCAGTTGTCACTGAGGTGGCTCCCTGAGCGCAGCGCCATGAGGATGGTGACGGGGCCAGTGGGGCGAAGCCACTGGTGCGTACGCGCCCGTGCAAGCCGGTGCTGAAGCTAGCGGAGCGAAGCCGCCGTTGCCCAGGAGCACCCGCGTCAAATGCTTGAAGAGGCCAACGGGGCAGTGCCGCTGTTGCCTTGCGGGTTCCCAGAACTCGGGTCCCGCCTCTTTCGTTCGCCTCGAACCACGATCTCTCCATCCACCCGCTCTTCGTCTTCCTTCTCCTCGTTCCTCTTCTTTTCTCTACCAGCTTCCAGAAATTTCTCGCTTAGTCTCTTCTTCTTCGTCGTCTCCGCCGTCTTCGCACCTTGACTCCTGACACCAGGCGTTTCTACGAGCGCAGCGCCAACGCAAAAATAGTTATTTCACTACACATTTATGCAACGAAGCCTTTCCCGCTTTTGGTAGCATAGGTGCTGCCCTCAAAAGAGGTGCCTTCGTTGAAACCGCCACATTTATCGGCGCTCCTCGTTTTACCTGCTGAGACTGATGTAATGGAGAAAGCTCATGGCGCAGCCTATGATTAGGATATTGTCTGTGATCTTGTGATTGCCTGCGAAAAATCATTGAACAGGGGGGACATTTTTGTAATCTACAGAAACGAATGTTTCTACAGAATCTACAGAAACGAATGGAATCACGCTCTTCGGTCTTCTGAAAACACGTGAAGGGCGCCTGCAGCCGCAGCAAGGAGACACGATTGACATTAAAAGTAAATGAAATTTGGTGGCCTAACGCACCGAAACTACCTCTGGGCTATGAGGTGCGTGGTAATGCGGGGACCGGGAATAATTTTGACCACCCGGGGATCTTTACACATGCGGAAAAATGTCGCCACACGGACGTTTTCACTTTTTGCTCACTTCTTACCAGCAGCCACTATGGCCGGAACAGAACCTGCGTCCTTGGGCTCAGCAGCACAACGCCTTGGCCACTGAGTCACCGTCGATGCTTAGGAAGCACGACCTGAGATATATGGAGGAGCCACCAGTGATGGATGACTACGTATGGGTGGGGTGCAACAGGGCAGCGGGAGAGAGGAAAGGTGGGGGCGTGGGCATGTTGATTAGGCGAGGAGGGAATTGGCAAAGGGAGAATTAGGGCTGTAAGGAGCACTTATGGGTTGTGGAACGGTGGGTGGAAAAAGACACGGTTGGGAGTGGCCTATCTGTGGACAGGGAATGACGCCAGAGAAAAAAATAAAGAGTTGGTGGACTGCCTCAGGAAGGACATACAGGAATTTAAAGAATCCGGCGAGGTGATATTAGTAGGCGACTTAAATGCCCACATTGAGGATCTAGATGGATATACGGACTATAAGAACAGCAACTAGTAATAGTTAACCGGGAGCATAAATGCGACGGGCAGATAACGTGGCAAAGCGGCAATAGACAGTCTTGCATAGACTACGGCCTGGTCTCGGAGCACACGTACGAGCGGTTGAACCAAATGACGATAGATGAAGAAGGAGAAAAGAGCCTGGGCAGCGACCACAGGCGTATAATCCTGAAATTTGACAGTGGAGGGGCTAGGCAGGAAACACCGGAGGTGGGGCTCCCGAAATTGAGCAAAAAGCAGGTAGCAGACATTGTCAATAGCATCGAAAGAGAATTAGAGGCCGAGCCCACGAAGGTGTGGGAATATGACGAGGTTGTGAGTTGTATACAGAAGGAAATATACAATGTAAGGAAACAAAACCGCTGGAACGGTAAAAGAAAACCACGAAGCTGGTGGGACAAGGAAATTAAACTGGCTATTGAAGAGCGACAACGGGCTTCTAGATTGCACAGAAAGGCAAAACAAATGGGATATCAGGATGAAGAGGTGCAGCTACGGTGGAGCCGGTACCGAGAAAAGAAATTTGAGGTGCAAAAACTAGTACAAGCAAAGATTAAAACTGCGAGTGAGAAATGGGTATCAGGTATACGTAAGAAGGATAAGAGCGCACCCCAAAAATTCTGGAATCATTTAAAAGCATTGGGAACAACGACTAAAGAGGTGCAGACTCAGATACAGGACGGGGACGGTAACGTTCTTCTGGGGGACAGCGCATTAAAATACCTACATGGAGTCATAGCAAATACTTTCGGCCAAACACGCGAGATATCGGCTACCCGGACACATGTGGCCAATAGAAGAGCGACAGATAAAGAATTTAATATCGAATTTTTGGACTGGAAAAAGGCAGAACACAGTGTTCCCAAAAGTACGGCAACAGGACCGGATGGTACCCCAATAGAGATTATCAACCATTTGGGACCAGCGGGAAAGACCCACTTGTAGAGAGCCATCGAGCGCGCTATAAAATCCGAGAGGATTCCCACGCAATGGCGCGAAAGCAGAATGAGTTTGATTTATAAAGGCAAGGGAGAGAAGGACAAGGCGAGCTCTTACAGGCCGATTACAGTCACGTCAGTGCTCTATAGATTAGCTATACAAGCCGTCAAAGTCGAGTTGTTGAAGTGGGTGGAAAGTAATGGTATTTTAGGGGAACTGCAAAATGGATTTAGGCCGGGTCGACGCCTAGAAGATAATATTTTCGTAATAACCCAGACCATCGAAATTTCGGCAGCGCAGGGCAGACCAACATGGCTACTGTTTCTGGACATAAAGGGAGCTTATGACAACGTGGATAGGGGATTGCTGTGGCATATACTGGAAGAAGAGGGGATTGGGTCAGATTTTTTGGGGCTGCTAAGGGCAATATATGAGGATAACAGGGCACATATTACATGGGAAGGGCGTACAGGCACAGAGCCCGTATACATTCGAAGAGGTTTAAAGCAGGGGTGCCCCCTTTCGCCATTGCTGTTCACACTGTACATTAGAGGAATGGAAAGACGATTGGAGGAGAGTGGATTAGGCTTTGACTTGTCGTACCGAAGCAATGGAGAGTTGGTGGAGCAACGGATTCCGGGATTGATGTACGCGGACGATATAGTGTTGCTGGCAGATAATGTGGAAGACCTTCAAAAACTGGCCGACATTTGTGGTGATGAGGCAACGTACCTAGGACTACATTTTAACCCACAGAAATCTGCAGTCATGGTGTTCAACGGGGAAGCTCATACAGCACCAATAAGAATTCAACAGGAGGCCATACCATTAGTAAATAAGTACAAATACTTGGGGATCTGGCTTAATGAAGGAAAAGGCTACCTGAATGCCCATGAAGAACACCTCTACTGAAAAGGGAGGCGAAATGCAGCAGTAATGAAACATAGAGCACTTTGGGGTTACAATAAGTACGAGGTAGTGCGAGGCATCTGGAAAGGGGTAATGGTGCCGGCGCTCACGTTCTCTAATGCAGTATTATGCTTAAAGACCGATATCCTGTCGGGACTGGAGGTTAACCAAAAGGCAGTCGGCAGATTAGCACTGGGAGCTCACAGTAAGACTACAAATGAGGCGGTACAAGGCGATATGGGTTGGGCTTCATTTGAGGCGAGGGAAGCGCAAAGTAAGATACGTTTTGAGGAGCGGCTGAGACATTTAGATGAGAAGAACTGGGCAGCCAGAGTGCACAGGTACCTGTACCTTAAAAGTGTGGACACCCAATGGCGGAAGAGGACGCGAAAGCTGGCGACTAAATATACCTTGACCGCGGCAAATAAACAAGGGGGAGCAGTTAAAAAGCAAGTGAAGGAAACAGAGAGGCTCATGTGGAAAGAGAGGATGGAAAAGAAGGCGTCGCTGGGAATCTACAAAGCAAGCAAAAAAGAGATCCGGAAAGAGAACTTTTATGACAACAATAAAGGTAGTGCGTTGCTCTTTGAGGCGCGGGCTGGCTGCTTGAGAACTCGAACTTACATGAGCAAATATTCGTCCCAGGATGAGACATGTGTTGTATGTGGCAGGGATAAAGAAACAATCGACCACATAAGTAATAGGATGCCAAAAGATTCAGCCGGATAGAATTGGGGGGAAAGTCCTACTTCCTGAGGCACTGGACTTCGCAATAGATGGAAACATTAACTGGTCAGCAGTAGGTATTACTAAGCAGCGGCTAGAGTATTGGTGGAAAAAAAGCAGAGAAGTCGATGAAATAACAGCCCAGCCAGGGGTAGCGGCAGGGCAGAATTAAAAAGAAATCTGAGTTGAGAGACTAAATTTAAATTCAAACTACTAAGATAGGCTAGATGGCGCACGCCATCACCCCGATTCAAAGGGGAGGCCTTTAATCATCATCATCATAATCATCGAGCTTTCCTCAGCACCGGTTCTGTGAACGGGCGCAAACTATTTTCGGAGCGACAAAAGTAGACATAACGGCGACGAAGCGAGGTTCGCGTGGCGTGAACCTTTTCAACCAATGTTAGAAGTGGCTTTCTCGTTACTTACATACTGATTAAAATGTTTGCACAGTGGCGTTCCTGGCTAAACTTGCACCCGGGGCCCCAGCAAATTTGTCACCCCCTCTCATACGTAATGTCAGCAATAATCAGAACAGATTAGCACAGTTTCCACTATTTGATTTGATATTAAAATAATTTACTTTAATTTATTTCCTTTATTTTATTTTGTACATTTTATTTATTTTGTATGCCTTTATTTTATTATTTTATTTTCCTTTATTTTCTAAATTACTCAGTTATTTTGTTTTTTGAATAAAGAGTTGTAATAAAAAGATCGACATATCCATTTTTGCATAGAAATGAACAAACTTTGCAGGTTTTATTTAAAGTAAGGGCTTTGGAATACACAATACACGAATACGCAATGCAGTTCCGGTGAACGTCTAATACGACATAATGGACAATATACAACGTGTGTCAATACATAAAAAGGAGACAATGTATAAAAAAGAAGCAACAAAACAGCAAGACATGCTGTACATACACAAACCAAGTCATAATCCCTACATGGGGTCAATCTGTACACGTGGAGGGCAGCCAACGAACCAAATTTGGTATAACGAATACACGATCACAGGGAAAACAAGTCTTACTTCCCCAAAATTTTGTTTTGTCTGTGTCACTTCCTTCAACCACTCAGCCAAAAGTTGCAACAACTGTTCAGCAATAAGTATACACAGAAAAACTGCTACCTACAACTGCTACAAAACTACTTAAGACCAACGTACTAAAAGCACTGGCGTGGGTGATGCTTCTTCATCTTACACAGCGCCAAGAAAAAAAATGCCGCAAGATGTTCGTACCCAACCTACAGAGCAACACTTAATTAAAGAATACACTGTAAATAGTTTTTGCAGCAGAAAACAAATGCATTCAGAACAAAGGAGAGTTCCGCACGTTCTCACTTACGAGGATATCGTATTGGAGAGGAGTCATGTGAGAAGGACGTCGAGTTGCGAGTGCGGGAAAATTTAATTGCAATGAGAAAATAAACATGCATTAACCGTTGGAGGAGCAAGAGAGGAGGGCAAGAGCCTGAGGGATGGAAAGGGAGAGGAGAGCTTGTGACGCTGCAGGGGATGTAGCAAGCTATTGTCTTTCGGCAACATTGCAACGCAGCAAGCCTATACGCGGCCGATTTTTTTCTATGAATAATTTGCAACGGGGCATTTTGAGACTAGTGTTCGTTGAGATAATAATACCTCCTGGTGGACAAAGTAGGTAAGCAGGCGTTATTGAATGACCCTTAAATAAAAAAAAACACTGAACGAACGATGTTTCTCGTTGAACGAAAGCAAAATGCACCTTTCTGTTCTTTAAAATTTCTCTCGGCGTGTCTTTTTCTCCGCAAACTTTTCTATCAAAGCATCAAAATTGATCTTTTTTATGTATTCCCTCTCTATTGACAGTATCGCCAGGCTAGATAGCCTACTTTCAGTCATAGTTGATCGCAGAACAGTTTTTATTAACTTTAGTTTTGAGAATCTTTCGCACGATGCCACAGACACACACACAGTTAAGAACAGTCCAAAGATGACGCTAATGTTGTGGAGGCTGTCAAAAAAATCACACTTACCAACGTACTCCAGGAAGTTAAGTACAGTCCAACGTTTTGTAACATTCGGATGCATGTCAGTGGCCTTAAGGAGTCTGCGTAATCGCATAATCTCCAAGACTATGTTGTCACGCGTCTCACGCGGCGGAGAAATGAGGCTCAACTTGATTCATTTGATGACCACACAATATATTTACAGAACCAAAACCTCAAACGAACGCGAACATAACACACTCACAAGCATATCACACTATACAAAAAAAAACAAGGTCGACCTCACACTACCAAAAATCTAGCCAAAACGTCACTATAACACGTTAACTGTTAATGCCCAACTCAAACAAATCCCACCTCCGGGACTACTAGGAACACGGTGCGATGCCGATGACGTGGCCCAGTGGAACGGTTGGCTTACATGTTTCCGAACATAGCAGCTCGTCTCGATGGCGGGTGGTGTTCTTCAGTGGTCGGGATGACCGTGGTGAGATGCCACGGCTTCGCTGAGCAACGCGGCTCAGCAAGGGGCCAGCAGAGCGAAGCTGCTGGTAATCGGTTGTCTTGAGCTGCCCGCTGCCAGACGGTGCGGTGCCGCTGGTGCGTCGTGGGGCACTGCTCGACGGGTCGCCGGCGGTGCGATGCGCCGGTCAGCAGGAGGCCAGCAGAGCGCAGCTGCTGGTAATCGGTGGTTCCGGGCAGCCCGCTGCCAAACGGTGCGATGCCGCTGGTGCGGTGTGCAGGTACGGCCCGAACTTGCCACCGTTCCTCCGAAGAACCCGCTCCACTCTCTTTGCTCCAACTTCGTTCTCCCCGTCTTCACCTCGCATTATATCGTGTGAGGCTCCAATTTGCTGTCGTAGATAACCTTCTCCTCCTCTTCGGTCACCCTGTGTACCTTCTTTATTGGTTCCTTCCAATCCTCCTTTCCATCCCGTGCGCTGATTCTTCTTCCTCTTCGTCTTTTCTTTCGTCATTTTCTTCTCGGGCCAATCCCCCTTCGGGTATGGGTTCTTACCACATGACATTACCCCCCGAAATTGAAGAGTTTTTTTTTTTTTTTTCTAAAAAAAAACTGCTATACACCACGGCGGTTCGTGAAAACAAAGTCCGCAGTCCGCACGTCACAACAACATCAGTCCTATTAAGCTACTTCATCAGTCCTACTAAACTACTAAGATTCATCACACACCGAGTTCACTCTTTACCAAAACTAACTTCAAATTCTACACTCAATCACAATACATAACACTAAGAGACAACACTTCCTCATCCTCTTACACTAATCTACTCATGCAATCTGCTCCTACATTCTCCCTTCCTTTTATGTATTCCACATGAAACGAATACTCCTGAAGCACCAAACTCCACCTCATCATCCTGCTGTTTGTCAATTTGGCTTTGCTTAGATGTTCTAGGGGCTGATGATCCGTCTGAACCTTGAAGTGCTTCCCATACAAATAAATGTGAAACTTCTTGATTCCCCAAACGAGCGCCAAACATTCTCTTTCTACTGTAGAATAATTTTTTTCAGCATTATTGAGCTTTTTGCTGGCATATGAAACGGGGTGTAATACACTGTCTTTCTCCTGAAGCAACACCGCACCTAGGGCTACATTAGAGGCATCTGTCCTCAGAACAAATTCTTCTTGCAAATTCGGAGCTAGCAAAACCGGAGGCGCCGCCATATGCTGTTTGAGTGTTGCAAATGCCTTGTCGTGCTCGGACGTCCACTTCACTGCATTGCTTGCACCCTTCTTAGTGAGTTCTACCAGCGGATTGGCGACTTCAGCATAATGAGGAATGAACTCTCTGTAAAATCCTGTTAATCCCAAGAATGACTGAACTTCCTTTTTAGTCGTGGGTGGTCTTGCGGCTTGAATCTTTTCCAAAATATCTTCTTTGGTTGCTACTCGCCCCATGCCAAGTTTATGTCCCAAGAACGTGATATCACTGTATCCAAACTCACATTTGGATGGCTTGATTGTCATTCCTGCCTGTTGTATTCTCCGGAACAACTCTTCCAACGTATCCAAATGTTCCTCCCACGTATCCGTGGCGATCAGAATATCATCAATATAGTGTTCCACGTTTCTCAACCCATTCAGCACTGTTCTCATTAGCTTCGTGAAGGTGGCAGCCGCTGTTTTCAGCCCAAATGGCATAAACCTGAACTGAAACAATCCTTGAGAACATGAAAAGGCCGTCTTCTCTTTCGAAGATTCCTCCATCGGGATCTGCCAGTACCCCTTGGTCAAGTCAAGCTTTGAAAAATACTTCTTTCCAGCCACCTTTGCGAACACCACATCAACTCGGGGGATCGGTTCTGCGTCTGACACTAAAATTTTGTTAAGGCCCCTAAAGTCAACACAGACTCTAAGAGTGCCGTCGGGTTTTTTCACTGGTACAAGTGGGGCATTGTAGGCTGAAGTGGATCTCTCAATTATGCCCTGTCGGAGCATATCGCCTACCTCCTCTTCAACAGCATCTTGGACAACCAGTGGAAGGGGGTACTGTCGTATGTGAACGGGCTTATCTGATGTCACTCGCAGTTGGCATTCGACAACGTTCGTTCTCCCTGGGAGGTCGGAAAATACCTTTTGGTATTTCTGAAGCAGACCTTTCAACTCAGACGTCTCCCTCTCCCCCACACCTGGATTAATAATGACATCTTTCACTCCTAAACGTCTCTCAGCATTAAAGGTAGGCACCTCCACATCAGATCCTACTTCCTCGGTTAGCACCATGCATGCGATCTCTGGTGGTCTTTCCGGTCTTCTCTCCTCATATTGTTTTAGCATGTTTATATGGAAAACCTTCTTCTGCCCATTCACTATCAATTCATAATCGACTTCGTTTTTCCTCCTGGTCACTGGGAATGGTCCTTTCCACTGCATGATTAACTTGTTGCTGTCACTTGGCAACAAAATGAGTGCTTTTTCTCCGGGTCGTAGTTGTCTATCCTTTGCGGTGCGATCATAAGCCTTCTTGTGGATTTCTTTTGCTTGTTCGAGATTTTCACGGGCTAGTCGACACGTTTCCTCTAGCTTCTCCCGCAATTCCAAGACATACGTGTACGTAGTCTTCAATCCTGTGTCGATTCTCTCATTAGCCCAAAGTTCCCTGAGAATCGCAAGTGGTCCTCTCACTGGTCTCCCGTAGAGCAGCTCAAATGGTGAAAATCCCAAACTGGCCTGCGGCACTTCTCGATAAGCAAACAAAAGCGCCGGCAGATACCTATCCCAATCTTTGGGTCTCTCCTGACACATCTTTCTCACCATCGCTTTCAACGTTCCATTGAAACGCTCCACGAGTCCATTCGCCATTGGGTGGTAAGGTGTTGTCAACAGCTGCCGAACAGACATCAACCGGTTAATCTCACTCATGAGCTGTGATGTAAAGCTCGATCCACGATCACTCAGAATCTCCTTTGGTACCCCATAACGTGAAAACATTTCCAGGAGAGCCTCTGCCACTTGTATGGTATCGATCGCCTTTAAAGCAACCGCTTCAGGGTATCGAGTCGCCATGTCGACCAGCGTTAGAATGTAGCGGTTTCCTTTGCTCGAAGGTGGGCTTATTGGACCAATAATATCTATGGCCACTCTTTGGAAAGGCAACTCAATAGTGGGCATATTTCCTAGTGGAGCCTTGCCGACACGTCCTTTAGGCATGGTTCTCTGACATACATCGCAGGATTTAACATATCGCCGAACTTCACTGTGTATGCCGGGCCAAAAGAACTCTTCCGTGATTCTGGACAAGGTACTCTTAACTCCTTGGTGGCCAGCCATGATGGCATCATGGCCCAAGCTCAACACCACACTTCGGAGATCCTTCGGAACCACTAACTGTAGGGCATCTCGACCAGAGCTGAACACACACCTTCTATAAAGGATACCTCCAAGCACCTCGAATACGAACGATGTCCGGCCTTGCCTATGTTTTGAGGTTTCTCCCAACTTCTCGTATAACTTCTTTAGGCACGGGTCTTTCCTCTGAAGATCCGCGACCTCAGCAGGCTCCATGTCTAGCCTCTGCACTGCCGGAACTTTGAGTGGAGTCATGTGCTTCCTTGCTGCTGTCTGTCTTCTCGTAATTACAGCTGATGAAATTATCTTATCCTTAACCGCTTCATCTTCCCCTGGGACGCATGTAGACTTCGCATCTTTTCGGGAAGCGCTGGCTGTAAGGGGTTCTGGCACATCTGGTGATGTTAATGAGCCCTGCCAGGTGAGGTCTGGGTCGTCGACCTTCCGCACTCCCGAGACGTTTCCTAGAATCAGGTCATACAAAGGCTCATCCAGGCATAATGCTAGGATCATCCCGGAGAAATATGGAGTCGAGACCTTGACTCTTGCTTCTGGTAGCTCTCTCACAGTGCTGTCAACCAGGACAACTGAAGAAGACATGCCAGTGAGGTATTCGGGCTTCACTAAACTACTCCTGATGATAGCAGTGTTCGTCCCGCTATCTCGTAAAACGCTGATGAGTTGGCCGTCAATTTCCCCATAGACGACTGGCATACTAGGTTCTCCACCCAGCTGTGTTTTCATTCGCGGCGTACCGGGAATCATCGGTGCCTCATAGAACGCTGGTCTTGGCTTGACAACACATGCCGCCTTGCCTCGGGGCTGGAACCTGCACTCGTCCGCCCGATGTCCCCGCCTATGACATATCTGACACACCATAGGCGTCGGCTGGTTACGGTTATGACCAGTTCGGCAATCCGCAGCACGATGTCCTACTCGACCGCACAGGAAACATTTCATCTCGGTTCTAGGACCTGCGGCTTGATTTTTACGTTGTGAATCGGTCTCTTGTCCTGACCCGTTTTCCTTTTCTTTGCTTAGGTTCCTGAGACCCTGCGCTTCTAAGAATTGGTCGGCATGATCCGCAAGCTCGTCCAGAGAATTCAGTTTCCTCTCCTTCAAAAAGATTGCTAGCTTGGTATTACAGCAGGACAAAAACTGTTCGGCGACAATTCGTTCTCTGACCCCTTCATAGCTCTTATCTGTGTCCGACATTTCTATCCACCGCTCAAAGTAATTGGTCAGTCTCGAAATAAATTGTTTTCCTGTTTCTGAGTCTTCTGGTCTGCAGGCTCTAAACCTCTCACGAAACCCTTCGGCCGTCAGTCGAAATCTCTGCAGGAGCGTCTTCTTCACCTTCTCATAATCCATTGAGTCGGAAGCTGGCATCCGTCCGAAAACACTCAGCGCTTCTCCCACTAAGCAAAGGCTAAGGGCTGTGGCCCACTCACTCCTGTCCCAACCTTGACCTGTCGCTATCCGTTCAAAGCGCTGTAGGTATGCGTCTAAATCATCCCTTTTTTCATCAAATGGCGCCATTAGCTTGCGAGGACAGATTTTTGGTGACCGTGACGGTTCCCCTCCGCTAGACGACCAATCGTGTTCTACCCCACTGTTTCGCTGAGTCTCTGCTAGGCGTATCTTGAGTTCCAAAATCTCCTTATCCCGTGCGGCTTTCCTCTCATCTTCTTGTGCTATCTCTCGTAACCTCGCATTTTCCCGCTCGTATAAGCTGAGTGCCTCCTCCTTGGTCATACCTAATGTACCTGCCAAGCTTAAAATCTTCTCGAGATCCATCTCTCCACCGGGTGAGACGTGTGGTTGGGCCAAGGATAAATCCTGGCAGGCTCGCCAAATGTTTGTCACGCGTCTCACGCGGCGGAGAAATGAGGCTCAACTTGATTCATTTGATGACCACACAATATATTTACAGAACCAAAACCTCAAACGAACGCGAACATAACACACTCACAAGCATATCACACTATACAAAAAAAAACAAGGTCGACCTCACACTACCAAAAATCTAGCCAAAACGTCACTATAACACGTTAACTGTTAATGCCCAACTCAAACAAATCCCACCTCCGGGACTACTAGGAACACGGTGCGATGCCGATGACGTGGCCCAGTGGAACGGTTGGCTTACATGTTTCCGAACATAGCAGCTCGTCTCGATGGCGGGTGGTGTTCTTCAGTGGTCGGGATGACCGTGGTGAGATGCCACGGCTTCGCTGAGCAACGCGGCTCAGCAAGGGGCCAGCAGAGCGAAGCTGCTGGTAATCGGTTGTCTTGAGCTGCCCGCTGCCAGACGGTGCGGTGCCGCTGGTGCGTCGTGGGGCACTGCTCGACGGGTCGCCGGCGGTGCGATGCGCCGGTCAGCAGGAGGCCAGCAGAGCGCAGCTGCTGGTAATCGGTGGTTCCGGGCAGCCCGCTGCCAAACGGTGCGATGCCGCTGGTGCGGTGTGCAGGTACGGCCCGAACTTGCCACCGTTCCTCCGAAGAACCCGCTCCACTCTCTTTGCTCCAACTTCGTTCTCCCCGTCTTCACCTCGCATTATATCGTGTGAGGCTCCAATTTGCTGTCGTAGATAACCTTCTCCTCCTCTTCGGTCACCCTGTGTACCTTCTTTATTGATTCCTTCCAATCCTCCTTTCCATCCCGTGCGCTGATTCTTCTTCCTCTTCGTCTTTTCTTTCGTCATTTTCTTCTCGGGCCAATCCCCCTTCGGGTATGGGTTCTTACCACATGACATATGTCCTTTTCAGAAAACTCATTGTACACGAACAACAAGTTGGTTGCGAGACTAAGTAGCTTATCCTCTTCCTCAAAAATTAAAGCAGCTGGTTGAATAATGCCAAAAACTGACATAACTTTTTCCATGGCCTGAAAACGCGTGTCCAGCTCCACATGAAAGCGGTCTAAGCATTGCGTGTTTTCCTGTTTCTCCTGGCATTAATTTACGGAACCGGACTCTCTTAACTAGCTCAATGTTCAACAAGTCGCATTTTTCGGTTGCCCGTGCAACTGCCTTCTCCACAACCTCGGCGCGATCATCCTCAAGGAATATCTTAGAGCCCTGAGCTTCCTTGTGCAGTTTTCTAGACTCATTCCTTCTGTCTGCAAATACGTCGGAGTGTGATTAACTCCCTCTAGAACTTGCCTCCAACAATAAAGAAAGCTTAAAAAAGAAAAATTGCACACAGCAGGCACAAGGTTCAAAGCCCCCCTTCTTGTTTCGGCGCTGTACTTAGTGTCACAGAGATCCTCTAAGGTAGCGATAACGTCATCGAGCTTCTGTTCTACAGCCTGCACAGCATCGTAGTGTGCACTCCACCTCGTCTGACTACGCTTTTTTACGGCAACACCGGCGTTTTTAAGGAACTGCCATCGCTGAGGTGAGGCCGAAAAAAACGAGTAAACAGCTTCTAATGTGCCAAAAAAATGTCAAACATGCGTTCACACTCTCCAAAGAATGCACACCACATAAATTCAAAGAGTGATTCGTGCATGGAACAAACAAAGCTTTCTTTATACCCCTCTGATTCTAGCCTGAACACCGCCGTGAATGCCTGCCATAGTTGCTGCGTTGTCGTAAACTTGACTGCGACAAAGGTTAATGTCTAACCCATCCTCTTGGAGTTGCTTCAAGATCTGCTCTGTCAGCTCTACAGCAGTTTTTCCCTCGATTTCAAAAAATCCCAAGAAGGATTCCTTAACTGCTACCTCTCCATTTTCAATGTGTACGTACCTTACCACTTCACACATCTGATCAGTATGCGAGACGTCTGGGGTACTGTCAAACATTATACCGAAGTATTTAGCCTTTTTTATGTCCCTAATTATTCCCTTCTTTACGTGTTCTCCAAGTAGGTGGATGAATTCGTTCTGAGTGGACGGCGATAAATAAGACGTCACTCCCCCCTGAGAAGAAATAGCAGTTCTAATTCTGGCAAAGTGTTCTTTCAATGTCAGGTCATAATTCGACAGGAACTCCACTAACTCCAAAAAGTTCCCTTTGTTGTCGGAGTCCACGCTTTCTCTGTGCCCACGGAAAGGGAGGTTCATTCCAGAAAGAAAGAGAACAATGTCTAGAAGACGATGTAGAATGTCTCCAACGTTTTTTCTCCACCTCCTTTTCCAGTTGCAGAGCAGCATCAATAGTGCAGTTTTTTTTTCAAGCTGATTTCCATGGCCTTCCATTGCTTATAACAGGACATGTGCAACTCGGAGGATTCGTGCTCTGGTACCTTCGGGTTCAGCTTCCACCATGTGTTAAATCCAGTGATGAAAGCGGATGTCGTCGAGGACCTACAGCCTGCGAAAAGTTTGCAACAAAAGCAGTACACACAATTTCTTGATTTTGAGTATACTAGCCATATTCTGAGTACTTCACTGCCATCTGCTAAGCATTTGTAAAACCAGGACATCGTTAAATGTCTACTCACGACTTTCCCTTCTCCTGCTGCCCATTTGAGTGCGGGGAACGGACCATCTTTGTTCTGCATCGGCACGCTCCCTGTCTTTAGCAGGCTGACTCGCAGGTCATCTGGTATGGGTGTCGGCCACGCTCCGGCATCACAGAAAACGCCTTCATTGAAGCAGTCGTCCTGGTCCGCTAAAGCAACAACAGTGAAGGGCTGATGCTGCTCCGTCTCCTGCACGTCCTGCAACCGGCTGTATTGAGAGTCTTCGCAATGCTGTATAGTTCCTTCAACCTCTGTACCCGCTGACGTGCTGGCTTCTATAAGTTCATTTGCAGTGGTGCACTCGCTGTACTGCATGCTCTCGTGCTCGGGCTCTTGTTGCTTCCCGCCTAGAGATGGTGGATCCTGAATACCCAAAGGCTCTTGCTCTCTTCGCTCCTCCAATGCGACTACGGACGTGCCGGCTGGCTGACATACAGGCTGCTGATCTCTCGGTCCCTCCCCAGTCACGGATGCACTCGCGCGCCGCGCAGGTTGAAAGTGCTCCCTTTGTTCTGTTAGATGGCTTTCAGAGGTTATGACCTCTTCCTCTTCATGATGCTCCTTGGACGAAGGAAGTTGATTCGTGACATATCTCCGCATTGACATGCTCTGCAGCATCCTTTCTCTTTCTTTTTTGGCTCTTTGTTGAGCGCCGCTGGGCCTCTGCCGCTTCATTTTGTTCCGGAGAAAGGCAAGACTGGGAATTAATTTTTTTAGTTTTCACACCCATGCTGCCTGAGGCTCAGACAATCTCTTTATACAAACGTATGGTCAATATATTCAAAACAACTACTGCCGGGAATTGAAAAGTGGAAGATGGTAGCGTTTCGTTGGTTTCTTCAGTAAAGTTAGTAGAGTCAGTCAGGGATCGAGTTATGAGAGCGATAGATGTGATTTGCAAAGGTTAGTTGTTACCTGGAACTGAAACATGCGCTAATCAATATATATTTAAATGCCCCGCATTTCTGATAATGAGATATCAGGCTAAGTATTGTCCTAACCACAAATGGTTTTCATGAAATAACAGAGCGGTGCTGTACCTTTTCAAAGCATTTCATGTCGCAGTGGCGTTTGTCGTTGTAATCGCACATTTTTGCCGTGTTAACACAATATTATTGCCCGCATATAGAAGGATTCCCTTTGAAGAAATTTTTACGCCTAAGAAAAGGCGTGAAAATTTCTCTGTCTGTCTGTCTGTCTGTCATAAATATAGCGGAATGCTTCATACTTGCCAGTACTGTTCAGCAAAAAGAAACCATTGACATTGCCATTAGACGAAACTCATATTAGCAGTGTAGTAAAAACGCCTTAAAAATTATTTTGACCACAAAATACAAAAACAGCTCGCACTCCAGCCTCAACCTCGTGGCGGCCCTCTCCTAGCCAAGCAGTAAGAAAAGGTGCCAAGTGATGGCGCGCGAGCAGTGCCAAGGCAGAATCGAATTGATTTTAGCAAACCTCTATTACATTTATTATGGGACGAGCGAGACGGGAGGCGAAGAGCGAGTAGGGTGGGTGGGAGAAAAAGGAGAGACGTTACGTTACAGGGGACGCAGAAGGTTGTAGTCTTTCGACGACATTTGCAGGGAAGCGAACAGATACGAAGCCACTTTTTTAAAGTGTTGCATCATAACGAGATTTCGAAACCCGATAAGGCCCTTGATCCCAATAGGAAGTTTCGATGGAGTCTACCAACAAATGTTCGAGTGACAATTGGTACAAAGTCAGAAAAAAGTTAAGGAAAAAAAACAGGGCGAACAAAACCCCTTAAACTATCTTTTTTGAGCCAGCTGAACGCGAAACTTTAGTCTTTCCCTGGATTCACCATTCCGCCGAACAGAACAGAACATGAACAGAACCATTCCAAGTTAATGAAACTCTCAGCGTAGGTCATATATGTCCCCATCATTTAGCACAATGGAAAGCTCAGTCACAGTTGAGGTAGAACATAAGTACTTTTCAAGTAGTACCCCCATTCTTATAGTTAAGAATACGTTGGGTCGGTTCTTAAGGTAGCAAGTGAAAAGAACAACACGTTCAGAAGGGCGCAGAAAGGCTGCACCTTGCGCGAGATAAAGCACAAAAAATAGGCGGCGTATCTGCTGAGTTTGCTGAAATTGTCGTCGAAAGTTTTCTGTGCCTAAAGTTTTCTGTCGCCCCTGCCCCGTAAATACCTCTTCTTTCCCGCTCACCTCTCATGCTGTTGACCTCCCGTCTCGCTCGTCCTGGGACCTTTTGTTACTGTTGGACCTAATATGCCACTACGAGTCTAGGGCCGAGCGCGAGCGCCCTTTGTCTTTTAAGTTTTCGGTCAAAACATTATCACTAGTCACGTATTTTGAATGAAAAAAAAAGTATTTTGAATGCAAATACCACTCGTATATTCAAGCTTGGCTTCTAAAATGCCTAAATTTTTCGTTTAGCTGGACAATGTTGCAAGTGTTAGGTGTGTCTCCAGACTTAGTGGTTTGCAAAAGTTTTTCCTGTACAAACTTCTCGTTCAAACTTTTTTTTCAACTTTTGGTCCGGTGGCTCAATCGAGACAGACAGCCAGACAAATTTTCTCGCCTAAGTAGACCAAGAAGCACTATCGTCTTTACAAGAACAGATCGCCCACTCGTGCTGTTCCAAGCAGAACAAGAAACAAGGGATAAAGAAAAAGATGTACGCTGAGAGTAGTGAGAAGGCGGTGAAACCTGCCAGAGGAGCGAGAGGAGAACGGAAGAGCGTGAGGGGTGGGAGTAGAGAGCGGAGGAGCGGCTGGGGCGGCAGAAGACTGCCCTACATTTCTACACGAATCAAGCATATTCGAGGCAGATATTTTCTTTCCTAGAAATTAAAATGCTTGATCAAAAGCAGCTGTGCTTAATAGCGCCCTCCCGCTCTCGGAAAAGCTTTGTACGATAAGACTTGTCCTATGCTGCGAATGGAAAGTTGTATGAAAGGCGATTTGCCGCTTTCCTTAGGGTGTCCCTTATTGAGGGCCGCAATATGCACAGCCACCTTCCACCTCCCCGACGCGCCCCTGGCCACTCCTGAGGAAGCAGAAGCCCGAAATACCCTACACATTACCGGGTAGCAGCCTATTTGCAACCAAAATCTCGTAACAATTTTTGCGGATTCTATAGATGACTACACCCAAAGAACATGAACTGAAAGAAGAACATCAAGATGATCAAGAGAATCCATGACCTCAAGTCCTAAAAATGGCAGTGTCCCTCGAACTCTGGTAGATTACTGCGTAGGTGATGCGAATTTTCGGACATTCATCCTTAAATTTAGAGTAGGCCCACTTCTTGTTCTGTTGTCTTGTGAACATTTTCTTGGCGAAGACGATGGTTACACGCCATTTTGTTTTAAAATGGCGAGGCCGAGTTATATATGACAAATGTTAAGCATAAACCAGTCATGGTTATAAAGTCGCCATATATATAGAGATCAGATGGGCTATTATTTTAATAAAGAGTGCTGGCACGATAGTCTGGAATTTGTGCTGTTCGTGTGTGTGCTAGAAACCACAAGTAAAGCATGATGTTAGTTTCAGCCGTTCCTGTTATCGACGGTCTACATGGTCTTGGTGACCTTGTCTTCTGAAATTTGTATGACGAAAAAGCATGATGTATATAAAAAACATCAGCGTCTGTATATAAAAACTAAGTAAAAAGCTAGCACCCATATTTTGCAAAATATATCAAACATTTTTTTAAACGGGTTGTTATTACGTAGCCCCACAAGCGTCTAACGTAAATGACATATTTATATAGTAAACTGAATCAAACAAAAACTACGACATAACGCGCACCCATTCTAGGGACTAGCGGAAACAGCCGAGTGCTGTGCTATTGCAAATGCGGTACGCAAAAGAAAACAAACAAGAAAGCCAACGCAGAAAAGAAACACTGTATCAAGAAGCTATAAAGCTAAAACAATTAATTGCCCTGCATATATGCTACATGTCCTTCAAAAAGATAAAAGTAAGTTTTTTGAGTCTACATGGCATATAATTTCCACCTTAAACGCGATTTCCAATGTCCACAATGAGAGGAAAAACAGCCACTAATAAAGCGCCAAACAGTAGCAAGCAGCCTGATATGTCGTTTCTGGGGCGCGACAAAATAGCAGCCAAGCAAGAAGTAAAGAAGGGTTTCTTGCGGCATCGCGTAGTAAATGTGCCCAACAAGAGCGGAGGTGAAAATTGAGGGATGGTACCGGGCACCGAAATAGTGCCACGTCACATAGTCAAGACCGAGCAAAGGGGAGCTGGAAAGAGCACCAGAGGTTATGGGTGTCAGAACACCACTCGAGAAGTTTAAATTTGCTGGTTCCTCTCCAGGCTAAATGATGCCGACGTAACACGGGCTTGTAAGAGACTAGTCAGAAACGACAGGGCAGTTTAAGAGGAATGCACGGAAAACAACTACCCCCTTCAATATGGTAAATTGTCGTATGCATAGCAACCGACCCGACACTAAACAAATTTCGCGTAAATGGCCGGAAACAGAGCCTGATCAAAGAGAGCTAGATGGGAAAGATCATTTATCACGACGATTAAACACCACTGGTTCGAACTGGCTTTTTTAATGTAAAGGCTATATCCAAAGATCCTGCGTGTAGAGTGAAGGTGAAAGTAAGTGGAAATAAGCGGCTTGGAGATTCAGTAAAGAGGCCTACACGGTACACCAGCATGTTTAAGAGCAGTAAATTTTGATTGAAACACGGTATATAAATGGCTGCACTAAGAATATTGCCGCGAGTTTTTTCCAAAGGTAGCATCCGCGGTCACTGAGCATTCAAAGAGCATCCGCTGTCCCAGGAGTTTGGCGTTTGAAATGGGCACTTTCGAAGTAATTTTCAATTGTAATCTGGACATCGAAAATAGGAGCAAATAAGAAGATCACATTTTCCGGGGGAAGTAGTGTCTGGATGTACAAAACCCCCAGATGTTAGCAACAATGTCATCGTTTCCTTCCGCGTGCTATAGCTAAATATTCTATCACACATTTTTAACTAAGTCGATATATTAGAAAGTCTTACACCAATTAACCTGATATAAAATGTGAAATACAAGCTTACCTGTGCGGACTGCTGGGACTGCGTTGTCAAGGTCGTGCCCGCAGCACCACGGAGAAGAAGCTGGTCGGAGTCTCTAACTAACTCCATGACGTTAGTCAACAGCCGTGAGCCATGCGGCTCAAGGTAGGAAGATGACGAGAAGACCTCACGGTGCGGAATTTTATAACCAGCGATCTCGTCGAGGAATCGAATTTTCCCAGAAACATTCGAACAGCGTTCTGCAGCCCTCTTCGCCTAGCACAGAAACTCTCCCTCCCCACTCAGTTATTGGATGAACCCCGACACTTTCCAGGATGCGCAATACTCAGAGGACCGCAAGGAGTGTGACAGGAAAGGAGAAAAAATAAACGTGCAGTACCAGGTATTTATTTCAATTCGCTGTGCTCCTCGCTTCACTCCGCTCGCTTAAGACGGCTCCTAGAAACTTAGAAAGGTCAGCATTTTTATAGGAACATTCATAAAGCGCTTAGCCCTACCCCCGAGCCAACCTCACTTATTGGACGATCCCGTGAATACATTCGAGTGACAGAAAGGGGGACAAAACAGGGGTGCCGTACCAAATGTTAGCAAAATTGTATATCGCTAATCCAACATGGCTCAATGGCTTTACGTTCGCAGAAACTGTACGAACCAAACACGTACGGCCACACCCGTCATTGTGCAGTGAAAAGCCGACGTTTGGTGCGGACTGTAGCACCAGTGCCTCCTCCATAATAGCCCCACCGCGCTGCCTATTGAAACCCAAAAATGAAACAGGAGAGAAAGGGGGCTGTTGAGAGAGGGCTCGCTGCGGTGGCATCTCTCTGGCCAAGGTGATTGAAGGTATATAGGCGTAACAGCTACATTTCCCGGGCCTCTTCAGAAGAAGTTCGTCATAGTGCTGAATGCCGTGCCAACCAGGCTAGACCGATGCTTTGCAAGCGTCGCGCCTCAATTAGTTACAGGCGTCCGCAGGTCTGGGAACTCCGCCTGTCAGCATCTCGCGACGGGTGCGCTTTACCTTGAAATAGTTGCGGGAGGTGACCGGGAAACGGGGGTAGGAAGTGCAAGCTCACACACGCACGCACCTGTGACTAACATCCAGCAGTACCCAAGTCCTTGCTCATCCGTCCTTTTTAGCCGAAAGAAATGTGGACTAGCAGAAGAAAGGGAGGACAGCTGAACAGAAACGTTGTGCCTTGTAATGAATTGCAAGCAGAAACTTGCAATGCTGTAAGCATTAGAAGGTACACTACACATGGTTCATGGCCGGCACCTGCGTCTGCGTCGCAATCTCCAAACGCACGAAGAACAAAATCTCCCGCTCTTCCCCATTATTAACAAATATAATTGTCTCGGTGCTCGGTTCCTGACCTGTCTCTTTGTATCATACCTTACCGACTGGGATGGAATGTCTCTGCCGTTTATGAGGGGTGCATCGAGTTTTTTTCCGTCCCTAGACAAAGCAGCGATGAGTGGCATAAATAGCGGAATATGATCGTGAACAGGCGATGTTTTATTTTTGCTTATTTACTCGTTTAATAATTTCTGCCTCTTACAGTTATGTGTAATAACGTGCCTAAAAAGAAAGGATCGTTTACTGATGTACTCTAGCAAGATGCGTCCAATTGAAACATAGAGCACACTTCGAGTTGCTTTATGGGGTCGCTTTGCACGGTGTCCGGTCCGGGGCCACATGTTCAGGACCATTTATGTCGGGCTTTGCGATGAGTTACAGAAAGCACCTGTAGCTCGCGTTCTATCGGAACTATCCAAAAGCAAATTATTACATTGTACTGCTGAACTGACTGCATGACCTTGGGTCCTGGGAACGTTTATCTCCATAGGTGTTATGTTTTAAGTGTATTTCGCGTTAAGCCCTTTTTTCATTCAATGTAATGTATTTTTGTTTGGCGTTGTTTCTGGATTGTACTTTGCAATAGTCATGTACACCATCTCTGCCTTCATTTATGTTCTGCTGGAAAAATGTACTGTACTTTTGATCATAACCCCACTGTATCCCCCCCTATGTAATGCCCATTCGGGCCTTTAGGGTATGTAGATAAATAAAAATAAATAAATAACTGTCAGTCGAAGTTGCAATACAAGTAACATGAAGCTGCTGCTCTTAGGCCACTCACCGCGGAATAAGTATTGTCCCATGTTTGTTTGATAGAATAAAACTGCAGTCCTTCCTAATTTAATTAACGTAATAAATTCAGGTGGCGTGGTCTACATGTCGCGCATGAACATCTAATCTATGTCTGCGTCGTTATTGAATTTTCCGCAGTAGCTTAATTTGCACAATGGACCTCTTTCCAGTAGCGTAGCCCTGTAGCGGCGGCCCACCGAACCACACTTTGGCGATCATGGAAGAACACTCCCCCTTTTCTTTCTGCTTGCCCGGCGTAGTTGAGGAAAGCGTCCCAGGCGCCACGCATTGTTTTGGTGGCAGAAAAATTTCTCGATTGCCGCCGTAGCGCCTACCTGTCGGCCGTTTTTGAGTGCTTTAAGAGAAGTGGGGTGGTAAACAGTAAACTGACTTTAAAGGTCTGCCAGCCCAGCCATCGCCGCTGGGGAGTTGGAGCGGCATTAATACGACTCCACGCCAGCTGGTTCGTTATGCGAGCGGCGGGCAAGTGCGGTGTGGGTGGAACTTGCTAAAAAATCTCAAGCCACAGCCGCCGTTCGAACTTTCCGTCCAGACTATACCGCAGCACAAGAATGGGGCATCCCGGAGCAGGTTCCCGTTAGGAAACACCATGCACGTGCTTTGCTCTCGACAGCGACACAGCGATAAAAACAGCACACGGTAAACTACGCGAACAAAGACGAAAACGAACAATGTTAAATTGAAAACAATAAAGCAGAAAAGTATGAAAATTGATCAAAAAAGACAAAGGTAACAGCACAGATAAATGAGCAGCACGTAGCTGGCTCGGCGCCCGCAAGTGGGTAATCCAATGTGCCGTCGTTTTGTTTACATTTTGAATCCCAATAATTTCGGATCGGCCGTAGGAAGTGAGAGTAGCGCGTGCGCAGAGAGCTAGAGGAGAAAGGTCCCCTGAAATGGCTGGAATTTGTCGTTTCAATGAAAAGTACTTCACTTCCCCTAAGAGCCGTTTATTATACCGGCTGTGTCGCTCCAATTGAAACTTACCTTCTGCGGCTTTCAAATTAGTGATCACCGCAAATGTTTCTTAGCCATGGCAGCTAAGTCAACATGAAAGTGTCAGTTGAAACAGGCTCAGTTGAAACAAGCAGTATTTGAAACTAGGGAACCAAAACAAGGTAACCAGCCCGCTTGAAATGGAAGCACATATATGCTTCCGTTTTTACATTTCCTTAATTATATGAGAACATTTACTGAGTTCGATAAGTAGCTTTAGTAAGGCATAGGCCTGGTCCAAAGACACAAAATCGTGTCAGGTATAATGCGTAAACATAGGAATCAAGCATTGTATATATCAAGGCCAAACCCGCGTATACGACATCCTAGCTCCCATTGAAAAGAAGTGCAGCATTGGGCGGAGCATGATGGGAGCTTGCTACACACAAGTGTACCACCCGCAGAATGGCTCTCGAGGGGAAAAAAGCACGGGTGGAGCGGAAATACGGTGAGCGATGATACCAGAAGATCTGACGGAAAAGATATAAGAGCGCTCTATGGGAGGTGAGGTCGTCCTGCACATGGTTTATTTATCTACTTCAAGTACCCTCAGGGCCCAGACGGCATAACAAAAAGGAGTTAAAAGGGAAAAGAAAATCTTTGAAAAAATGTAGCGTAAACGAGTGTTATTAAATGTTGCTATGAAGAAATGGATACACGCAATAACCGAATGAAATATGGTAGTATCACAGGTAACAAAAAAAAGATGAAAGCAGTCAGTGCCAGTCACAACATTACAGATTAAGTAAAAAGATTTTAGACGCTCCAACCAAGGTAGCTGGTTCATTGTTAGCGCTTTATTAGAAGTTGACCGCAGAAACTGTTCCACTCAAAGTCGGAAGGCGTTCTGGGAATAAAAGAATTAAAACACGACTTTGTGCAACAATGACTGACGCCTACCTTGTTAGTATGATCTAATATTTAGGACACACGTGGCTTGTGATATCAACGCCTGTTTCAAATGTTCGTTGGGATATCATAAAAAAAGTGAAAACCATGACAGTTCTATACGTTTTCCTAGAGTTGTAATGATAGGAACGATTCCATGAATGTTGCAATTTCTGTGCGGTCATAAATGGGATTACTAAAACGAGCTCCGTGATTTTGTAGTGCGCTTGCAGAGCGTTGTTGAGCAATGTAGTATGCGGGCAGCGGGTCACAAAACGGCGCGGGCTATTCAAATTTACAGCGTAGAAGTATTATACCGACAACTAATTTGACAGGAGCAGGGGTCATAAACAAAATTCCTACAATGCACCCTACACTCACTTATATTTGAAGAAGATGTGCGTAACAGCACGATCATTCTATGTTAAATTTCTGTTTAGAAAAACGACAACGTATTTTTATGGAGCAACTGTGCGTAGGCGCATGTCTCTAAATTGGCGTAGGTAAGGTGATCAGAGGTGGCAAAGTGAGGGGCGCGTAAGTCTTCATTAACACGCACGAAGTGGCATTTTACCACTTTTAACTCCTGTTTGCGATACTATTAACATTACGATTGCATTTCTGTGATGCCGTTAAAGCGTTCACCTCTCGATAGACAACACAACATTTGGCAAATAGCCTAACTTACCAGTTATGAGAAGTTGTTAAGAAAGTCATAATGCATGTGGAAAATAGCAATGGGCGTAGGACTGATTCCTGATGAACTCCTAATGTTATCAGTAGACGCGACGAATTGCAGCCATTAGCAAACACGGAGAGTAAACGATCAACCAGGGGTTTATCCAGAATTTCAATTTTTTTTGGGGGGTGGTGTCGAAATCCTCCTGCTGGGGTGGGGTGGAGGGGTGTTGGGCTGTTGGGTGTGTGTGTATCAATCCCTGGGCGGGGTGGTCGTGATTGTGGAATCATTTGGGGAGGGGGGTGTTAGATGTGTGTATAAATCCCTGCGGTCAACCAAAAAGCATTCAACTGAAGCTGTCACATTGCAACCAACATTAGATTGCAATAGTATTAATGAGCAGGTTATGACAAACTTTATGGAATGCTTTAGGGAAATATGAAAAAATACATTGAAGTGTGGAACCACAGCCGAAAATGAGATGTATGTCGTTTTTGAAGGTTATAAAGTGCAAGAAAATTGATTTACGGAAGCTGTGCTGAGTGGGTGTAAAGAAAGAGCCAAATTCAATAAAGCGAACAAGACTAGTGACAACGGTGTGCTCCACGGTTTTACTGCACATGCTTGCCAAGAAAATGGGGAGATCAGTGACCGATGAGTGCTTGTTTTCAGATATGTAGAATGGAATTTTTTTTCCATTCTTCAGTCCAGGGGCACGTCAAGTCAAAGCGATTGTTCAAGAATTTTGTGTGGAATGGGGGCAGATTATATTTTAGTGTTTTTAAATAAGTTGAAGTTACTAATAGAGGCTAGACGATGAGGATAATTTCAAGTTATCAATAATATTCACAAAGCCGTTGTAATAACAAATAGAAATAACTGGAAGGTTGGATCAGTAATCAAACGCAGGTAGCTGTCTCTTGGGAACAGGAAAAAAATGTTTCTGGACAAGTTTCGATACAAGTTGTGGCGCAGTCATATTCAGCAAATGGCTGAGATTGCGAGTCAAAAAGTGGTGCATCGGAGCGTTCGATACAGTTAACCACGATGTAGAGCTTTTGGGGATATTTTGGCAATAGTGAAGGAAGAGTGGTGGTAAAGTAAGCATGCTTTGCTTGTTTTAATGTTTTTTTTTCATGAAAACTCGTTTTTTTTTTCTCTGAAGGATTCAGGCTTGTGGATTACCTGAATATTTACCCTTACAGAAAAACCATTTGTTCGGGTTTTTAGAGCGGTAATTATTGCATTAAACCAATACGAACTACGGTTCATTAAAATGATCTTTTCGGGAATATACAAGAACTGCTTTAAACATGTACCAGTTTCCGTCAACCAAACGATTTTCGAAAATTTTCATACATTTATTTATGAATCGGGTTGCCAGTGGCACCAAAAGTGGCTTTTCCATAGTCGCAAATTGTTTTTGGTTGTTGGACGAATGATGGGACGGAACATTCAGCGGGACAAAGGCAATACAAACAATACAGAGATCGCTAATGTCAGGCATGCGATGTGGCTAATACTTGAAACAATGTCTGGGACACTTAGTATTAGGTCGAACACACAGATGAAGATGTTGTCGTGTTTAGCTGGGTAGTCGCTTGTGTTAAGTAAAAGGCGCATAAAGATCGGAAAGTAGAGGATTCCGATAGCGTTGCCACAGTCGTAGAGGATTTCCAGGTAATGTGGGGGAAATTAAAATTGACAAAAACAAACATGGCACGACTAGGAAATTTTGTAATAAAATTCATATAGTGCGTCGAGCAGGTCATTAGAAAATCCCGCGTTAGCGGATGGTGTAAAATAGCAGCAAAAAATATTCTTCTGATAGCCTGCAGGTATGCGAAAGGAAACAAGATCGAGCTTTGTAAAAAGATTCATTTACAGACATGCAAAGATCTTGGCAACATCATTTATAACGCCACCTGAATGTTTGTTCTCTCCTTTTAAGTTAGGGCAATGCGTACAATTATTTTAACTCTTTTGACGTAATAAGATGTTCTTTGACATCGTGAAAACTCAAGCGTGGCTGTTTTGTTTTGCCTTTGGTGGTAATGGTTGGTCTTTGTTGGAGTGGAAGCCTGCTACTGTGACATTCATGTGAAAGACACGGGTGACGTTGGGTGGGGGAGGGATTGCAGGACCAGGATATTTTGTGCACGGGTTCCCCGAAAGCCAAACATTTCTTGGGGCGTACCTTACTGCCATTTAGGTTCGCCGTGGCGGCTGCTAAAAGGACCGGTACTGGAAAAAGGTCCATTGCAATTGAGAAACGAAATTTTCCACTTCCCCTGAAGCGGAGGTCGAAATAAGGTTTACGTCTCCCTCTCTCTCCTCGAGAACGCTTTCCTGAGAGAACGGGGAAAGGGGTGTCTCCACGTGCAGGTGAAGCACCGACGCTACAGTCCACAAGTTTCCACGTATACATATTTGTCAGGTCTCACGGAAGGCAGAGGACAGCAACCCAGAAATTATTGGAAACGTGTGTCTCCCTTTCTTAGATTCTAGAGGAGAAGCACTCCTTCGTCGTGCCTTCATGCGCAATGGAATGCAGACACGCCCAGCAGCAGACGCACTGCGTTACCGTGAAGCGCTGGGCTTCAAGTGAATTTTTGTGACAATGAAAGCCCTGCTGGGGTGGCTGCTTTTCAAATGAAAGCTAAACGCCAGTGAGTCGAGATTTCGGCGCAGAAAAGCGCTGCCGGGGACACGCAGCTTTACTGTCACCCCCCCCCCCGCCCCCCTCCCCGGAAGGAACAAGGTTGCTCCCCACACCCTCCGGCGGCATCGCCGTCTCTTCACGCCACGCACATTGTCGAATAATCCCCAACGCATTTTTGAATGCCATAATTCTCCTTGCCTTCCCCATTATACTGAAAATGGAGGAGAATTTGAATAGGCAGCCGCAGTTTAGTGGCAGTGGTCTTCCAGTTTTCGACGTCCACTAAACACGCTGAAGAGGCATGAGTGGTGCCCCCCCCCCTCACCCCCCCCCCCCCTACCGAGGCGGCTGGTACCCGGGGCCCAGGGCCCCCCCGGCACCCCCCTAGCGACGCTACTGTGTTTGCGCTCACTCTGGAAGATAACGAAGAATTTGCACTTGTGGTAATAGAATTGACTAAAAGCTCTAATGCATTGCCTGAAGGGATAAAATCGGCGCCAACACAAAAGACTTTCCCCAGAATAGTCGAATCACTGGAAGCGGGAATTCATGTTATTCTACATACTTTAGTGCGACAAAATACTTTTGTCTGTATGCGAAATGAAAAGCAATATTTAAAAACTTGTGCCCAGCTATAAAAAAGGTGATAATCGTAGGCTTTCGTACTCCTTTATGTGTTTTTCTTTAATTTACCAGTCTATTTAGCACGAAGGCCCCATCTGTTGGGATGGACGACAGCTTGAATCTGGCATCACATTGTGCAGTTCAGATTCTCCCCGGGCGCGTCTTTTTTCTTTTTTTAAAGTTGTCATTGGCGTATTTTGAAACTGAAATAAAATATTTTGGCAGAACAAACGCCCCGTACTCAGGCAGAATCATCTAAGCTCCTTTACTGGGTCTGTTTACTGAACGCTGCCATTCATTCTTGGCATGGAGGCTCAGTCAGCCAATCTGAGAGCAACCCATCGGCGGCGGGCGGCGTTACTTAAAAATTTTCAAAATTATGTTTAAAAGCACATATACAATTTAAACTTATACGAATACTTCTTTTAAAAGGTTTTCAATAAGTTAATAAGCGTTTAAGCAGTTACAGTAGCTGCTAGGTTTGCGGATCACGTGACAGGGACTCATATTGTAGTGTCAAGTTTCGACACTATGAACCGCCACCCTTCCGATTTCAGAAACTTTCCTGCCAAATTAAAACGATTTCCGCAAATTTGTTTATAAACTGCTTGTAGTTACCGGGCTTATAAAACGCTGGCTTTCATATTAGCTAGAGAAGATATACGCGACAAAAATCGGTTTTCCGTCCCTTTAACAACGTAGAAATACGGAGTGTCCACGTAGTGATGGTGGGAACCGGCCCACTCGTCGCAGCCAACTCGTCCTAGGAAAACTGGTCATAGGAAAACTGGTCAAAGAGGGCGTCTCGTTCTAGGTTATCCCGTACTAGGAAAAGTGGTAGCACTGACCTTCTCGTGCTAGGAAAAGTCGTCTCGCGGTTCCATTTTCGGTCGATGTCGAGGAAATGGGGAGAGGGAGTTAGTGGCTTCTAATCTTATAATTACTCCAAGGTTGACCTGTTCAGAGTTCGGGGGGCACTCTGTTTTGTTAGTTTGCAGGAAAAGGTTGAAATGGTTTTTCTATTTTAACACATTCTGCCCCCTTCTTATTTCCCTTCTTGTTGCAAAAGAAAAAAAATTCACATTTCTTTACTGGGTAAGGGGTTTCTTTTCAGGTTTATTTTTTTTCTCCTTCCAAAAAATATTCGCCACACTTTTTCTGTGGAGGGGGGGGGGGGTCGACTTTTCCTTTCTTTTGCGCTTTCTTTTGTTTCTTTTTTTCGCGTTGTCTTTTGAAGCTTTTTGCCTGCTTGTGTATATATCTATAAAAAGGGCAAAATTTTGGCCTCTTGTTTGTTGCAGGTGGTGGTTGAAATTGGCTATTCGGTTTCAGCACAACTTCCGGTTTCTTTTTTTGCTTTTCTTCTCCTCCTAAAAAATATTCTTCACACTTTTTTGTGTGAGTGTGTGTGTGTGTGGGGGGGGGGTCAACTTTTAAGTCCAGCCTTGACTTTCGCTCCCATATATAGGTTATATGAAGACTAACAAAACGAAAGTTACCCAGCTTGACAATCATCGTTTGTCAGCAGGCATGAAAACAAAAGACCAAAATACCAATAAGCGAAAACAGAACGAAATCGCAAATCCCAATACAACGCCGTCACTTAATTATTAGATAAAACAGAACGGGTAAACTAAATATAATATAAAAGACTCACGTAATTAGCTGCACAAAGAAAAAAAAATAAGATACGCTGTCTGGCTGGCGCGTTCCTCGTAGGCTACAAAGGAAACATTAAGGGTGGTGAATTGAAGGAGTGCAAGAATGTTTAAGCATAAGATGAGAATTATACAAGCTTCTGTACTCTCATTTGAACACATTAGACGAAAAACGTAAATTGTGACGAGTTGGCCGAGTGTCCAGTTGCCCTAGGTTACGAGTTTCCCTAGTGCGAGATGGCCTATGACGACTTACCCTATGTGACGAATTCACCTATGACGAGTTGGCTGCGACGAGTTCATTTTTGACGAGTTCTCCTAGACCCAGTGATGGTAACGTTTCTCGAGCATAACGATGTACTACGTCCGAACCAAAATCACTAAAACTATTCAAACGGCGTGCTGTCTGAATAATTGGCTTGCCAGTGTTTTTAAAAGGCAAACCTCTTTAAAAACAGCAACGACGCTCCAGTTTTGAACGCCGTTTCGGCTTTCGTTCTGCAATATTTTAAAGAATATATTCTTTCTTTAGCTACCTATACTCGAAAAATTTCGCCTTCCTGCCTGTCTGTCACCCTGCTCACCCGCTCGAGTAAAGCTAAAAAATAATTGTACACCAAGTCCATACAGGCGCAACGATTCCAAAGAAGTAAAACTTAATCGACCAGATTTAGGGGAAATCACGAAGGTGGAGTAAGTTTTGCGAAAGAAAAACTTTTCCTTCGCAGAACTAAAACTTCTGGCACTGCTCATCCATTTCCACATTATCCAGCGCGAAGGAAACCTCAGGGATATTTCACGCAAAATATAAGTACACAACCAAAAGTTGCAGGGTTGTTTTATTTAGGAATAACTGCAAGATTTGTTTCTACGATAGCAAATAAAGAAACACATGAAGAAATGTGGCGAAAAGAGCCAGACTCGCACAAAGAATAAAACCAAATATGTCTGCTCGGGCTGTTCCAAGAAGAACAAAAGTAAAGGACATAAAGAAGACGGGGCCTCTCCAAAGAGGTGGCTCGCATGCAGTGCGGACGCTGAAAACACCAGTGGATTTTACTAAACCTCCATAATGTCATCATTGGAACAAGGAAAAGGCACAGGAATAGCGTTCTGAGTAGCAAGTAGAAAGACGGCCGAATTTTTTTCCTTCATTACTATTAATTGACCTTATTTTATTGTACAAGCCGTTTAAAATGTAGGAATGTAGATTGTAGGGTTTAACGCGCCGACGCACCGCAGGCGTTGAGGCACGCGCCGTAGTGGAGGGCTTTAGATTAATTTTGACCACCTGGGGATCTTTAACGCACGCCGAGATCTCGTAAAGACAGGCGTTTCTGCTTTTCGCGTCCACCAGAAAAGCGGCCGCCGCGGCCGGGAATTGAACCTGTGTCCTCGTGCTCAGCAGCACAACGCTTTAGCCACTGAGCCACCGCGGCGGGTCCGTTTAAAATGTATCCGGTAGTTCTCGAATCCAATCGATTTGAAAACGCAGGAAATATGGAATGCTTATTATAAATCTTTCTTCATTGTCTACCCGTGCCTTGAATAGCAGTGTATGAGAAAATGTACAAGCATAAATTTGCGCGGCTGCCTCTTCGAAAAATTTTGTTTATGTTTATCTTAAGTGGCCATATACAGACCGCATCTCACAGTAATCTATTATTCTCGGCTTACATTTCCTCGAGGACCAATTTTCTCTTCTGAAACTAATGTTTTAGTTTGATTGTATGGTATTCTGCCTTCTTTTCAACGTCATAGACAAATCACCTCTCTTTATCCTGGTCGCATCAGCATCTGATTGCTATCAAAACGTAATGGTGTCAGTTCCGGACAACCAATTTAATATATTTGTAAAGGGATTCTATGTGAAGGCAGTTTTGCTAGACAGCTCCTGGAGGTTTTGCGGTTGCAGAGTTTTTGCCACTGAATATTTTGGCGTCCCTTCTAAAACCCCCTCAGCCTATGTGTTCAGTTTCCCTAATTCAACACACTGGAATCACATTGCACCAGCTGTGCTTGAAACACGTCAGCGCCATGTAAATTGCCTGCCCCATCGAATTTCCGATAAGCACGCCCACGCGAACGTCACGATCACCTACGGTGGCTTATCCGATACTGCGCCAGGATGGATAGGACGTTCGCGGAAGATGGAATTACATGAAGTTGTGGTGGACGTTTTGGAAGTATTAAATGACCCGGCCATATACATGGCGGGAATTGACACAGGAAAGCGAAGGAATGCTAGGCTCATCTTCACGATGTCGGAAATCGCGCAATGATGCCGATGCCGACACAGCACTTGGATATGTTAGCACGCTACCATGAACTAGCCACAGAGCAATAAGACAGCACTTCACACGCAGTAATTTTGTGTTTTTGTCTGCTTCTGGCAACTTGATTAATTTTGATATATGAGGTACTTATGTAACATGCACCACCCACAAATATTGCCGAAATATTTACTTAAAGATGCTTCACATTTAAGCTTCTTTCGCGGCAACCATACCGTGCACATTACTTGAATTCAAATTCGTCATTGGTAGTGTTCGTGTCGTCAATGAAGGCATATTTTATCTTTCGGCGAAACGCACGTGGGAGTTCAACAAACGTGACCACAGATAGTGTACTGTTTCCCGCAGTCATGGTCATGAAGTTTTCACCCTGTGTGGCAGGCGCCCACAAAGTTTCGGAATGGCAGTATAGGCGCAACGGTAGGATATGCGAGTGGACTTCTGCAAATAGGAATAGTCACAGAATATCATGTATGCCTTTCTCAAGGATTATACTGGGGAACCGCCCCTATATGCGCCACGTTAGACCTTCATCTCAATGAAGTACTGATCATGCTACTCACCGCGTCCGAACGTCAGGAATGCGTTTCATAGACAACTAGGGCCTGCGAATTCAACAACTCTCTTCATGGTATCGAGTTACGATGCAGAGGAACAATGAAATTGCCCGTGTCCCGAAGATTTTGGTGCAAGTAAATGACCCAGTTTAGTTACTTTGAGCTTGCCTTTTTTGAAGCGGGGGCCCCCTTCACTTTACTGGTACATTATTTACAGAGCCTGCGTACCGGTCCTGTATCATACAGGTCCTGCATATTTTAAATAATGATTCTAGGACGCTATACGACCGCGTATTCCGGGGTAACGAGA